>NC_136905.1:60690910-61024429 GCF_949606895.1 Notothenia rossii
AGGATGTTATTAAATTTAAATGACCCTTGGAAGAAGAAAGTTCCCCTAGCAGTTTGAGATTCACCTTGTGCACGATGTCTTTGATTCTTCTGCACAATCTAATTCTGACCTCCATCTCCTCCAGGTCCAACTGTTTTGAAGTGTTTGCCTTGATGGAGCCAATACAAATATTCTTCAATTTTGCACTGCAGCAGAAAGCACCGACTGGCTCCAAGCAATATCTACAAATGTCAACGAGTTGACACAGGAGAATGTAAGTCCACCTCTTACCATTAAAGGCTTTATAGGATCTCTCCGTGAGTCTTGATCGAGTTGAAAACTGTTATTTTCACAATTGTGTGAACATCTAGTATCTTAACATGGGGGTATTTACCCACTTGTGAAGTCAAAAAAGCAGTGTTGATAAAGAAAACACAGAAAAGTAGTAAATATGTTTTGCCCACAGTTTTCCAACCGTCACATAGTGTCACCATGGTGTTAATAGACCCTTCCCGTCAAGTACTCATTGAGTCACAGGCCCCATTGAGTCACAGGCCCCCCCCCCCCCCCCCCTTCTGCTGACAAAAAGAGCCTCTCTCATACCTAATTAATGACTGTAGTAGTCATTCGCTATGTGCACTCTCATTTCCTCCTATTTCACTTTGATTATCGCGCTGATGATGTGATGCATTTTCGCCAAGGACACAGACGTACTGTATGTCGATTGCGCAGGCTGCTGTTAAAAGAAAAAAAAGTGTGATTAATTCCTGCCTGCATCACCAATTACGGACGTGGAGTGTGATTGCTAAATGGCCAATCAGGATGTAATTGTGCGCCTGCTTTCGGAGGGAGTAGAACTTTTGTTTTAATGACCTTAAACCTTTAAATAGACTCGGCAACACCCTCGGGTCCCACGTGTGTTTTTTAATGTGAAGGACTGACATCTGGAAGACTGCTCGATGCTGTTTGATGTTCTTTTAGAGAGACGAGAATAATCGGCAGCTTGTTAGTGGCCAATTAGGTAACAGTTCTTCAGGTGAGAATTTACCTTCACTTTGTAACTGAGGCGAGACAGCAGCAGGCGTCATGCTGAGCAGGATATGCTGACACAGCAGGGTCCCTCAGTATTAAAATGCTTTGCAACATTTGTAATCAGCATCAAAATACATAGTAAGAAGTCAACGTTTCAGAGACTCCTAACTTTATACCTTCTTGGAGCCTAAATGTGGTTTTCAGATTGCATTAAACATGTGTGACATCCTCTTGTTAGTACATTTGAACCTTCACATGAAAAAAAGGTTAAAAGACAAAACAATAAAATACATTATTTGTTTTGCCAGCCAATATGTGTACAATAATTACTGGGAGGTTTAGATTATGAGCAAGTAGTCTACACAGACACATCTTTGAATACATGGAACCTCTCCAAGGTAATTTCGTCATAATAATTGTCTTATTTGATAATGGAATTATCACATTTAATTTAATTCAATTAATAGTAGATGTGTTTAAGTTTTGTTCTGCCTTCTCAAGTAACCTGAATCCAGTTCAATGCCAAGTAAGACTTCACATAGAAGGAATTTGCTTTTGAGAATTGGTGCATAATATTAACTCAAATCACTAGTATTATTGAATAGAAATAATAAGAAAATAAGAAATGTGTTAAATAGAAACAATAATTATTATATGATGATACAAATGTGAAGAAACTACTTTAGAAAATACTGATCTAATATATATTTGTATTAAAATGTAATCGTTTTTTATATGATAAAAAGTTTAGTGCAGAAATGTGCAATATGATCCAATAAGTCCATAAACACTTGAATTTGGTAATAACACATATATATATAAAAAAAATGTATTTGTCTTCTTAGACCTCAAGTTTTACATTTGAAAATACTGAAAAAACATGAATATGCACTTTTTTTGGCAGAACAATTCAAAACAGTTTCCTAAAATATCAGGTTTTGTCAAGCAGCAGCAAAAATAGATAATAAGGGTGGAAAATATGTGATATGACTATTTCAAGGCTTTCTCAGCAATACTATTTTGAGGTGTTTTTTGGGGTGAGGATAACTTTTGTGATAATTTTTTGTCTCACAGATAAAGATTATCAACAAATACTACACTTCAGATGATCAGGTATGCTGACGTATCTTTTGGAAACCATACTGTGTTTAATTGCAAAAGTCACATTATATCACTGATAGCAGTTAAAACCAAGTATACTATTATTTGATAGTGCCTTTACAGAGCAGACAGAAAAGGCTGTGAGAGCCCAGAATAAACCTTTACTTAAAAGTGTAATGGACATCCCTCACAGCCAGGACATCTTATAGAGGAAATGTTAAACAGGTGTAAAGAATCACTTAATCTGTGTACAATCGAAGCCCTACAGCTCCGGTTTCATCAACAAGTGGAGAAGCACTTTGAAACATTTTGAAACTCCTATTTACCATTCAGATGGGAGGGAAGGAGACAGGAAGAGAAAGTGCATTATACATCACAAGATCTAGAAAGTGTAGCCAATGAAGCAGTACAGTGTATTCAGTAAAGATACAAACCTCCCCAAGTCAATCTGAGGTAGAAAAAAGGTAAACTATTGCAAACAGCTGGGATTGCAGCACCACTGCACTGTAGTTCTTTAACTTAACATCTCTGACTGTACACACACTGTTATCCTGGTTTGTTGATTGAGCAAGAAAATACCTGTTGTGTATGTATTTTTCTTAAATACAATTCTAAACATGCAAATATCATCCTTTGCAGGTTGTTCACATGGGCTGGGCGTGTGAAAGCCCTGAGGGTAGCGCCGCTGGTAGAACCTCAGCTTTCAAGTTCCTGGCACTGAGAGGACCATATTTTTACATCTTCAGAAGCCCCCCGGTAACTACTCTACTGTCATTTTCCAGTATTTTACACTTTTAATTTCTCATTCAGATCTGATAATAAGCTCGTTTGAAATGTTTCCTCAACATGAAGCCTATCACATACAAAAACACTGGTGCACATAATCAAAACTGTTTACTTAGCTTAGCATGGATGAGAAAAACACATCTGGGCACTTTTTAGGTATTATTGTAATTCACTTTGGATAAGTAATGTAATGTACTCTGCCATTTCATCATGACCTGCCCTTTTTTGGGTAAAAGCAGCCCCACTTATTTGACTGGTGGTAAATGCAGAATTCCGATGTCTTTTCCAATTTACTAGCATAAAATATGAATAACAAATGGCTAATTAGCCATTAGCGGCTCAAATCGTGTGGCCAATCAGGAACATAGTTATGTTGCTCATCAACAAAAGCCAGCTTGCTGCAGCTGGTGCTTTCTAGCTAGCTGTTGGCCAATTTGAGCAGCCATTGTTTATCCGTCTGGTTACAGATATTACAGTAGCTAGTTTACTGTTACCCTCTTGCTAACATTCCATTGTGGTATTCATGGATTTTTCAATATATTCTTTGACTTGTTCTGACCACAGGAAAGTGACATACAGTATGTAGTATACGCTCATCTATGAGATTGTGTTCATGCCTTTTTGAAATAAGTCAGATTTCATGCTGCTGCTCACTGATCTGTGATGGTTCCCCACTGTGCTGCATGGTCTGTGTTTGAAGCAAGTGTGCGGCATCTGTAATATACAGAATGTTTCAGTTTATTGCCCAAGAGAAGACAGGCGTGCAGTTACTGGTGATGAATTCAGATGTTTGATACTATCGGAAAATCCCTACTAGATTGCAGATTTATACTTCCAGCTAAACTCTATTCACTCTTATCAGGTTGAAGGGTATCATAATCACATCTTCATAATAATAGCGGACCTTTGTTTGGTTAGACTGTCTGTACTGCCATTGTTGTTGTGACACCATACAGCTCTAGTATAATTGGCTTATGATCGTTTTATCACAACCTGATGTTACTCACTGTTTCAGCCAATCAGACTTTTTGTTGCATATGCATTTTGTCCTTGCTGACATTTAAAACAGTGTATCCCACTGTGACAATGCTGATGCAGTACAGTAGGTACAAGATCAGGAATACATTTAATTGATACCCCGGGGAAATTGGGTTATGTTAAAAATAACAAACAGAAACAGATACAAATAAAAATATAAAACGGTAAAAATATACTATACTACAATGATACAAATATGTTAAAACAGAAATAGAAAAATATCTTAAATAAATATATATATACATATTACATAATAATAATACTTGCATTTATATTGTAATAAAAAATGCGGAAAAAATGGGATTCATGATTAAATGAGTTGCATGAAAAAACTAGAACCGTTATAATAATACATATATATATATATATATTTATAAGTTTGACATGTTTAATATAAATTAATAACTATAATATGAATACAAACGCAAGTTTAAATGCACAGTAAATAAATAACTACAGTGTTAATAAGAATGTAGGTTGAAATGAACAGTATAAATGAATAACTACAGTATTAATGCCAGAGCACGCCAGATTATTACACAGTGTAAGATGCAGCGCATTATCAAAATAGCAACTGTCACAGTAATGGATGCCACAGCCTGAATTATTGAATGTGGTTACACATGTGACACATGTATAAAACATTTAAAGAGTTTTTGTATTAATGAGTTTGCATGCCGATGGCACTACTTCTATTCTTTAAATCTAGCCGATGATGGACAATATTATATTTTCAGTATTCATTCCTTTTAGATTTTACTAGTTTGGATTCAAAGTGTTTTCAGAGACGACCTCAAAATTGGGGCTCTTGCCAGAGGTGAAAAAGCCTTTAAGCATGCAGGTTTTTAACAATGAAATACTTAGTATTTTTCACTGACACAAACTTTAATTAAATCCTTTTTGGGTTGAAAGACATAGTATGTTACCTGAATTAATTTAAAATGTAATGCTGTAATGCAGATCTGCTGGCAGTGACACCTAAACTTCAGTATAGCATTTAAAAAATGTTTAATATCTTATATCTTGAGTTTTCTTATATATATTTCAGCAGTTGTTTCCTGAAAATGCTGTAATGTTTTGTGAAATGCTGTAGCGTTTTGTGAAACGCTGTGGTGTTTTGTGAAATGCTGTGGTGTTTGCTGAAATCCTGTGGCGTTTTGTGAAACGCTGTGGTGTTTCCTGAAATGCTGTGGTGTTTTCTATGGAATAACGTAGGTGAACATGGATCATGTGCCTACTTTGGACCGAATGCATTGCATCTTAAATGATGTATTCTCCAGTCGTTGAGTTGGGCTGCCTTTTGCTCTGCTAGGGTCATGACACAGCAAAGAAAAAGCTATCAATGGTGGACATTGAAAGCAAGAGACTTTTCTCGGTTCTCTACAAAAAGCTTCCAACTTTTGTTGGAATTAAAGAGGACATGTCATGCTCATACTTGTGAACCCTCCCGATTTTCGCGGGAGACTCCCGATTTCATAGCCCTCTCCCGGTTTCCTCCCGGGGTCATATTTCTCCCGCATTTCTCCCGATTTCTGACAAAATCAGATTTACTCCGGACTGTTTCCACTCTGACTTTAATACAGCTACACCATTGTTTGGTTGATGGTGATGAAGATAGTCACAGCAAACAGAACAAGAATCGACAATTCTACCCTCTGCTCACTCCTTTCCTGTAAAATACAGGTCCAGCCCACACATATGCTCCATCAAGGATGGTGCTACAGGCCGCAAGGCAGTGCACTTACAACTACAATAAGCATGTTAATTAGAAATGCTCCCGATTTCTGAGGTCTCAAGGTTGGCAAGTATGGTCATGCTCGTACATTCATCTTTGTATTTAGTGTCTCTTCTGTGACATGGAGGCTTTTCAGGCAGGGGGGTGAGAGAAACTCCGTCTGGAGGGAACCTGGGGATTCTAGCCTTTGCAGACCATTTACATGCACAAACACCTATATAACACACTCCAGGAAAGGGTAAAGCACAAAATACTAATATGAACCTGAAAAGTTGCTTAATTTGGCCTCTTTAATTCCAACAAAAGCAGCAGCACTTTAAATGAGCCTCAAACAGTTGATAGAAGAATAAGTAAATATTTAAAAGAAAACTATAGTCCATTGTAAAGTCCACTTGTTAGCTTTGAGGACTAGCCCTGATGGACTATATATATATATATATATATAGTCCGAAATGTGTCTTGTTTTCAGCTGAACATTCCACAGGCAATAAACGTTTCTGAAAGCTTTAACAAAACAGAACATAGTCGGATGTGAGCAGGTGTTAGCAGCGTTAAAGTCTATCAGAATGCAGAGCAGTTGCCAAAAATGAAAAGCATTGTTTAACTCGACACAGACCACTCAAACAGGACAAACAAATCCTGTTGACGAGGTGTAAGTGAGAGGGGTCATCAGCCAAATACAAAACGGAACGCAATAAACATAATGGGTGTATTTTAGCGTTGTTAGAATGTTTCCATGGACTGAAAGCATTATGCAGCTGGTGGCTTGTGAAATGCCAGACCTGTCCCCCGGCTTTTGTTTGAAATATGGCAGTAACCAATATCCAAGCAGGAGAGAGGACCTGAATATGTTGCAATGATAGCATTAGTGCATGTGCTTTTATGGAACACGCCCGGAGGTAATAATCCTCTGAGTAGCCTCTTGTCGGTCTCGACTAGCAAGCATGCCAAGTCCTAAATGCAAACTTTTAGCCTTCATTTTATATTCATTCTAACCGAGATATTCATAGCACCTTACTAATAAGTCCTTCATACCACAACATGATTATCTCATCCAGGTCTGCGAAAAGGGTACTCTGAAATAAATAATCACCCTGTAAAACGCACATAACTTTTATGTAAGTTTCCAAACAATTACTAAAAGGTTAATACCTTACATGGAAATGGTTATGCTCATCCTGCAATATGTGGAGAGGCAGGATGATGGTTTAGATTTGGAAATTATAAGTTGCCACAAGATATTAAAAGGTCAATTTAAAATTATTTTTTGTATTTTATAGTATTTTATAAAGGCCAATAGTAACAACACACTAACAACCGATTTCCATTTCTGTGTTACAATGTCAGTCATGTAACCCTACACAGTACATATTTGAGTAAAATTGAAGAAAATTTTACTCTAAAAATATAACATTTGGTCCCAACATATATAGAGTAAAATGTACTCTTTGTTCAGAGTTGTATTTTTAAGAGTTCATTTTACTCTGCTTAATGGTTATTCACTCCATGTAGTGTATATTAAAAACAACTCTACTGCCATTTTACTCATAATAGAAGGTAATTTTACTCCAACTAGAAGGTAATTTTACTCAGAATAGAATAAATGAACCATAATGATCTTTATAATAAAAAAGGTCAATAAACCAAAGTGCTTAAGGAACATGAGTGGGCATGTGTGAAGCTGACCATTGAGCGGCCTGACCAAGCAAGGAGGCAGGGGCAGCGAGTTCAAATACAACCCGGTGTGGGCATTTATTCATCGCTGTGGTTCATGATACACAGCCTCAATATGACTGTCTCACGTAAACACAGTCACCAGCAACAAGGACCTCACACACACTAACAGGAAAACAGAACCTAAATACACACAGGACTAATCAAACCAACAAGACACAGGTGAGGAGGGAGGAGACAACACAGGGCACCAGGTGAACACAATTAACAGCAACAGACAAGACAGGAGGGGGAACACTTTTCAAACTACAACAGGAAACAGAGACAGACAAACTAAAACATAGACTGATCGTGACAAATAGATGCATAAAGGACATAGATTCACATGCTTCCTGTGCAATGTTTTAGCGTGGAACAAAGTAATATACTTCGCCAATAATGAAGCTATATAATATAAGAGACCGAGATCTAGGGCCCCAGAGATCACCTCCGTTACAGCGTGGTCATGATTTAAGTCCAATAGAATTGACTCTGCATTTTTGATCGCACTCTAGAAGCTATGAGTAATGAATACACTCCAAAATTATTAAATATCACTATTTCAGAGCAAAATAGTAATTACTCTGGAAAAGATACTCACCAATTTTTCCTGTGTAACTGCCCGGCTTGCCACTTTCCGGTAAAACGAAAAAAAGAATCTGCGCCAAGCGGCAAAATAATTGTTTTAGGATTTCTAAAAGCTGGTGTGGAGTGTATTGCATGTTTAACAACAACACATATCCAGAATTATGTTTTTAATTACTTCCTTACTTCGATAAACAAGGAAAGTAGAAGGGATATGAGGCCATCCACAGTGGACGAAAAGCGGCCAATACCCGTTTGTCTGTTGGACTTCCTCTCAGCTAAATGATGATGCTAATGAGGTTAACGTCCATCATCACAGTAAACAGTTGAAATTCAAGGTAATAAATGTAGACGTCGAATACAAATATATAACACTCACAAGCCAAGGAAAACCCGGTTTAAGCCTACTTACACCTAAGCCCATTTATCCCGTATTGATTTTGATTTCACTATATACTGTATAAACGTTGATCAGCCATCTCCAATGACATTGCGTGATTGATTGCTAGACGGACCATCATATTTTGGCTCCTTGCAGCAAAAAATGTGCACGACATCCTTAATGTTTTGATTGGATTGGTGTGGACCTCAGAATTATTGATTAGTTGAAGTTCGAAGATATTTGTGGATAATGCAATTGTTATTTTCTTGATGTAAATGTTCTGTGCAGCAGGTGCAACAGGATAAATCCACTCTGCTCACTGGCAGTCATCCACCCATTCACACATCTGAGCTACCTTCATTTCAAATTCAGTTTGTGGATAAGGAGGTGCTGCTAACAAGTGCAAAGAGGCTTGTTTTGATATGCCACCTCTTCATCTTACTTTCCTTGATGTTCATTTCTCAGATCAGTGTTGCTGACTGGGGACAAGCTGAAACGACATATAACCTCTATGAGGTTCTTTTCAAGGTTCACAAGGTATGTAAAGAGCACTTCAGCTTTCATCCAAGTATAGATGGCTGATTTTTGTCTTTTTAAATCAGATAAAATGTTTTTTAAGGAGGCCTATTAAACAGGGCTCTCTATAGATTGGTGCAGGGATGACTTATTTACCCTGAAGTAAGCTGGGTATTGGGCTCCGTCGACAAAAAAGCAATGGGATTTCTCCATAGGATTTTGGAAAATACCTCGAAATAAGGTCTGTGGAAAACGAACCTGTTTGATAAATGCACGTCTTTTTCAGCCGGATAATCTCCACATGTCTACCCTACTTTTATAATTTTTATATCATAAATCTAAATCGCAAGAAGCAAAATGCTAACGTTATGCTATAAACGAACTACAGCAGGGTCGCACGACTTCACCGTCACGCCAACTTAAGATCGATATTAAAAAATACAGATTCAAAATTGTACAAGTTGAAGCATTTGTTTTAACAGTTTTCAAGAGCACAGGTACTTTGCTTTCAAGCAGAACAGGACAACACACTTAGAGGAGTGTTTACGTGTTCGGCGTAATGACGTACAACGTCCTCGACAACTTCTGTAGTCCTATTCAGCCACTTGTAAACAACCATCGTTTTTCAGACACGTAAACTTTTCAAAAATCACCAGTGGGGTCACTGCTGATGTCTTTAATGTCGTAGAACAAAACGTGATCCGTCTCTTAAATTTGTGTCAACCACAGACCTTATTTCCAGCTATTTTCCAAATTCCTATTGAGAAATCCCATTGACTTTGAGACGAGGGAACCAGTAGTGGTAAAATGCTAACTCTGAAGGGGCGGAGCTATCAGAACGAGGAGGCGCAAGCTCGGGTCAGTCATACAGTCATGCCAGGTCGAACCGGATGAATGCGGGGCCCCGCATGTTGCCCCTTTCACACAAACGCGGTTCCAGGGCCAGTTTGGAGCTTGTGCCTGATAAGCACCGGTTTTGCCTGTTCACGCCGCAGTGGAGCCGGCTCTTTTCCCCGAAATCCGGTTCTTACCAAGCGCGAAAAAAGTGTCGGTCTAGAGGCAAGAAGCGCATACGTCACGCTTACGTCGGAGGGGGGCGAGCCGCGAGATTAACCTGAACTAACAGTTTATGGAGAGTATGGCAAATCAGAGTTGAAACAAGCAGAAGCGCTGAGCAAAGTTATTAGAACGCAACAACACACTTGTAAAAAAACACACTTTATAAAGTCAGGCAACACTAACCAGTAACCAGGCTTTGTGTGATTCTGTTTATTTGTGCCTTACTTTGACCATCCTTTCGCTGTTATTGATCATTGTGGAGGGGGCAGATGTTTTGTTTTGTATTATAGAAGCAATCGGATGGAATCAATACGGGCTGCACAGGTTGTCATGTCCGACTATCACAAGTAGAATCATAATGAAAAATACGCCGGTAAAATGTAGCTAGAAAACGGCTTAGGCCTATGCCACAAGTTAAAGCAACAAGCAACAAGTAGCCTAGTCAATATAGTCAGTGTAGCTTTGGTTGCTATGCTAACATCACCCATTTTATACCAGAGAAACTTTCATAACAGTGTTGTGATGCCAAACAGCGTCAATTCAGACACACATTCACTTAAGGGGAATTGGGGATATGTATCAGCTGCTTGTGTGACAGTCAGACAGTGAATACTTTACAGCGGCCGCTGCTGTGAGTTAATAAACTACAGTGGACGAGCAGCAATGCAGCGGTCGGTACATACACATTAATAAACAATTAACCAAGGCACTCAAAAGTATAAGGTTGGAGAAGTAGTTATTTAATTTAATCTGGCTTCGTATGATTAAAAGTAACACGATCATCGACCCGACGCAGTCCCCCATTGTTTTGAGCGAAGCACGGAGCTAGAACGGGAGCTGCGTGTGAAAGGGGCAACAGTAGTCACTTGTGTGTGACAGACCCGAGCTTACTTTAGCGACACATTCATCGCAAGAAGTGTAGCAAAAGTCAAGGCCGCTGATTCGTCGATTTATACTGCCACAGAGCGGATTCGTGAAGTTGTAATGACTGATTTGAGAGGTTGTAATAACCAAGTTGCAGTTATAATGGAAAATATATTTTAAAAATATTTTTTTTACTGCAAGTGAACATTTCATCACAAAGTTCATTTTTTTTTGTGACTTCAAATTTGGTTCACAGATACGTGGATATTTTATACAAGCGTAAATGTATGCACACAAGCTCCGATTTTTTTTCTGTAAGTGCTCAGGTTTTACAAGCTCTCGCATTTTGCACCATATCTACCTTCATAGTAATGACTTTTGGTAGTCAAATTGAGCCATTTTTTTTGCAATAATTTTTTTAAACACACATAAAAGCTTTGTCACATTCATCACTTGGGATATGTCAGAACAAAACTTGTTGCAGTCATCCAACCAAAAACACGTTCCAAGAAACATTGACTTTGAGGGAACGTAAAACGCTAACTTATTTCTGGGTTTTGGGACTTATCCCTGCACCACTCATGATCTACCAACCAAGATATGATTATAAAAATATATACATAAACCAGTACAATTTATTTTTCAGAGAAGGAAGGAAATTAATCTTCACCCTACCACAAGTACGCAAAAAAAAATGAAGAGATAGCAAAATTGTTGCCCCAACATGTAATTATTAAAATGTTGTGTTGTAGCTGTGGATGGCCGAGGACTGCTGGCTCCAGGCGAGGCTCTACCTTGGGCTGGAGCACTCCCCGGAGCAGCAGGATGGAGAGTCTCTGTGCTTTAGCATTTTGGTCGGCCACGGACAGAGCCATACCTTCAGGGTGGAGCTGGCCTCGGACCTGGCTATCTGGGAGAAGTCCTTCCAAAGAGCTGTCTTCTTGGAGGTGCAGAGAATACGAGTGAGTATTTCCATATTACATGTCAAATCTTTTTGTTGACCTGTTTTTTTTTCTTTCTTACATTTGTTGAATTTTACTCAAATGAAACTAGTTCTCCAATCAATAAATATTCTGCACCTTTTCACATTTGAAGTTTGTTGGATTGGTGTGCCTTTGTATGGTACAAATTACAAAAAAACTGTACACAATAGATTGCAGATCTCCCCGATGTTATGTTTAAGTGAATAAAGCCAGACAGCAATTTTATTATGGAATGGGGAAATGGAGGATTTAAAATAATTGTTTATTCGTCACACACACTGCACACAAGGGCACTGGTACTATTCTGCCCTCGCAAGAATATTGACAGCATATTGACACCTGCTGCCGCATTATGGATGTGAACCGATCTGATTCTCTTTGCATGTTCAGAGGATTTCGGTCCAAGCCATTTACGCAGGAGGTCGAGCTCTTCTCTTGATGACAGGTTCAAGCCACTCTGTGGAACTGAGGAATGATTCTTTCCAGGCCCAACATTTTTCCGGCTGGTCATCAAACTGCAATAGCCCGGAGCTAACCATTTCCCGACGTATTAAATACTTGGCCAAATCTGCTGTAGCTGATGAATGAAACTCATTGGCTCTGGGTGAAACATCTGCATGTGGCTGAGCAGGTTGCTGAACATGACTGGATGGTCTTGCTGCGTGTGACTGCTCATGATGACTGTAGATGTTTCTGGATGGACCTTCAGCAGGGCTATATATGTGGCTGGCATCTCGCTCCTGATTGTGTGCATGTTGAGCAGGTAGTTTAGGAAATCCACCTTCAATGACCCCACGTCTTGCTCACCGTCGTCCATTGCGTGCTGGCGCCCCGGTGTGGGTATGGGTTGTTGTGGCTTTGAGTCTTGGTGAGAGTCAGGTGCTGGATTCCCCTTGTACCACTCAGTGTACGCACTCTTTAGGCTTGCACGATCTGGATCTCCATATGCATCCTCAGCAGCTGCTTCGAGAACTTCAGCTTCAGTGATGGCAACTGCAGCAGCACTTTCTAGCCGCAATGTGTTGAGACTAGCTTTAAGCTCCGCTTTCTTTCTTGTAGCTTCAGCATCAATAGATGCCTGTGCTTTAATCATGTCAGCTTCTCTTTGTGCAAAAGAGGCCTGGACACTTGCAGCCTCTGCTTTTGCACGAGCTCTAGCTGCCATGGTGTTGACTGAGGACATGCGGCTTGAACGTGAGGTGTTGGAGCATTGTGTTCGTGTTTCCCACTCATCATTGTTGTCTGCCATCATGTAGACTGTAGCTTTGATGACAGAAGAATGCGGTTGTTTCTACTGGTATCCCATCTTCTGTGGCAAATCCTACAGGCGTGGTTGTCTTTTTACTATTCTGCCCTCGCAAGAATACTTTTCGGATTGCAGGCTTGGCAGATAGCTTAACACGGAAATAAACACCCAGGAGACAGCAGCTCAGTTTTGATGTTTACTGATTAAGTTTCATTTCCATTTTCATTTCCATTTTTATTTCCATTTTTGTAAAACTGAAATACAAACAAAACCCAAAGTCATGAGACGTTGTAACATTAAACACTAAATAAACAAAGAAACAAGACTAAAACAAACATTCCAAACAACAGAGTACCTGTTAGCATAAATGCTACAAACATTTCCACTGCTGTTCACAGGCTAACAAGTTTAGCATCATTCATTGTTCTTCATGTTTGCATATAATCAATTTAAATGTGCCCCCCCCCTCCTTAAGCTCTTGGAAGCAAAGGAGGCGTTCTGTCAGAGTGTCGCCCCGCTACGGTCACCCCGGATCCACAGGCAACCCGGGTGTACCGACAGAGCGGTCAGTTCGGACACTCTCTTGGCCGAAAGTCAGGGCCAGCAGCAACGCTGTTTTTAATGACACCGCCTTCAGGGAGGAGAGCTCCAGAGACTCAAATGGTTCTGTGACCAGAGCCTCGAGCACCAACGGCAGGTCCCATTGCGGGGCGGAGGTGTGCACTACTGGGCGCTGTCTCCTGACCCCTGCAGAAACCGCGACATAAGCGGCTGACTGAAGGCTGACCGGCCGCCAAATCCCTTATGACAGTATGAAATGCTGCATACACTTTAACTGTGGAATAAGCAAGTCCACCAGTGTCTGTAAGTAGGACAGAATAGAGCCCAGCGTACAAGATAAGGGCTCTAGACTCCCCTCTTCACACCATCGCTGGAATGCCAACCACTTTGGCCTGTAACAGGCTGTGGTGGATCCTGTTCTTGCTGCCTGGATAGTCTGAATAACGTTGTTAGACAGCCCCATCTGTCTCAGCCTGTCCCTCTCAGGAGCCAAGCCTGGAGAGGTTGGCCCAGAGAGGGTAACGCCCCTATTGCACCAGCCCCGTGAGACATCGCCCCCCAGACCTGAGGAACTGCCCAGGGCTGGCCCACCATCATCTGTCACCTCCGCAAACCACGGCGCCACGCGGCAGTCTGGGGCCACTAGGATGACTGACAGACGTTCGTCTCACCCTCTCCAGGAGGGGGAGAATGAGGCGCTGCGGTGGAAAGGCGTAGAGCAGCTTTCTTGGCCATGGCTCGTGTGCAAACGCGTCCACTCCCAAGTGCGGATTGTCCTGCCGAGCCATGGAAAACCACAGAGTACAGTGGCTGTTTCGCCGGTTGGCGAACAGGTTCACCTCCGCTCTCCCGAACTGGGCCCAGATCTGCTTCACCACTCGTTTGGCAGGGGCCCGCCTCTTGACAAGAGGTCGGCCCCCCCGTTCTCCAGTCCCGGGATGTGGAGGGCTCTCAGAGACAACACAATCTCTGAGGCCCATAACCACAGGTTCTCTGCTGTGGTCAACATGGCGGAGGAGCAGACTCCGCCCTGCCTGTTGATGTACTCCACTGTGGTGCGGTTGTCGAAAGATATATTCAGCTTTCTTTACCCAACATGGTGAGATGTGTCACAGATTTTAGTATTTCGGTCTTCTGTCAATTGGACAACAAATGAATAGTGAAGCTCACCACTCATTATAGTGAAAAGATATTTGGACAATAATAACAAATCTAAAGGCAAAAAACTGGATACAGCGTTGGTGGTGGGATCCCCTCTACTCCTACGGAAGTTGCTAAGTGTCGCATGAAGCCAGAAATGGAGTGACTCTCAGAAAGTGTCCGGATCATTTGGAGGCTTGTTCCATGGATCACGCTTAAGTTTTCCTTAAGCCACGCCTCAGATTTGCTCGTGTCAAATTAATAGAAAGGCAAAATAACTCAGGATTGGGCTTTTACAGCATTTTACAACGTTTAGGCCCTATTGGTATAAATAAGAGCTATTCAAGTGTATGTACTGATTTACCTAAAAGGTTATACGCAGATTTAGCGGAGGTATCTTTCCCAATGTAAGTTAAACGGAAAAAGCATTTTTTCTTTTTTTTGTGCAAAAGGACATCACAAACACGGTAGTTATAGTACCACCAGTTGGCCACTATGAAAATCATTTCTGGGCACTTGATACCAGCACAACATTACAAACAAATCCATATGTTGAGCTTAGTTACTTATGTTCCCTGAGGCTGTTTATTGGGAATACACACAAGTTTGTTAAAATGTATTTCCTGGGCAATTCTTATCTCTACAAACATACAACTGTGTGTATAATGCAAACTAATGCAATTATGTGTACCTGCAAAGTGACTATAAACCTCATTGCCTCAAAAATGTAACAGAGTGGAAGTATACAGTAGCATAAAAATAAATACTCAAGTACAGTTCCTCAAAAGTGTAGTGAGCCACAGTTCTTTAGTAGATGTACTCAGTTACTTTCCACCACTGCATGACAAAACAAAAACTAAGACAACAACAAGAAACATAATTATATAATTGGTAATACAAAATAATAATTAATACATAATTAAAAATTGTAAGTAGTGGTTTTCGGAACAAAAATAGTAAAGTCTTGACCATGTGTTTTTATTATTATTTCCTTCGAACTCCCTCTTTTCTCCTCTTCACTGCCTGTCACACATTTCACTTTTATACACTTTTAAATGAACTTCATTATTAAAATGAATAAAGTATTTAGTATTGCGTCATTTAAAACTGCAAGTGAACAGCATCTATCTCTGACAATAATAATTTGAGTTAACACCCTAAGGAGCTTCCAGACTACAGCTGTTAGGAACTCTCCACAGAACAAGAAAACATTATCAAATATTGATATAAATGTTTCAAGAAAATATTCTCCGTATAATAAGGCCAGTTATTCATTTTCCACAGGGACAACTGAAGTAAATCCCCTAAAGGAAAAAACACTTTACTAAAATATAAAGCTGCTTTTTGTGTTGGTTTCTATTACAACGGTATCACTGCTTTGATATGACTAACTTCAGCCCTTTGTCTTTTATCTATCTGTTTGGGCTACCCATTTTTTTTGACATTGTTTTTTCACCATGAAAACAAACAATGGCACCATGTTGACCCATGTCCTTAATGCAGAAGTATTGTAAGAATAACTGGGGTAACACAGATTGTGTCATGGGTTTTTACAACAAACATCAATTCTTAAACAACTCAGGCCTACACCAGCACTGTTAGATCATTTCCCAATTCTTTTTTTCGAGCACAGCAGTATTGCAAAAACAATTATTTCAATAAAATTTAGGATAAATTCAACGTAACTTAAAATGAGGGTGTCACTATTAATGAGTTTCTGCTTCACAACTGTCCCAGTTTGTTCAAATTTCTTACAATAATAGACTGTGTTCCCTTTAGTGTTTACTTCCTGTCTGTCTCACTACGCTGTTCCCTTTAGTGTTTACTTCCTGTCTGTCTTCTGTTTTTTCCCATTATTGTTTACTTCCTTGTTCCTATTATTGTTTACTTCCTGTCGGTCTTCTGTTGTTCCCATTATTGTTTACTTCCTGTCTGTCTTCCTATGCTGTTCCCTTTAATGTTTACTTCCTGTCTGTCTTACTACGCTGTTCCCTTTAGTGTTTACTTCCTGTGTGTCTTCTTCTGCTGTTGACTCACCTTTTACTGATTTCTCTGTCCTCCACCTTTCTGAGACTTTTAATCTCTTTCCTTCCCTGACGCTGTTTTTTTGTTCTTGTTCTGTTTTTCATATTTTTTTCCGTGGACAGCTCAACCAGTTTTGAAAGTTGTATATACTCCCAGTTTATTCAAATGGTTATTAAAATATTTATAATGGAGTAACAGTAAAATATTTTACTCATTTTGGCAACAGCTGACATTAAATACCAGATGTATTTATTATAGGGATGCACCGAATATTCGGCCGCCGAAAATTATCGGCGGAAAATGGTTAAAAAGGCTCTTTCGGCTTTCGGCCGAAAGGGTTTTAGCACCGAAAAAATATCACCGAATGTCAGAGAACAGGGTTACGTTGGGAAGCTAACGTGTTGTTGTGATGACGTAATCAAAACGCGGCGACAAGCACGGCGCGCGACCATGCTCGCGGCTGTCTCACAGCCAACATGTCTTCCGCTTGGAGATATTTAAAAATATCAGAGAAAGAGGCGCGGATTGCGATTTGTAAAACGTGTTCAGCTGACATTTCTCGAGGGGGTGTAACTGCAAAGACTTTCACCACTTCGGGATTACTCCACCACTTGAAATCAAAACACCCGGACAAATATGCGGAGTAAGATCAAATCACAAGCACTGACAGCGAGAGACTGTTCAGCGCTGCCTCTCATGTGCTTGATGAGAAGAGGAACAGACAATGGATGATAAAGCAGAGAAGCTACTGTTCATTAAAAATAACCTCCCACTTTTCCTTAATAAGTAGACAAGGCTGGCTTATCATAAGCTTATCTAGTTCTACATGTCTACTCTATACCCACTTTCCTGAACAATTTTCATTGTGAGTTATAATTCACCATCTCAGGTTATCATTAGGGGGAAATGACAGCAGCACAGTGTTCAATATATTGTACTTTCGGTATCTAAATGATACAATGTTGTTTACATTGCTCATGAGGACAGACCACCTTATTTGCAGATTCTTGAAATGGTAATTTAATTTGTAATTGATTGTGGATTTTGTATCCAGTTTTCACTTTATGTATCTTTATACAATGTTTACTACTTTGCTTATGAGGACAGACAGCCTTATTTACAGATTCTTGAAATTCAATTGTAATTTCTTTTATAAATAGTTACATTCATGTGGATTTATCCAGTTTGCACATTTGTATGCATGCACTTATAGTTGCATTTGTTGTTGTTGAAGGCCTGGCTGTTACAGTCTTTATTTACACTATTTTGTTGTAGGCCTACTGGCCTAGATGTTTATGCAGTTTTAATGCACTTTGTTGTAGTTATCCTACAGAGAAAATAAAATGGACTTGACTTGGAATTAATGTACTGTATGCATTCAAAAGTGCTGAATAAACGTTTTATGGACCCATACTAGTGATTATTATTTAAGTTAAGTTTTGCCATAATCATGTCTTTTTCCATAATCAGGCAGCTGAACAACATTGGTAAAAAATGTATACATTATATATATTTCTATTAATCATTTTCGGCCTTTCGGCATTCGGTTTTCGGCCAACTGTTTCCTATTTTCGGTATCGGTTTCGGCCAAGAATTTCCCATTCGGTGCACCCCTAATTTATTAGGATAGATAAGATATAACTGTAAATCATATTACATTCAGAGTCCTTAGCAATGGCCTGCTTTCCTTAGCAGAGGTCTGTTAATCAGAAAATTATTCCACATTGACCAATCAGAATTGAGGATTCAATCAAGTCGTGTAATATCAACAATAAGCTTCTATGCTTCCATATTGCTATGCTACACATTGTAATTAGGAATTACGATGCCACATGTGAGGTCAGACTCTTCAAGAAATAACCAGCGGGTCTTTTTACAATTCAACGCTATTCTCACCCCTTCTTTCACTCAACTGTGGTCAACAGAAAATAAAGGCTACAAATGCTGTGAGGCCTGAGGGCTTTGTTGCTCAGGCCCCTAAATAGGGACATTTATAGATATTACAAAGCAGAGCACCTGTCAGAAGAGATCTGAATCATTCGCAGACTGAAATCCTTTCTGTTCCTGGTCAACATAAGGATCTGATATAATTCAACAGCTTTTTATTTCACCCCGCTATCCTTTGGAATAGTATGTGTGAGTATACTACTGCCAAGGGGCACTGGCTTTTTAGCAAAAAATGAAATCTCAAAGTGTTAGGAGCCAAGTATAATCCCTTTATGTTGGGCTCATGTGGTCACTCAGAGTTCAGTCACTTAATTACATTCTCCAGTAAATTCTGCACATGCTAATTCCTACAGCTTATTTGAATATAGAGGGGACCTGTATGTTTTTAAGACAGCTACATTATTTTTTTATTTCTGAAAAGTGAACATAACGCATGCAGATGAAGGTATTTATATCTCCTTCGTAGGCAGAAATATATGTGCTCCATCAACCAGTAAACTTGTAACAAGCAAAAAATATTTGTACTCAATATTTCTCACTAATATGTGTATTCCTGAGGTTTAAAAACATGTCAAATGTATCTCTCTGCTCACATAAGGTTCACAAAGCCAAATATGTTTACAATGTGTCCTAAATAGTGATTGGTCTATATTTGGGCAGATATAGATATTTTAAGGGTGTCTATTACGATCTGGTCGGGGACAACCGCTGGAAATTAGCCATGTCGGCTGAAGCTGCACCATTTACTGTTTTTGTGACAGTTCATCGATGGGGACTGTCCACGACACTATAAATAAATAAACTAAACTAAACAGCTTGTATTACACAGGTATTTGACGGCAAAATGAATCTCCAATGGCAAAATATACATCATATGCTGTAATAGAAAACCTACTTTATCAGTTTTACAAGAAAACATGTTGGATGTGCACAATGGGTGGTTGGGACAATCCTTGTGAAGGGAATCTTCCCATCACTGAGCAGAACATAGTTTTCAAAGAGAAGTATCCAGACTTGTCCAATATCTCAGATTAGACAATCCCAAATGGGGTTTAGGAAAAGCCAGTGCCATTACTGTAGAGATCCTGAATGTACTGTAATGGGCTTTAAGAAAGGATAGAAATGGGGAAATATATCTGCCACGCATAGGCTTCTTCCTTTCAGCATGTATGCAACACATCAATTCCCAGTTCATAACTATTTCTGTACAAACTCAACAGCATTCATATTTATTAAAGGGGACCTATCATGCAAAATGCACTTTTGTACGTCTTTTATACATGAATACAGTAGGGCAAAAAAGTATTTAGTCAGCCACCAATTGTGCAATTTCTCCCACTTAAAAAGATGAGAGAGGCCTGTCATTTTCATCCTAGGTATACCTCAACTATGAGAGACAAAATGAGAAAAGAAAATCCAGAAAATCAATGTCTGATTTTTAAAGAATTTATTTGCAAATTATGGTGGAAAATAAGTATTTGGTCACCTACAAACAAACAAGATTTCTGGCTCTCACAGAACCGTAACTTATTCTTTAAGAGCCTCCTCTGTCCTCCACTTGTTAACTGTATTAATGGCACCTGTTTGAACTCGTTATCAGTATAAAAGACACCTGTCCACAACCTCAAACAGTCACACTCCAAACTCCACTATGGCCAAGACCAAAGAGCTGTCAAAGGACACCAGAAACAAAATTGTAGACCTGCACCAGGCTGGGAAGACTGAATCTGCAATAGGTAAGCAGCTTGGTAGGCTTGGGCGGTATCATTTTTTTCATACCGTCATACCTTGCTGACATCATACCGTGGTATACGGTATATGCATCGGTATGACTTGGGTCGACTTGAGCGAGGTGGCGTTCGGCGGCAAATAGATGTTTCGAACGGTATATTATATGTTCGGTGTAAAATGCAGCCCGAGCCGGTAGACGCTCGCAAAGTGACGCGACATGCGCGAAACAAGGGCTGCATACATGACACATTGTGCAAATGGCACATTTTTAGATCGGATACAGGACGCGTTTGTAGATGTCCGACGTTTTTTCCATTGTGAGCTAAGTTAACAATATATCATCATACATAAACGTTTTCCGGGAGTAAATACTTGACTTATTGAATAAAGTTTGCTATATTGACTAACTAGTTTGGCAATATTATTCCGTGCATGTGTTAAAAACCTTATTTCTATTTGATTCATTGGATTACTCGCGTGAATGTTTAGCACGTAAATGCTTTCGTTTTTTAAAACCGTCCGACCTCCACTACAAAACCATCAACCAGTTGCATAGGATTAAAAAATGTCAACACTCAATCACCACGTCTTAAACATTCCCAAATAAGTGCCTCTGTCTCTCGTTGTGCTGGATGAAGTCACTGGCGACGAGTAAACCCAAAATAGTCCCAAACAGGCGCAGAGGCATTTTTCTTTTTTACTAATTGTCCGAGTTCGGGGCCGGCAAATGCTGCCGCCATCTTGCTCAGCTCAGCTCTGTGCTGAGCTCTGAGAGCGGGAAAGACGGACTGCCCTCCCCTGCCCTCTGCTGGCGCGTGCTGTGCATTACAACCAATGTCGTCCCTGTCAAAACTCCGTGTCAGTGTAATAGAATGAAACGCATCTGTGATTTGGCGCACAGTCTGTGACGTCACGGTATTGAAAATCATACCGACGTTATTTCGAAATACCCTGGTATACCGTAATACCGTCATACCGCCCAAGCCTACAGCTTGGTATGAAGAAATCAACTGTGGGAGCAATTATTAGAAAATTGAAGACAAACAAGACCACTGATAATCTCCCTCGATCTGGGGCTCCACGCAAGATCACACCCCGTGGGGTCAAAATGATCACAAGAATGGTGAGCAAAAATCCCAGAACCACACAGGGGGACCTAGTCAATGACCTGCAGAGAACTGGGACCAAAGTAACAAAGGCTACCATCAGTAACACACTACGACACCAGGGACTCAAACCCTGCAGTGCCAGACGTGTCCCCCAGCTTAAGCCAGTATATGTCCAGGCCCGTCTGAAGTTTGCTAGAGAGTATTTAGATGATCCAGAAGAGGATTGGGAGAATGTCATATGGTCAGATGAAACCAAAATAGAACTTTTTGGTAAAAACTAGACGTGTTTGGAGGAGAAAGAATGCTGAGTTGCATCCAAAGAACACCATACCTACTGTGAAACATGGGGGTGGAAACATCATGCTTTGGGGCTGTTTTTCTGCAAAGGGACCAGGACGACTGATCCGTGTAAAGGAAAGAATGAATGGGGCCATGTATCGTGAGATTTTGAGTGACAACCTCCTTCCATCAGCAAGGGCATTTAAGATGAAACGTGGCTGGGTCTTTCAGCATGACAATGATCCCAAACACACCGCCCGGGCAACGAAGGAGTGGCTTCGTAAGAAGCATTTCAAGGTCCTGGAGTGGCCTAGCCAGTCTCCAGATCTCAACCCCATAGAAAATCTTTGGAGGGAGTTGAAAGTCCGTGTTGCCCAGCGACAGCCTCAAAACATCACTGCTCTAGAGGAGATCTGCATGGAGGAATGGGCCAAAATACCAGCAACAGTATGTGAAAACCTTGTGAAGACTTACAGAAAACGTTTGACCTCTGTCATTGCCAACAAAGAGTAGGCTATACAACAAAGTATTGAGATGAACTTTTGTTATTGACCAAATACTTATTTTCCACCATAATTTGCAAATAAAGTCTTTAAAAATCAGACAATGTGATTTTCTGGATTTCTTTTTCTCATTTTGTCTCTCATAGTTGAGGTATACCTAGGATGAAAATTACAGGCCTCTCTCATCTTTTTAAGTGGGAGAACTTGCACAATTGGGGGCTGACTAAATACTTTTTTGCCCCACTGTATGTGTCCCCGGTGTTCCAGGGAACTCACCAAGTGTCAGAAAACACAACCCTCTCTATTTTCCTCTATACCCAAATCTCAAAAAAAAAGGGGCTGCAACGGATCTGATCAAAACTGATCCAGATTTGAACACTGTCCTGACGTCAGGACGGTGGCGCTACGGCTATTGGGCCAACTCTCCACCTATCAGGAGAATGAGAGGTTGGGCCACGGCCGGCCATTGCTGCTCGCGCTGGAGACGCTGTAGTACATTTGCCAGGCCTGTAAGTGGCGCTGTAGAAGACTTCCCGCGCATGGTTGCCATGGTTGCCCTTCTGTTTATTCTCCGCTGTGGCTCTTTTTCTCCCTCCCCGAGTCAAGCGTTTGCTACCGCTGCTGTAATTCAATGCAATCCCTCCCCGTAAAGGCAAGCACTGTAATTCTCTCTGGTTAGTTCACCAGCAGATGACAAACACCCACCTCTCCGCCTCTTCCAAGGAACGAGGGGACCGTGCTGCAGAGTTTCAGTTAAAGTTTAAATCTTCCGGACAAAATGAGAAAAGTGCCGGTTCAAAGGTCTTCTTTGTTATTTATTGAGCTTTAAAACAAATGAATAACGACTCTATATAATAATATAATAAAACACGGAGGACGGAGATCTATTTTTCTCCCCCTCTTCTGACTCCCCCTGATCAGAGCACGCTCCCCTCTCCTGCAGGGGGGCGTGGTCAGCTGCAGCTCACAAATTCAGCCCCCTGCAAAAACAGAGCTGGAGAACAGCAAATAGAGCGAAATGAGGCATGGCTAAAATGCCCTACAATATATCATTTAAATATAGCATGATAGGTGTCCTTTAAGCGTTCTCTAGACCTTCTCATGTGCAGAACTGGAATGAGTGGAAACGGTGTTGACTTAAAACATTACACCTGTGACCACCAACCTGTGGTGGTGGCAAGCTGTCATTGTGAGAAGGTGAATCACTGATCAAAATATTTTATTCATGTATTGACTTAGCAGTTAGGAAATCAGAGCACATTGTATTTTCTTCATGAACTGTGGGAACTTCACTATACAAGCACTGCATACTTTAATTTCCCTGAGCACTGAGCTTGGTGAATATGAACCGCTAACACAGCAACCATGAAAACAAACAGACCGGCTTTCTGAGAGCTATAAATTCAGACGTTATGGGTGAGCCATTTGATAATGCTTTGCTAACAACTCGCAGTGAGTGTTTCAGTAAATTATCCCTGACAGTTGCACTTTGCAAACAATAGACTCACAAAAAGCCTCTGACATTTCATTTATGCTCACAAAATACATATATCAGAGGTTGCATTGACTCACATTATGATGCGTTCAAGTTTAGCATTGCCCAAAGGATAATTATAACATGAGTTCAAACAGTGGCGGCTGGTGGACAATATTTTTGGTGGGGCTATGGAAATGGTGACAAAACCATACTAGGGCATTTAAAATCAGGAGACTAAATACGGTGTGTGTGTGTGTGTGTGTGTGTGTGTGTGTGTGTGTGTGTGTGTGTGTGTGTGTGTGTGTGTGTGTGTGTGTGTGTGTGTGTGTGTGTGTGTGTGTGTGTGTGTGTGTGTGTGTGTGTGTGTGTGTGTGTGTGTGTGTGTGTGTGTGTGTGTGTGTGTGTGTGTGTGTGTGTGTGTGTGTGTGTGTGTGTGTGTGTGTGTGTGTGTGTGTGTGTGTGTCATACTTGCCAACCCTCCCGATTTTCCAATTTCTGACAAAATGAGATTTACTCGCGACTGTTTCCACTCGGACTTTAATACAGCTACACTATTGTTTGGTTTCCATGGTAGCGCGTCTCTTTAGCAGAGCGCGCAACTCAAAGTCTGAGAGGGTGAGGAAGATGAAAACTGAACAAGAATCGACAACTCGACCCTCTGATCACTCCTTTCCTGTAAAATACAGGTCCAGCCCACACATATGCTCCATGGTGCCACAGGCCTTGCCCTTACAACTACAATAAGCATGCAAATGTTAATCTACAGCTCCGGCGATCCACTAGCACCGGAGTCTACAACTGCAGACGCAGCCATCCCCTACTGTAGCGTCACCTTGGATACGAGTCTAAACAGACACACAGGCCAGGGCGCTGAAAGGGCGCCCTTTGAGCATCAGATCTGACGACGCTGATTGGCTGAAATTATGTTTCGGCAGCATAGTTTACAGATAGCAACAATCAACTTGTTGGTTGCAGCTGCTCTGGCTGAGGGCTCTTTTCTACCGCCCGGACGAGAGAGGGTAATGATACACGCTGCGGCCAGGCAGGAAACATGTGACTTATCAGTAACTTTAGACATCGTAAAACAATTTTAAACAAGATTGTATTGTAGATTATACATTTTACTGATACCAACTATATAATATTTACCTTGTTCTTTAAAAATAAAAAAAATAAAAATATATATATATTTTTGGGAAATATATATTTTTATGAATTTTTTATTTTTAATGACAATCAAACATGTGGGAAGAGGGGGGGCGGCGCCCCTAGCGCCCCTATGGACCGGCCGCCACTGAGTTCAAATGTGTTCTTTTAAAATATGTCAAGAATCTTGAATAAATATATACACTTACATTTACAAAGGAATTAAGAGCAATATAAAATAGGAATACAAAAATGTAATTGTGATCTGTTTACCCTAAAAAGCAGCTTAGAAAATGTAAAATTGAAGCTGCTAATGCCAATAAGCATTTTAATAAAAGCAATTATTTAAATAATACAATCAGTTTTTCCCCGATTTGTTTAAACTGTGGTTTTTTTGTGCAAATAACCACTATAGATCACAATAACAAAATAAACACTTTTTTTGTATTACTTTGCAACAGTTAACATTATTTTATAATGTAATTATTAGTTAAACATTTCAGCTACATATCCCAAGGGTTAATGGATTTTTTTTAAAAAAGGCTTATGTCAAGTCCTGGTAAACGTCATATTTATGGAATGGAAAATACTTTTGTTTAAACACTGAATCTTGATGTATTTACTGATGTAATCTTAAATTGTTTGGATTTTTTGCATTTCAAAGACTTTTGTTTGGGCCTTATGAAGAGCAATGCTGTATTTTAAGATGTATGTATTCTTTTGCCATCCAAAAACTAAAAGAAAAAGTGCTGGCTACTAAATGTTTTGTTTACTTGCTCTACTGCATTTGCTATCAATCTGGCTAACTAACTTGCTATCTTTAGTGTCAGCTGAAAATGTTTGTAACAACACTGTGGTACCATATGCTATCAGTGCATGACATTAAGGATTTTGGGAGCCCTGTGGGCCATCTAAGCTAGTTTACAGATGGCCCTGAGCCCAATAGAGATTGCCTTGAAAAATGCCCGTGGACGAAATGGCACGAAGGGTTTGGGGGGCCTCCCCCTAGAAAATTTAGATTTTTGCAGGTGTTACTGTAGATGCTGTCTGGTGCATTCTCTAGACTGAATTATAAGATGAACCAGCACAATATTATATTGTACAATTTCAATTGTATTCTTCATTTCACTTGTTTGTTTGTTCTTGTTTGTGTTTGCTCCCTTGCATGCCCTGCATAGCTATAGGAAATACTTAAAGAGCAACTTCCAGGTTAAAGGCCATGTAATGCATCTAACACAGGTGTTTTTTAACATGTAGTTTAGATATCACCAGAATAAAAATAAATAAAAATGTTTAAAGTTTGGTCATAATTAAATGACGTTAAAAACCGATGTTGGTTCCGAAGTTTGCCGAGTACGCCCCCGATCACTCCCGAACGAGCAGTGACGTCACACGTGGCAAACATTGCCATTTGATCAAATCAGTCCAAATGGCAAGCAACGCGACAACTTCAGACAGCGACAGCGAGAGCGATCATTCAAGCTCAGATTTGGTGGGTTATCTGGATTCAGTTACAGAAGTAGAGAGTGAACCAGCTAGCCTTTCACTTCAAGGCATCTTGCCTTATCAGTACTGTACGAGCCTCCTGCCCGGCAATCGAACAACGAGGCAGAAACTTGTGAAAGAGAAGCGGATTCCGCAGCCGGCGAGACTCGAGTCGGCAATACTGAATGGTAAATTCTGTTTTATTTAATTTGACCTGCACTAAATGTCGATCTTAATTTGTCATCTGTTCCTCACACGTCCGGCAGATATTGTTTTGTTTTTTTAATGTTATGTACAATATTCAGGTGTACATGTCAATGCTGTGAAAGCATGCCCACTGCAGATGAATGTGTATGCTGCAGAGAGATCTGGCAGGTGATGGAACAAATAGACAGTTTGCAACCTACTGACCAGATAGCAGAGTCCCGCATCGGGTCGGGTATCCGCGGGTACCCGACGGGTGACCCGCAAAACAGGTGATTTGCGGGTGGTATTTTTTCAAATGCTTTTTTCCGGGTTCGCTTCTGGGTAAAACAAAGATGATGCGGGTCCGGTTGCGGGTGTTGCATAATAAATATATTTAAACAATAATAATTTAGTTTAATGTTTAAATCCTCAGACCTCTCCTCCGCGGGACCGAGCATAATCATAACCTCTGCAGCGCATCTATCTGCTGCTGAGCGCACCACATTCTGAATGGCTGAGGTGAAGCTCTCTAGCGGAGAATACACCATTTTCAATAACTCTTCTTCAAGAGCGAAATCCAACGTCTGGGAGGCTTTTGGTGTCAACCTAGATTGAGAAAATAAACAACATCCCAGGCTTTTTGAGCCAAATATGCAACTGCGTGTGTTAATCATTGCACGTTGTCACTGCTTATATATATGCGGGTTCGGGTCGGGTTGCGGATCTTGTGCCGGCGGGTCGGGTCGGGTTGCGGAACTAATTGGCAATATGTGCGGGTAGCGGGGCGGGCTCGGTACTGCACGTCACGGGTGCGGGGTGGGAGCGGGTCTTGAAAATCAGACCCGTGTAGGACTCTGCCAGATAGAAGACACCGACGAGAAACCAAGGTGCATTATTAGCCACCCAGGCTTTAGAGAAGGCTGTCTGTGTTTGGACACTGAAAATAGCGTATCTTCAATACAAACAACAACACAGAGCAGTTGATGGCCCACTACACCAGTAAGTAAATATTGATTGACCCAACTGCCTATTGCAGCTTTGCTTTCATATAATACTTTTAGTCGCTACAGATATGGTACACTTTTAAAGATACCATTAAACTCTTTCAAGCAGTCAAAAACAGCTTGGCTTTTATTTTTTCTGTGTATGCAAGTTCAATGTATGCTTGGGAAAAGAAACAACTACACATGTGAGGAAATATATAAGAGGTCTATGATTCTGTCAAGCAGTCATGTATAACCTCATATGTATTTTGTACAAGTAAAATACAAATATCATGTTATAAGCCAATTTGTAACCATTGCTACATAATAGTACTACATAACATTTTATTTTTCTCCAAATATATTTATAATCTGTATACTTTTTTTTCATTAGGAAGTATCGATATACAGCTTATCGACAGTTTGTACGTTGGTGCTGGGGTGTACTCGGCCCAAAAATCAGAGTCCCGCTGACTGCATGTGCTGTAACCGAGATACGGAAGACTTACCCTGAACCGGGAGGCCGCTATCAGGGATTTCATTGGCCAAATCTGTAATTTGACATAAGTCATGCAGCTGAACTGGTTAAAATGGTTTCGCATGATGTAAATAATTTACAAAGTACATCATTTACAATATTATTTTTCCAAAGAAACATGTAAATATAACAACATTTTCCAAATCACAAGTTTGTAAGATTGTATTAATTTACTGTTTGATAAATAAAAAAGGGTTCTTTTGTTAATTTTTCACTTGTATCATTTGATCTTTATTGCAGTGTACATTAGTCTATTTTGGTATGTGCGAGCCCACAAATAATTAAAAGTGGTAAAAATAATAAAGATATTCAGACGTAATTCATTTTTGGCCTTACTTATTTCACTTCAACTTTTATATATTTCAGTCACTAGGCAAGTTCACTGTACTCTGGTGACATTTAGCTCAAGCTGGCATAACACCTGTAGTAACTTAATTCTGACCCGAGTTTTGTGCACAATCTTCCAGCACCCATGATCAATGTTTATAGCAATCAGGAAACATTCACAGCTCACAACTACACATCGCTTCCCCATCATGAATTGTTAGATAAAAAAAGTTTAGCGAGGTCCGGTTACACATTATGTTGAGCGAAAATAGCGGAAGGATACAAAACAAACAATCTAGACGAGGCTGGTGTTTGCCACGTGTGACGTCAAACAGCTGGGTTAAGGGCTGGCAAGCTTTTCGCTGCCGGAGCGGAATAACACGGGAAAGTGGCACACATTTCATGTTATTTGGGGGGTATTTATGGAAAGAATCATTGATGTTGATATGTCAAATGAAACAGTGGAAAGTGATGAAGCGATTTATTAACACAGAATAACATTTATTTTGGACATTACATGGACTTTAAAGACACCTGTGAATAAATGTGTAGGAAAATGATGAATACACTAGATTTTCAAAAAAATATACAGAAATATACACTACAGTGACATCTGGCGTCGTTTTTGTAAGAAATGTTCACTTCCGCATAAAAAAGCCTCGGCACGTGACCTCCCGCGTGTGACGTAACACGGGGGACACAAGGGGGAGAGCGGCCGCTGTAACGTATTAATAAACATGGATCCCAATGCTAGTTTCGACACAGAAGAAGTTGAACATGAATATTCAAATGCATATGACGGACCACGACCTTATAATTATGAGCCTGCTAGGCGTCCAAGAGACCAGGAGCAGCCAAGGATTAGAAGAAATAACGGCCATCGGAGAGAAATTGAGCTGTGGTGTGAGGAGAACCAGGTGAGAACTGGGCAGCTATCTTGGTGAGTGACCGGCGTTAGCTACAGAATGTTAGCTAACGTCACATCACAACATTGTAAAGTTAGCTATCATATATCAGGCTAAAACTAAAGTAGCATTGATAATATAGTAACGTTACTGGCAGGACTGTTGATACTGATAACAGAAACTAATGCACAAGTATCAGCCGTATCTCGCTTTACCTAATGTAACTCCACACTACGGTGCTGTGTACCGGAGGAGAGACGCGAGATACGGCTGATACTTGACGATCTGGCGGAGAAAGGTTGTGGAGCCTCCGTTGATATGTCGTTGTAAATGGCTTGATGGAAAGCAGACGTGTAGTCGGGGAGGGTGCACAGCTGATTGCAGCAGGTGAGTGGAGGTTGAGCCGGGAGCCAGGAGTGACAGCCACCACGCACACACAAACAACACAGACAGGGGGAAACAAACAAACACAAAGGAGATGGCTGGAGCAGTACACCCACCACAGCGTTACCTAATGCAACTCCACACTATGTCTTACGGTGCCGTGTACCGGATGGGAGAGAGAGAGAGCAGCGAAGGGGGGGGGAGAGAGAAGTAATACGGTTTCCTGATAAAGCTGTGGAGAGTATGTGCTCCAGGGAGGTGGATGCACAATGCACCCAGGAACGAATGCTAGCTCCGGTCCTTTTTACTGTGGACTCAATGTCCTGACAGGCTAGTATTTGTGAAACCTGCACAAACACAATACTGCACCATGATTACAAATGGTGAAATACAATGTAAAACTACCGAAAAATACCAGCTCACTAAAACACAACCGCTCTACTCAACGCAACTCTACTATACCCACGGTCAGAGAGCGGAGATGTGTCCCCTGTGTGATGTAATATGACACGTTTGACGTATGACCTTAAAAAAAAGCAGTTTTTAAGAGCAGAGCTCAAAATTGCTCCTTTCCCTCTGAATTCCTGCCCGTATGTCTCGTAAAACATATCAAATCCTGCATTCACTTTTTTAATTGTAATTTTCAAGCAAGTTTAAGCATAAATGTAGAAAAAATAAAAACCTGCAAGATGCTCTTTAAGTTGTTGGTCAAGACACTTTCCATCGGATGAAGGCAAATGCCTTCCCAGATGTAAAAATGTAGAAAACATTACATTCAGTTGTAACTGCCAAAACAAACATTATTTACACTATTATGGCATCTGTTAAAAATGTTTTTAATGTTATCTACTGTAAGTTGGTCGAACGAATGCCTCCTCATCCGGAAGCTGACCGAGCAGACCCGAACAGCAGTCGAGAGGAGCCGAGCGCATCCGCGAAGCACACAAAATGGCGATGTCAGAGTTCCCATTAGCCGTTAAATCTAAATCTCTTCGGTCAAAAATAATTTCCCTTTAGCACAATACCGCTTCAGTTGCGCCACTTATGTGACAGACAAGAAGAGTATGTGACAGACAAGAATAGTCAATTATAATGTCTAACACTTAATGTGGAGAAAGAGATGTCCTGTCTGGGTTGATTGTGCGTTGATCTGTTGGTAATGCCTCGGGGTTCCGGCGGGCATGTAAACAAATGCATTATGCTGCGCTATACTTTGTGGCCACACCCAGTTGCATAGCGATACTTATTGTTTAGGTGTCTTTTAATAAGCAGGTAGTCCTATCATTAGCTAGAAGTAGCTAGATCTGATCAATATGGACATAAACGCGAGTGAAGTCTAATCTGACGGGAGAGAGATATCAGCTGCTGCTGACGAGTCGACACGCAGCTCTGCATGATCACATGCAACGGTGAGCGGATAAAACACACACTTCAGGTTAGAATATCACACGTAGGCTAGATATTTTAATTACCTCTCAAACTACCTAAACTAGTTATAGATATGTTTAGTTTTACTGTCGGGTCACTCATTACTGGATCCGCGAGCTGCATGACACTGGCATAATAGATTGCCCGATCGGGCAACCAGCAGGTGAGGCTTCATTGCCCGAGCTAAATACTAGATGGCCCCGGGCCATCGGGCAGCCCTTAATGTCGAGCCCTGGCTATACTTTCAATTATTACTGTATAATACGCACATTTTTTGCAACATGATAGCAGTGGGTACAAACTGCAGAGACAAAACCAACGGAATTTAGTATTCGCTATTTTTAAATTGCAATATATTTGAGTGTTGGCTTGTTTTTAGCACAAGTTAGTTAGTTAAGAAATTAAGGACCCATTTTGCCATAATTTCTTAACAATTTTAAGAATTAAATCTGAGGTTTCACATTGGGAACTGCATTTGTTGGGAAAGAACTTAAAGAATGGTGTTGCAAAAGTCAAATAAATGCTCATCATAGATTTTCTGTGACTAGTATATATTCATAGCGTTGATTAATTCTGAAGTGATTAGCCTCTATCCAGGTTTAATACAACAACAAAAATAATGCAGTCTAGTTTAAATGCATTTAAGCCACTGCCAATGATAGATGATTTGTTGGTGAATTATTCAGTATTGCTATTTGAAGATTAGATTGTAAACTTGGCAGTGGATCCTTAAGAAGATTAACATTAATTAATTGACCAAGTTGTGTATCCTCTGTGCACCTTGTGCTTCATGATTTATTGAACTACTGTAGTACAGCAGGACAATAAAGAAGCACAGGAGCAAAGCACTCACCAAGAGTCCTGAATAGAGGATAGCTTCTTTAATATCACATCTCGAGCAAAACAGAAGAAACACAGTTAAAAATTCAAAATATGCTTGTTGTATACGTATGTCTATTAAGGTAATATATGTGCATAACTTGCTGTCTACAGCAGAGGTGTGGTCAGTGGCAGTTGCGAGCCATGTATTTTATACCTAGGCCCTCTGACCCCCCCTTCCTCGAAAAAAGTTAAGTTAAGTTATTACGTCACATTGTATACTTCAGCGGAATATCAAAACAGCGGCCCGGGATGCAAAACGCATCAATGACAGCGACCCTCTACCACACAAAACAACACCATTTATATAAACACCTATCATGACAGGGCACCCACAGCCAAGTAACAATTGCAAATGAATTAAGTCGGCACGGCGGCCCACATTGAAAATGACTTGATGATCAAATCACTTAAACACAAAGCCCATCCTCCTGTCCTTTTGGATGAAGCACTTGATGGCGGATCCTTTGCCGCTCCAATCCAAATCTATCGATCATAAATCTATCGATTAGAAAATAATAAAAGTAGGGTAGACATGTGGATATTATCCAGCTGAACAAAGCGTGCATTTATCTAACAGGTTTGTTTTCCACTGACCTTATTTCCAGCTATTTTCCAAAACCCTATGGAGAAATCCCATTGCTTTTTTGTCGAGGGCACCCGAGCGCAGCTTACTTCCGGGTTTTAGGACGCGTCACTGCACCACTTTATACACATGTATAAACCTCACAACCTATGCTCACAGCGGGCGGAACTTGTCATAAAGTCCGCGAAAATAAAGCCCACCCATTTAGAGGGAAGATATGATTGGTCAATTGTACTGTCATTTGACATTACTCTCTCATTGAGTTACTATAGCTGGCCCTCTGTGAATGTACAGAGGGACCAACAAGCTCTACCGTCTTCACAGTAACTCGCAGAGACGGCATTTAACCTTTCACATTCCAACAGAAACTGAACAGGCAGATTCAAAGGATTTATTTATTTGGAAATGTTATTTTAAATACAATTAAATCAAGATATTTTGGTAAAACTAACGAAACCTTTAACAAAAAAATAAATAAATATGTTTTGTAATGTTTTCAAATATCTTAGGCCCTCACAGAGGGCCTAGAGGGCCCTGACGGCTCGCCAATGGTCAGTGGTGGAAAATACATTTACTCAAGTACTTTACTTAAATACAAAATAAATGTTTTTACTTAACTTATTTCAATTTAAAGCTACTTTATACTTTTACTCCACTACATTGAAAGATGTCATGTAATTTTTCTCCACTACATGTATACATTTATGTATTATTTATTGAGCTTAAATGACTTTTCAGATCAAGATGTTGCAGAGAACAGTAAAATGCAATTTGAGGCCACAATATGAATGATCTAATAATTTCCTATTTATCATATTATATCACATAGGAGGCAATTTATCTGCAGAATTAGTACTTAATAATAATAATAATTATAATAATAATAATTGATAATACTTATGTACTTATGTACTTTTATTTAAGAATGTAGGACTTTTACATGTAATGGAGTATCTTGACGCTTTAAGTATGGCAATGTAAATGGTCTGTAAAAGGATAAAAGTTTCTCTCCAACACACTCCACTCCCCCACCCTGCCTGAAATGCCTCCATTGGACTCCTTTGCATCGATAGCATCACTATGTAATACTCACATTAAAGCATGTAAACATGTCAAAGTAGAGCCACAAAATACTAATATAAACCTGCAAATGAGGGTAATAGGGCGTCTTTATAAGACATTTTGAATATACTGTAGGACTTTGATCAGTAACAGAGTACAATTTAATATTGCTACTTTTACTTCTGTAAGAAATGCCCCACTGGGTGGAAGAAGTACTCACTTCACTGAATAATTGGGACGCTATCCACTTTCTCTTTTTGCTGTAACAATATCAAGTCCAACAGCAGAACCCCTCTGCTGCACTGCACAACTATAGCTTCAAAGGGGGAATGATAATATGCAGGAGTGTTTGATGCTGCAGTCACACATTAGTTCTTTAGCCAACTAATGGGGCTGAATCCCTTTTGGATGTGACATCAATGTCAACTTTTAAGTTGCAAGTGACACGAAAAACAGTTTAAAATGCAGTCACAGCAACCAGATTGACACGCATCTAAAACAATGTAATCTGTTTAAATCAGATTTGCAGATATTTGAAATACTTTGTTTGAAATGAGATTGATGTGCCCATCTCACCTCTGGGTGAATGTGTTTGAATAATTTGTGCAGCCGTAATACAGTCAACATTCCTGATTTTCTGATATTGATAATAAAAGTGGTGTTTAATAACTTTGAAAGTCACTACACTTAATCCGATCTGCATGTGATGTTTTCCACCTACCACTCTAAAACATGAAATATGATAATGTAGCATTTTTTTCGTTCTTTTAATGATGCAAATGTGGGACACCATCCTTTGGGAGACCGATGAAAGTGATGAAGCATTTCAATTTGCTTGTGATTCTATGTTCTCCAGCCAATTAGGCAAGCCTTCCGTGGCAACACTCAGCAACACACAGTCCAACTTAGACTAACCTTGGAATTGACTGAATGTGAGGATTACATAAACATTGCTGATGGGGTAGAAGAAGGGGGTATAACTGACAAAACTGTCCTGCCTGCGTTTTTCTCTTTTGGCCTATTTTTTTGGAGATGATGAAACCCAATATGGTGTTTATATGGTCTTTTAAGCTCTTGTCTTGTCGTGTCTTATTTTACTTTCTTCTGGCTGGAATCCCTCTCCTTTTTCTCTTTGAAATAAGCAGAGCATAATTAGCTTGTACTATTTCCAACTGAAAATGTTTACAACATTACATAGACTGGATGTAATCGATATTTTTTAAAATATCAATGGATTAATGGTGCTGTGAAACGGGTTGCTTGGAATATCAAACCAACAGAGAATTGTGACTACAGTTTCCCTGTTCTTATGAACGGAACAAGATGGTATAGAGAGTTGCAGTGATGATGTATTTTTATAGGCTGAGATGGAAGCAAGCTTCTCAAGGGTCCTTCGACAAAAAGCCATTGGATATAGATAAATTGCAGAAAATAATCTTTATGGCAAACACAGGTTTATGATACTTACACTTTTTGTTCAGCAGGATAATCTCCATATATTAACACCATGTAATCGTAAATGCATTTGGCAGAAACAAAAAGCAATTTTTACGCTAAAAACCAAGTGCATCACAGTCACATGGCTCTGCATCACCCTCACTTAGCAAAAGGTGGACCCGTGGCGTATTGACATATAGTAGTGTCATTTAGTCACTTGTAAGTAACATTGTTTTTTCGACACATGGAAGTTCGGGCATTAACGAGCGGGTTATTTTCTGACATATGTAATGTCATAGAACAAAACTTACAACATCTCTGCAGATCTTATTTCAGGCTTCAGACCACATACACGTTCAAAATAAATCCGCTTCGAGACTAGGGTATTGAAAGTGGTAAAATGCTTTCCAGCCTTTTATGACTCATTACTGTTCCACTCTATAAAAGTGGTTTCTCTTCAGTGTCTATTCAGTGACAATGGGCAGCATTGAGATCAATCAAAACTAGATTGGACTGGGCTGCTAGCTCTACCAAGTGAGCCACCCGTGGCCCTGTCCCATTTAGTTTTTCTTTACTGCCGCTCAGTCCCAACTGAGGAGGACCCTATCCAAATGTTACTCTTATTCACTCTTTTCAACTCTGTCTCTTAAATAAAGGCACTTGTGGCCCAAAACAAAATCTTAAAAATTAGAAGTGAAAGAGATTTTTCTGAAACCTTACAAAATAATCTGGTCCGAGCGCCACATAAGAAACCCATTGTTGGGACCACTAATGTTCATGTTAGGTTTCTGAACCCTGGCGAAGAAACAATGGTCGAAATGAATGTGAGTCACTCTGTATCAGCTGGAGGTTTAAATAGACAAGTTGATGTATAAAGTTAAGTGAATATTGGGTTGCCGGATAGGTGGCTACAGTTATGTTGTGTCCACTACAGAGTATGCAAATTAGATTCCTGAGACTGCGGAGACGTTTCTTTCAGGTAAAAATTTGTCTGAGTAAAATTGACTCAAATTGAAGAACATTTTACTCTAAAAATATTAAATTTGGTCCCAACCTATATAGAGTAAAATATACTCTTTGTTCAGAGTTGTATTCAGAGTTCATTTTACTCTATTATGTGCTTAGATTTGACTCTGCTTTTACTCTATGTAGTGTATAATAAAAACAACTCTGCCATTTTACTCATAATAGAAGGTAATTTTACTCCCAATCGAACGTCATTTCACTCCAACTAGAAGGTCATTTTACTCCAACTAGAAGGTCATTTCACTCCAACTAGAAAGTAATTTTACTCCCAATCAGGGGCGGACTAGCCATCTGTAGAATCTCTGGATAACCACAGAACGGCCGGTCGTCAAGGGCCGTTGATGGCCGGCTGGGCCTTTTAAAAAAAGAAAATAGTTTAACGTCATTTAAATTGCGCTGACGGCCGACAGAGGGCGGTAGCGGCCGCTAATGCAGTTGTGTGGTTCTTATCTGTCAAATAATCACACATGAAGAAGAAAAAAGACCGGCCACATTATTAGGATTAGACGCACGTCAGACAGGGAGAATGAAAAAACATGGATAAATATCAAAGAAAACGAAAAGAAAAAGGTGGGGCCGAGAAGGCAAGAGAGAAAAAGGTGAAGTGTGTTTCTCCTCCCTCCTCACCTGTGTCTTGTTGGTTTGATTAGTCCTGTGTGTATTTAGGTTCTGTTTTCCTGTTAGTGTGTGTGAGGTCCTTGTTGCTGGTGACTGTGTTTACGTGAGACAGTCATATTGAGGCTGCACTCCCAGGTGAAGCATATAAATGTCGCAAATTGACAGACCTTTTTGGCAACAGCGCTGCTACAAGCACTATCAGCAGCAGCTTAGAACAAGTGCAAGGTGATGAAGAGAATGATGAGGGCGCAAGTTCAGATATACAGCCAGCCTCCTGCGTTCATGATGAGGGACAGAGTTGAGCTGGTGGAAGAACCAGCTCAACTGGCACATATGTACAAGTGCAAGAGCAAGAGGTGGGTGAGAATGTTCCCTTGAACTCAGTGGCGTTTTCTCCAGGAGGCCAAGGGAAGCCAGGCTTCCCCTGTTTTTTTGGATTGTAGTTATAATTTTAATAAATAAATAAAAACACTTCGTTTAATTTCGGTAATTATTCTGCCGGCCCATCTCTCCCCCATTCTCATTGAGTATTTTACAAAGAGTGAAACAGCGGCCCTCTAGATGTTATGATGAAACAGTAGATTGCACTCTCTGTTGCGAGAGGAGGCTAGCCGAAAGTGTCTTCCCTTGGTGAAAAGAAATTGAGGGATTGACCAATCAGATGAGGCTAACGTCATGCCTCACAATCCAATCAAATCGCATCAACTTCAGTTCGTACTGTAACTGTCATCACCGCCCTTAAAAAGTGGCAAGCAACTGAAGCAAGTGCAATTATGGAGGGTGGAGATTTGGAGTATTTCATCAAAAATAATTTTACTAAATTTCCGCTACACAGCAGCAACTAAAAATGAAATCTGATGACAGGCCAATGCCCAAACTGGAGCTGTGTACAGAGAGGAAAAAAGGAGCGAATTGGACGTAAAACTTTCAATAATAAACAGCGGATTTCTAACATTTGACATTTCATGTGGCCGAACTGGGTCAGTTTCCAGGGCTGAATTTTAGTCCCAGTCCGCCCCTGCTCCCAATAGAAGGTAATTTTACTCAGAATAGAATAAATTAACCATAATTATCTTTATAATAAAAAAGGTCAATAAACCAAAGTGCTTAAGGAACATGAGTGGCCATGTGTGAAGCTGACCATTGAGCGGCCCGACCAAGCAAGGAGGAAGAGGCAGAGAGTTCAAATACAACCCGGTGTGGGCATTTATTCATCGCTGTGGTTCATGATACACAGCCTCAATATGACTGTCTCACATAAACACAGTTACCAGCAACAAGGACCTCACACACACTAACAGGAAAACAGAACCTAAATACACACAGGACTAATCAAACCAACAAGACACAGGTGAAGAGGGAGGAGAAACACAGGGCACCAGGTGAAAACAATCACCAGCAGGGGGAATACTTTTCAAACTACAACAGGAAACAGAGACAGACAAACTAAAACATAGACTGATCGTGACAAATAGATGCATAAATGACATGCTTCCTGTGCAATGTTTTAGCGGGGAACAAAGTAATATACTTCGCCAATAATGAAGTTATATAATATATAGAGACCGAGATCTACGGCTCCAGAGATGACCTCCGTTACAGCGTGGTCATGGTTTAACTCCAATATAATTGACTCTGCATTTTTGATCGCACTCTAGAAGCTATGAGTAATAAATACACTCCAAAATGATTAAATATCACTATTTCAGAGCAAAATAGTAATTACTCTGGAAAAAAAACTCACCAATATTTCCTGTGTAATGGCTTCCCCTCTATCTCCCCCTCCACACTGTATCTCCAATAAAGGCACTCTCTGGCCAAACAAAAGTTTTCTTACGCATTAAACATTTCAATATATCATTTAGTTTTACAAACATATACACCAAACAGAAGCTAATAATAGTTGTAACGCCCATTGTCAGCAGGTGGCACAATGGCAGAAGGTATGATAGCATGTCTATGATTTATTGCTATTATTTGTTCATCATGATGAGGCACTTTTACATGAACCTTGTCACACTGAACATTTAAGGAGAAGCAGAATTCCTGGCACGCCAGCCCAACCGGCTTTCACATAACAATCCTATAAGATAAGAGATACGATAAGATCAGGGTTTCCCACACATAGACTTTACTTGGGCGGGCCGCCCAGGTATATCAACGTCCGCCAAAGTATATTTCGCGACTGCGAGCACAACGCCATCTACGATCGATTAACTACCCCTCCTGTACCTGTTCGATCTGCTATCGCGTGAAGAGTCTGCTGTATGCGCTCCACAGTAACCCCGTTCTCGATTACCACCACAAGTATATTTCAGATATGTGGGAAACACTGAAGATAGTGCTTTATTGATCCCAATTTGGGAAATGTTTGCGTTGCAGCAGCATAAAACAACAATAGGAGATCAGATCTTAAAATGGAAAATCAACTGCAGCAGAATGTCTTTGGTAGACATCCAGAGATGTGCAGAATTGTGTTCTTGGCACAGATAACTGTTGGGTGTGTTTACAGGTGCGATACCACACCTAGTGATGTTAAGTTACTTTTTACATGTGCTGCTGTATTCACACACTTAGTGCTGTTGTTTGCATAAATATGTATTAGGTAGCTTCCTTTTAGTTGATTTCTGATTCCAAAAACTCAAAAGTTATAAAGGTTTTATTGTGGTATGCGCAATACCTACAGCGTAGTTGTTGGCAATTCAATTCTAAAGATATGGTACCTTGAAAACTGCAACATACTTTCCCATAAAAAGGGAAATAGTGCAAAATCTCCTGCTGCAGATGCTCTCCCACATCCTGGATACCTACCGAAAAGACAGATGCAATGCAACACTACACATACTTGCGAGAAAGTATTTTTTTTTAGTCCCGTCCTCTGTTTTGTTGTATTTCTAATACCACTCATACTTCTGTCAGACTTAGCTTAGGAGCTGTTCTTAAAAACATTTCATGTTGCTAATTCCCCCAGCAAAAAAATCCTCCAATTAGTGAAGTGCAGTCACAGCTCAGCATGTCAAAACACAGTCTTACATATGGTGACAGGAAGAACTTAGCGGCTGGCCTGACGCTGTTTCTTATCCCCGTCACAGCTGAATTCACGACACCACCAAAGAGAGGAGGAGGAGGAGGAGGGGGGGAGGAGCGGCATTTGGGGCCTGTGAGCAGAAAACACTTTCAGTGAAAGGATTGTACAGTCCCATGTCATATTCACTGCACACTGCACTCTATAATTGAAATCACCATGTCCCAGCTGTGTTCTCAAGTTGAGGGATGGAAATAAAAGGCACATATAACAGAAACGGGAAAAAACTAAACTCTTCTTGGTATTCCAACTGAGTGGACAACAGAAAAATGAAGTCATGTGGCAAGAAAATCCTTTAGAGGGTTATTGCTCCACAGAGAGTAGATAGCGTACGCATTGGTGCTTTCTAAAGAGCTAAGAGAAAAGTCTTTGTTTTTGATGCAGCAGCTAAAAGAATGTTGAAGACGTACGGCATACCAAATGGATTCCCTCATGTGTCTTGATATTATCCGGATGCTGGTAGTGAAAATCTATTGTGCAAGACAAAAATAAATCAGATTTGCTCTCATTACCAGATCAAATTAGCCTAATAACAAGCTTAACATCAAGATCAGAAATCTATTTGGTCAGGTATGTGGATGCATGTCAGGAACGTTGAATTTGACTCCAGCAGATCTTTGTCTATCTACACTCAATCCGTAGAGCAGCTGTACATGAAGTACAAGATTAAGAGGGATGTTTTTGTCTCCGGTTGTTGTGGCTAGAAATGTTCTACTCAAAAACCAGATGGTTTCAGATTCCCAATCACACTTTTTAAAAGCCTCAATATAATATTTTAACTTCAAACAAGCCAGACTTCAGAATTTGATTAAAAAAAGATTCACTGTGGCTCAGAGCACAACACATAAAGTTAGGTTGCAGAGCAATTGAACTAAAAGGCAAAGAACACTCATATATAACACAAAGCTAACGTCTTTATTTCTCCGGTGACAGTATTGCCAGCAAATACTCTAGTTATACAGCAAGTGTTTCCCCAAAATGTTGTTTTTGTCGGGCTTAACTGACCCTGATACACATGATATCATTATAATGCTTTTCCTTCCGGGAAAAGATTGTCCCACTCTTGACCTAACAATCAACATCGGCACCTCTGTTGTTTCCCCGACTCAGACTGCAAGGAATCTGGGTGTGGTCCTAGATAACAAACTGTCCTTCACTGCAAACATTGCTGCTACAACCCGCTGCTGCAGATACACGCTTTACAACATCAGGAGGATACGTCCCCAGCGGACCCAGACATCAGCGCAGGTTCTGGTCCAGGCTCTCGTTATCTCACGCCTAGACTACTGCGACTCCCTCCTGGCTGGTCTACCTGCATGTGCCATCCGACCTCTGCAGCTCATCCAGAATGCAGCGGCTCGTCTGGTCTTCAACCTTCCAAAATGTTCCCACACCACGCCGCTCCTCCGCTCCCTTCACTGGCTTCCAGTAACTGCTAGAATCCACTTCAAGACACTGGTACTTGCGTACCATGCTGCGAATGGATCTTGCCCTTCCTACATCCAGGACATGGTTAAACCGTACACCCCAGCACGTGCACTCCGCTCTGCATCAGCCAAACAGCTCGCTGCACCCGCACTGCGAGGGGGACCCAAGTTCCCATCAGCAAAAACTTGTGGGTTTGCAATCCTGGCTCCAAAATGGTGGAATGAGCTCTCCATTGAAATCAGGACAGCAGAAAGCTTACACATCTTCCGCCGCAGACTGAAAACTCATCTCTTTAGACTCCACTTCGAGCGATTGAATTACTAACAAAGCACTTATATACTAATAAAGGGATAGCTTATCTATAGCCAGTTGAGTAGCACTTGAAATGTTTTGCTCTTTGAAACCATACTTATATGATTCTGTTTTCTTCAAGGTTGTATCTTCCTGGTCGAATGCACTTATTGTAAGTCGCTTTGGATAAAAGCGTCAGCTAAATGTAATGTAATGTATATATTCCTAGGTTGTATTCACGGAGGCATTTTCAATCAATCAATCAATCAATGTTTATTTATATAGCCCAATATCACAAATGGTACATTTGTCTCAGTGGAATTCACAGTTTGTACAGAATATCAGTATGACAATACGACACCCTCTGTCCTTAGACCCTCACATGGTACAAGGAAGAACTTACAAAGAAACCCCACAGTTTAAAGGGACAAATGTGAGGAACCTCAGGGAGAGCAACAGAGGAGAGATCCCTCTCTCAGGACGGATAGACGTGCAATAGAGGCCGTGTGTAAATCGAAGAGATAATACATTTTACAGCATAGGTAGACCGAATGTTTGGAAAGACCAAATGTTTGGAAATGCATGTGTCTATAATAAGAAGATGAATCCATGAGGATGTCAACAATCCTGTGGTAGCCATCAGGGAAGTAGTATGATGAGAATCAGGCAGGACCATAGTGACAGGTTCAGCCACGACTCGAAGTCCAGGACTCAGATCCAGAACTCAGGATAGAGGATCCAGGACACAGGATCCAGTACTCCGGATCCAGGACTATAATACATTTGGGGGAAGCTGGGTTATTCGGAACATGAGAGTACACAGGTACAGACAGACAGAAGGAAGAAGTAAGGTGTCCCCCTACAGTCTAAGCCTATAGCAGCTAAACCAACGTGTCTACATACATGGACTCCCTTAGGATAGGTTGAGGGAAAAGGGTAGCAAGTAAGAAGTAAGGAACAGAGGTGGAGAGGCACAACGTGTCTAATTACATGCACTCCCTTAGGATAGGGTGAGGGAAAAGAGTAGGAACTAAGATGTATGCGCCACATCTATACCATGAGCGCATTGCTCCTAAAAAGTGTTTTTTTGGCACTGACACCAATCAACAGTTGTGCGTTGACTCGGCAGGGATCAAGGCACCTATATATGCCTCTCCCTGCTGCCACCTTCTACACACACACAACCAAACTACATACCATCAGTAATGAAAAAGAGTAAGAATTGACTTGTCAAAGAAAGAAAATACACATGTAAATGATCAATTTAATGAAGGACTAATTCCATACTGTATGGCTGCTGTGAATGGCTGTTCACTGTCACTGACATTAGAATATTGTAATAGAAAATACCTATCCTAAGTGTTAAAGTAACACAAGCGTCAACATATCTGCTGTAAGAAAGGGCAATTGAAGAGAGAGAAAAAGCTAACTGCGCTAACAAGCCTGCTAACCCACAGCTAACTGTTGTCGCTCGGCTTGCTAATGTGCTAGCTTTTTAGCTTGGTTGTTCAAGGTAAAGATAAGTTTGTTCATGAGTCTTATTTGTATCAACGACTTTTGTCTCATAACCCGTCCGTTAAATATTTGTCTTTTGCAGAGCAGGTTAAATAAAACTGGATGGAGCAACACTGCTAATAAGCTGTTAGCCTCCACCGTTTTGGAGTGCTGCCAAGACGCCTTGCTATGGGTCAATGGTGCAGATAGTATGTCTGTCAAAACTCATAGAGCCGATTCCTTTCAAATTAGATCCTTTCTCTCAGAGAGACTTTTTGCCATTGTGAAAAGGGACATTCTTTTTTTTTCTTTGGGAAAAACAACCCAAATAGGGATCAATAAAGTAAATCTTATCTTACCTTAATTTTACAAATGATTCCTGATTGGGCACATTGTGTCAACTATAAACTTTAATAACTGCATTTACAGTAACTAAAGTGTGCCAGTGTGATCCCAATGGTTATGAAAACTGTTTCATAAAGCTTGGATTACTTAAACACATAAGATAGAATGAGTTAATAATATTATATATGTGTGTCCTTTATGTAGATAAAGTTATTTGTTGTGTTAATAAAGTAAATGAGGGCTAAGACTGAGATGTGTGATCCATGCAGAGTAAATTATGGATCCATCCCATGGTAAATGTGGCTGCCACAAATTATGAGGGTATAATTTATTTAAATACAGTGCAGCTATACTTACATACAAGTTATATTTAATTTGGGCTTCTATGTTCTTTATGTTCGGTCGAAGTCGTCAATGCTCACACAGAGAACTGTAGGCCTACTACATGCACTGTTTTTTATTTGAGAATTAAATACTAATAGATGTCAATTGTCTCTCAACAGTCCAAAAGCTACATGTGCAGCAGCCAGGGGAATGTGCTGTGCTTCACCATAGATTTTGGATCAGGCTTCACCTGCTCAGAAAGTTCTTCAAAGGTGAAGTGTTACTAAGTTCAATTCAATTCTTGTGAACAATTGTTCTGTGCTGTTCTTCCCTTAATAGCTTCTGAAACTGCAATTTGACTTATTTTATTTTCGTCATTGATTTCCTATACACTTGTCCTTTCTCTCTTAGGTTTCCATTGTATTTGATAATATTTATTTTTAAATAACCCTCACATTTCCATGATAAATGTCTCAAATGTCACTTATTCTGCACAATGGACTTTAAAGAACAATGTGAACAATCACTATATCTTAGAGAAGGGTATGCTATTGTTAATAATGGTACATTTTGAGTGTATTCATTTTTTATATTTATCGATTTATCGTTCTCACTGCAAGAACGTTACAGCACTGATTTCATAAAGTATTTATTTAGTTATTAATGAAATTTCCTCAAAGTATTGCACATCGGAATGTCTCTCAGTAGCCTTTTTATGTTGTGCTCATTATAAAAATCCCTGTGCGGCTGCTGCGTTTTTATAATCCTCTTTCCGTTTTAGACTGCACTGTGGCGATATAAGTTCTCTCAACTTAAAGGCTCCTCTGATGATGGGAAAACCAGGGTGAAACTGCTTTTCAAGAATGCTGAAAGCAACCAAATAGAGATGAAGGTAATCCTTTTTTTTAACATCAAAAGTACTGCTACACAATGACCCGTTTCCAAAAAAAAATGTATCACCAATTATTGCTCACCTTTAACAATGAGCTAACGGACGTATTTCTTGGTGTAATAAATTAGGTTTCCCGAGATGTTTTAAAGGATTACAGTACATTACTTTAGATGTCATTCAGCTTACATTTTTTTTTTTAAACGACTTGCATACACTTCAACATCGTATAAATTCCTATGAAGCAATTTGGGGTTAAGTGTCTTTCCCGAGGGCAATTGGACCTGTTGACCGCAGGGACTGGTGATCGAACCCCTGACCATCTTACTGGCTGACGCCCATTACCCCCTGAACCACCCTAGCTACCCTAGCCTACCCTGCTTAACCTACAACATTACCATTTATATATCAATATGAATACCTGGAATCTTTTAGGAAACCTGTATTATTTTTGCATGACTGAAGTAAAAATAGTTTTGCTGTTTTTAGCGCACATTTAAAGATGCCCTATTATGCTTTAGGGGGTTTTCCCTTTCCTGTACTGTGTTATATCGGGTTTTTTTGCATGTAAATGGTCTGCAAAGACTCAAATTAGCGCTCTAACACATTGTACGTGACAGGGGCTGAACATCACAACAGAGCCGGCCAGCTAACCAATCAGAGCAGACTGGGCTCTGGTTTCAGACAGAGGGTGAAAAGAGGTGCTGCAGCACAGGCAGTATGAGAAAAATAAGGCATGGAAACATGTGAAATGAAAGGTCCCAAATACAAATATTAACCTGAAAATGAGCATAATAGGGCCCGTTTAAGTTTCCTTCAAAGATTCAAGGTAACTCCGGGTAGTCATTTATATACAAATGTTCATTTTGTGGGTCAAACATTTGTTAAGTCTCACTGAATATGTTGTTATTCAAAGTATGAACATAATATACTAATTGTAATCTGTCCTTATGTTGCAGGAACTAGAGTTTGCCAATCTAACGGCCGTCCTTCACTGTATACATTCTTTTATCGCTGCCAAAGTGGCCTCCATGGACCCTCTCTTTATGTGCAGTCAAAGCTTCCCTGGAAATTACATAAACAGTTAAAGACTCATCCTCATTGTCATGTGCAACTGTGGCAAACCAGAAGTATTTTATGCACAGTGCCAATTAATATGTATATCTTGTTCTTGCTATTTTTGTATGAACGACTTCAAAAAAGAGTATTTATAAATGACTGTATAGGTAGATAATAGGCGCTTTCACACCGGAGTACTTTTCCCTTTTAGTTCCGATAGTTCCTGGGATTTTGAGTTCACATCAAAAAGAGAACTTAGTTCATGTGAACTTTTGCCCCCTTTTCAGTACCTGCTAGAGGTGGTACTATCCTGGGGAGAGAAAAGTTCCAATTTCTGATTGGCTGGGCGAATTGCAAACCACGCCCCATAAAACTCTGAAAGGTTTTGTGAAGCAGCCATTGTATTTGCTGGCATTAGCATTATTAACATTAACATTAGCATTAGCCCATCGCACCAACGGAGAGAGACTAACTTATGGCAACACAAAAAAAAACATGGGAGCGGTGGAGATGAGGAGGTGTCGGCGTTTTGGCGATTTACTCGGAAGGCTTCAGTAGAAGCTGCTGGGAGTCCCAGCTGCTCTTTTGTTCCATGGGGGAACTAAGTGCTGGGAACTAAGTACAGCAAAGTACTTGGTGTGAAAGCGGCTTATGTATACAGTAATGATGGAAGGAACATTTCATTTTTGATCCAAACGTATTCACAGTTCTTCCATTTATTTAAATATATTTTCTTTCATTACATAAAGGATTGGAGGTTACATTGAGGTTAAATTGAAAGTAGCACATGCTAACAGATGACCTGTAACTGCCATACATTTGAAAGCAGGACACAGATCACCCAACATAGCAACTGCCTCATTTTTTTAGCATTTAAAGGTCCCATGTCATGGCCATTTCTACGAATCATAATTCCATTGGTGAGGTAGACTAAAATAGATTTATACTGTGCAATTTTCCAAACTCACATTGGTTTCTCATACAGCATCTCTGTATAGTATGTGTATTCACTCTCTGTCCTAAACGGCTTGTTGGAGCTCCTGACCCCCCCCTCCCTGTGAGCCCAGTTGCCGTCTGCAAGACAGCGAGACACAGCGAAACCCAGCCCGAAACCAGCCCGAGGAGAAATCGGCGGAGCTGCAGTTGAGAAAAGATTTTGTGTGTGTGTGTGAGGAAGTATTAACGTAACGGCTCTGCGGACGTAACGTAACTATACCCAAATACGTCACTATGCCCAAGAACAAAACAATGGAAAAAGAGAAATCTCCAATGAGGCGTTCTGGGGCAGCATAGACAGGTATTTTCTGTGTTAGAGTTTTACTCGCTACAGGGTGTACTTTGAGGGTTTGTGACTCTGCAGACCGTTTACATGAATAAAAAGCTAATAACCAGAAAAGCATGACATGGGACCTTTAAATTAATCTGATACTGTCTTACTGTCAAGTGGGATTTCACATTTGTCCCACCTTTGAAAGTATTTTCTTCTATTCTAATTCACACTTAACGGTAATGAATAGCTACTGTAACGGTTTTGTTATGTCTGCGAGCATAAACACCTTACAAAATATAATGCAGTCTGATAAGCCCCCAAATAGCCAGTGGATTGAATCAACGCATCTCATATGGTTTTAACATAAGGCAAAAATTAGCTGCAGGGCTAATTTATTGTATTATGTTTGTGCTATTGTGACAATATTTAGTATTTAATAAAGGCAACCTTTTCTGAGCTCTCTGACTATTTCAGTGAAATGTGGCATTTCAGCTTCAACGTTTTGTTAAAGACACACTTTTATTAACTCATAGTCTAATACAGTGAACATACTGTATGTCCTAAGTTGCTTTATGTAATGGTTTTAGTGTCAAAATGCATATTTTTGCTGTGTTTTCAATAAATTGTTCATAAAGCACAACTGCCTATGACTTCTTTTACAGGGGAATATAACTTTAGCCCTGACATTAAATTAATAAACTTGTGTGTAACATATTGAATAACATTATCCCAATATGTACGTAACATTAGCTTACGGTTCATTTTAAAATAATAGCCTGAAATTGCTTTTTTGGCTTCATCGTTTGTAGGAGCTTTGTAATTAACTATTTATTGGATTGACACAAGGCCTTTCTGCCTTGTTGTCACATTAAAGTTGCCACAAAAGCAGAGATTCAGCACAACCCTTTGTAAAACCACAACGTGTTGTTTTTACACTTTTGTTTTAAACATAAATTAAATCAGACATTAGCTTCAAGGATGGCTGGTGGGCAGATATTTTACCCTGTCACACTTTTCCTTGCCTTGTTTGTCCAATGGGTAGCTAAATCTAAACTGCTGATAAAAAAACATGTAATGGTAGTCAAGGCTATGCAATTATTAAAAAGAAAACTCAGGACACATTAAACATGATGTTTATTTAATTTTCACTTTAAAAATCCTGCTTTTGGTGTGATTTTCCTTTGAAAAAAAGAGAGGAAATAGAGGAGACCCGCCTGAGAAGCATTTTATGTTACGCATTAAAAGTTAAATGGCAGAGTGTCATATATATCTACATTTATTCAAAATAAAAATAATTGAGAGTTGAGAAGTATTCAGCTGAGTGCCATTGTCAGTGGCAATTCATTTCCATGTGTCAGGCAAAACAAAAGCCCTAAGTAATAAAGGTAGGAGGTCAGACGAAGCTCAAAGGATTGGTAATGACAGGCAATAAAGGCCAAGGTGCCACAGTATCTATGTATCTGCAGTTAGCTAGTTAGCTTGGTTATCCTTGCAGCTAGCAGCCATTTTAACTTTAGCCAGGACCGGGGTTTTATCAAACTAAATCATGTCATCTTTATGACGACAAGAGAAGTCAAAGTCAAAATTATTCCAATACAACAAAGGTCAATGTTACTTACTACTTACTTGTGCCATCAATATGACTAGTCAAAATTATACCACCGTTGTAAAGTTAATGATTTGTATTATTATAAGGATGTAAAAACCAAGCACATTTTAATATGATGCTAACACCTTAATCTAATTGTTTTTTAAAAATGTGAAAATCAGGCTATACATCTCTATATTGCTGGTGTCATTCCAAGCTGTTGTTATAAAGAGATCTCCAATAATGTCAACTTTGCATTAAAAATGACTGTGTGACACTTAATGACAACATTAATAAATATTCTTAAAAAGGTTCATGACAGTTCTCATTTCAATCTATTAGTCACTGTTAACAATAAACTGTTAGCATAATACCTACAAGGCCTGATTCTGTGACCACTTATCACTATGGATGGGTATCGTTAGGATTTTATCGATACCGGTACTGCTTATCTGTATCGGTATTTTTCGATACTCTTATCGATACTTTTCAATAATTTGGTGCTCAAAATTATAGACATGAATACACAATGTGAAGATCAAACAGTAATTATATTGTAATTTTCTTGCAGAAATAACTGTATAACTTATATATTATCTTCTCAGAAGCAGACACAAATAAATAAAATAACTTAAAGGGGCCTGGCTCGCCCTATCATGCTTTTTGGGGTTTTCCCTCAGACAGAAGATGAAAAGAGGCATTTAAAAAAAATAATTAACATTTGTAAATCATTTACATCTTCATCCGGACATTTCAAACTGACAACCTAGCTCGACAGGAGATCCTTAAAACATTGTCCTACAGTGACATCATGCAAAACTGTGATATGAAGAAATTGGTCAAAAGGCTAAGATGGCAAAAAGATAAAGGCGAGTACGTATATTATTCTGGATTGTACTTTTAAATCATCACAAAATAAATGATGTGCTGAACTGAAACACGTCAAAATGTGTCTGAAGGTTTAAACATAGAACAACGTATTTGAGCTTAAAATATGTAAATTCCTAGTAAACGACCAACAATTGCTGAACCATACATTGAAACGTTGACCTTTAAAACATTTAAATGCAGTTTTCCAATTCACAATGACATCTGTAAGTTTAACTGGTTTATAAAGTATTCAATGAAAGGCCAAATTATTATAGGTGTAGGAGCAATCCGTGTATCTACCGTCCAATTGTTTTTCTTTATTAAACATGTAAACGGAAGAGCGTTTGAGAGGCCTTTTTGCTTTTTACCTTCCTAAATGGTCTAATGGTCCTTGGAGCGAGGCGAAACTCACGGAAGTGATTTCAAAACAAAGCGGTGATAATATTATAAAAAAAGGGAAACAAGTTGAATTTAGCGATCACAACGAAAACGGCCAAGACACATATTGAGCCCAGAAAATGAATGTTATTAAGGGCTATAAATATAATAAGCCTCTGTCTAAAATGGACAAAATTGTTAGGAGATTTAAACTATAAAGCGATTCTGCACTGCGGTCAACTTCGCCGCCTCTCGAGTTTGTTTTTTCAAATCAGCTGCTCTTCATCCCTGCTATATTTGACGAGTGATACAAATATGTTTTACCACAAGTTCTTAAGAAAACTGACTCAGAAATAAAATGAAGTACTTTTACTGTGTACTTTGTGAGTAATCCTCTGTCAGAGTCCCCTCCATAGTACATAATGCATGTTTTTCTGCTATCTTTGATGAATGATACAAATATAATTTTACCATTAGTTCTTAATGAAATTGATACTGAATTTGTATTAGTTAACCTACTACTTAAAATATATTGAAGTACTTTAATGTGTATTTTTTGAGAAATACTCTGTCAAAGTCCCCTGCTGAGAACAAAATCAAGCCACTTCTGCTAAGTTTGATGAGGGAATTCTTTTTTGTTGCCATTAGTTCTTCGTGAGATCGATCCTGTTGGACTCAGTACGAGTGAAACTACCCCCACAAATACTATGAAGTACTTACTGTGTACTTTTCCAGTACTCTTCTGTCAATGTCCCCTCCTGAGAACAAGAATGCATGTTTCTCTGCTATTTTGAATAAGCGTTTAAAAAAACTTTCTTCATGAGACTGAAATTGTTGCACAGAGTATTTTAAGAGGATATGGTAGACATGTTATCAGCAATACTTCCAGTCAGTACTCCGGCAGCAGCATTTTTACCCCTTGGAAAGTCTATAGAGACTGGCCTGGATAGCTGGTCTATCCTTCAGCACACTGACACACTCTGTCACTCTTGTTGGCCTCTTATGATGCTGCTGTCTTTTAAAATATGATTATTTCTCTGCTCCTGGTTAATTCCTCGCAGATTCTTCCATCAGTCCCAGTCATTGCATGTCAGTCAATAGAGCTTCGAAAAATGTGTCCAATTCAACAAAATGTTTTTTGTGAGTGAAGGCCAGAGCTAAATTATTGATTGTTTGATTGTGTAATTACGAGAGAAAAATAAATCCACATCCTCCTATGAAACGTATTTTATTTCCTTTAACATTTTATACTTATACTTAATTGCCTTAGAACATTTGCATGTTGAACTACATGATATCTTCCCCAGCCTTAAGGAAATAAAATAAAATAAATGGATTCATAATTTTAAAAAATTGATACAAATGTATAAATTAATAATGTTGTGTGCAAACATTTCAGCGATTAAACAACATCTTACATTTATTTTCACACAATACGTCTCTTTGCAGGATCAACACTAATTCGGCTGACTTTTATATTTGATCCAATTGGTAGATAGGCTGTATTTACACCATAAACGTGCACAGCTGATAGAAAGGGACACTCGGTGGTTAAAGTTCTTGAATTTCATTATTTTTATTATTAGATATTAATAGGATGCCTATAAAGTATGTTCATTACTTGTTATTCTCGACTAATAGTTAATTAAAGACTGTATATAATGACTATTTTGCACATCCCTTTCAAGATTTCAAGATTTACTAAGGCTTATTGACATATATACAAACGGTGTAGTTATGCAATGAATGAAAAACTTTGTGTATAGCTCCAGCAATGTTAACTGTGTTGAAGCACTTATTTTAACTGATATTATACATAATGTATTATACTCTTATATAAGATGTATGTAGATAGTATAAGAAATGTGCAGAATATGACAGTTTAATGGTGGAGGTATACACACATATTGATAGATGTCTTGTCACTGTTGAGGAACCTGCGACCCAAGTTTTTCATCTCCGGCCTTGTCAGGTATTGAACAATCAATAAATAAAGAACACAGAATTATTAAATATGAAACACAGAATTTGTGTGATTATACTAAATGATTTACAAATAAACACCACTGCATATTTACAACTGTTACACATGCTGATGTAACGCAAATGTTTCCAACTTGGGATCAATAAAGTATATCTTATCTTAAGATGATCGATGGCTACTGCCATATTTGCAAGATGTGCCTCTGAACCTTGACAAGTGCATGTTTCAGGCTTATCAATTAACAACAGGAGGGGTCACAGACATAAGACCAGCTGTTAAATAAAGCTCTTCTGACCTTAGCTGGCATGTGGGTATATATTAATGCTGCCCATTATGGGCACAAGCAATTTTCACCCATTTATTAATTATATGTTTTAAATGTAAGTTTCCTATCCCCTAAACCTCCAGGGATGTACACAGTTTAATACTGGCAACTTCTTATTATGGGAAATATGAAAACGTCTTTTAAAACTACAACTCCCAGTATAGTCCAGCAGATATGTGAAATATCTGAAAGAATTGTGCTTTTGATGATAAAAGCAGGAAATTTGGCACACTGTTAGAGCATGCCCTAAGGAAGATTTTTGGCTATAGACAAGTTTACGCGCCAAAACACGGGTAGCGCCATGACACTACACAAATGCACTTCATTTCCGCCGGAAGTCTTTTGCACAGCGTCTGTCGGTGTAAACCGATGTAAACAGTCAGACGGGCACTGGTGTAAACACAGCGATTTCGATGCTAACAGTGATGCTAGCTTGGGAACACGATTCTACTTCTTTGACTGGAGATGGCGTTACTCTCCCCCACCCGAATTCAGTGCAAAACTGGGAGGATAACATGACGACGGCGTCCCAGCATAAAACCAAAATAAACTGCCTTATTTAGGTCATGCCCACAGGAGCCAACAGTTGTCTGTTGTTTACATAATGCACAATTTACATGATCTCTTTATGCTGTGCAATATATCATATGTGCCTGTACTGTTTGAGTGAAAATAAAGTTTGATGTAATTTAATTTCATTATTGCACTGTTATTGCATTATTGCATTTCATATGTTCCTTAGAGTGCTACAATTTCTTTTAACACAGTTCATCATTCATATTAAGCTCATACTGTACATAAATAACACTGAATGAATTAATTGTTGAGAGGAAACTAAAGAAATGGCTTCAACAAGAAAGATCACATGTTTAATCCTAACAGGTATTACAAATTAAAATATAAAAGCAGCCCACACAATTACATCACTATGAAAATATTCATATATAATATTAAAAAATACAATGCATGCAGTATTTGTTGTGTTTATCTGTATTTAATGAACAACATGGCTGGGTGCTGGGTGCTGGTTTGTGGTCGTAGCACTCTCTATCTAACCACTCGTTCAGGTGCTTTCTCGAGTGATTGCAACCAACTACCGCACACGTAGTTCCCGAACCACTTTTCTTCATGTTGTAATTGTTATATCCTCTTTGTCTCTGCGATATCAGTGCTTTGTCGGCACAACGGAGCTAGCTAGCAAAACAAACCCAGTCCGCCAAAACGGAAGTGCATTGCATCGAAGGGAGGAGTTCAGGATGTAGAGCGGAAACGGCTCAATAACTTGTGTATAGGGCCATCGCAAATTTGTCCAATGGCGCCAAAATGGCCGCCATTGGTTGTTATTTTACCAGTAGTTTAGGATCTAGACCACCTAGGATCTTGATTCTGGTGGCTAATCCTACATTTTCAAGGATGGGGAATGCATTGGTACTATTTACAACATGCTAGAATGTAGGTAACTATATGTATCTGGTATTCAGGGAACAAAATACACAGTAAACCATTAACATATTTATTATGGTGAAGTCATACATGTTACATAATATATATGAAATATTACAGGTTTTCAACTAAATGCAGACTTAGTTCTGAAAACACAGTCCACCACAGTGGCAAAGGGCACTGCACTGAATTGCTGCCTTGACACATTTGCATTGTCCACTGCAACCCTTTTTGCATCCATAGCGGAGGAGTTCACAACAGGCCTGGTAATGTGGTCCAGTAAACTTCCCATCCACCTGTGGCCTTCCTCTTCCACCCCCAGTCACCTGGGGATGGGAGTTCAGGGGCTGCAAACATCATCTGTCCCCCAGCAGTGACCAACTTGGAAGGCAGCTCTCTTTAATATTCTGTAAAGCAAATGAGCTGCTCCGACCCTTGGTCCTGACGGACTCCAACTTGTGTTTATTAATCAAACAAATAAATAAACACAAGGATAATTATGTGTTATTGTTGAGTAAATTGAGAATTGCACAGGGGAAAATAACGTATCTATTGTGGTGATTGACATTATTCACCCACGGATCTATGGGTTAGGGTATTGTTCTGCACAGACATTTTAGTGAGCCGGACTTCCTGTCTCCGCCGGACTGTTTTTGAGATGCTAAATAAAAGTCTAGCTTGTACCTTTGATACCCCGCCTCCGACTCCCATCTCTCGGCACCACACTATGCCACAATTGCGGATTTTGTTAAACTAATACGTTTGCGCTGTGGACCAACATTGACGGGGAAGGGGGTAGCAATAAAGATAACACCATTTTACACAACATAACAGAAATAATATCGATAGCAGCGTCCCTAGCAACCACCTTGGTAACAATGAAAACGTTGTATAGACACAATTTCCTGAAGTAATCTTCATAATAACTAGCAAACTAAAGATCATGTACATCCACTGCACACATAATCTGAAATAACAACTCATATTTCTCGCATCAAATGACATCAAAACGCATTTTAATGGCCAAATTAACTTTAAAATAGGCATTTTACACCGAGAATAAAACGAAGTTCGGCCATGTTTTCTTTTTCTGCAGGGAGAAATGTGAGGATCACGTGACATAAACGCCAATCATTGGAATGAATGGTGAAAAAAAACGTAGGGATCTTACAATTTCAGAGGCGTTTTTGTAGAAATACTACGTCCTACGTTGTTGACCAACGTAGTTATTACACGTTTTTCTGTGAGACTGGGTTGAAAAAACCCAGAGAGAAAGGTGCGTGAATGTGTTGTGTTAGCTAGAAAGCTAACGCTAAGTTTAAGCTACGTTGGACTTGGTTTCAAATCGATTAAGCATTGCAAAGAGAAGACAAAACGGTAAATTAACACTAGAACCGCCAAGGGATTCATTTTGACTAACCCTTATACTGACGGGCTGTCAGGAGAGGGAGAGAGAGAGAGAGAAGAAAAGAGATGCCTCGTTTATTTCCCATGTGTTATTATCAGAAGTTACTGTAAACTTTTCAATAATGTCTGCTTTTAGTAGTTTGTTTAAATGTTTTAATTATGTTGTTTTTGTTTGTAGAAGTGCATCATTCCTTGATTTATTGTAAAAATGAATCTGAACTTTTTGATCTCTTATGATGATAAACTGAAGCAATTTCTAAATTAACCCAATTAAAACCTCCTAAGGCCCAAGCTGTTTTTTTACATGCATTTTTTATTTCTCTTTGCTATTTGGGCTTATTGGACCCTAATTAGAATAAAAACTAAGAATCATCTTTTGATATGATGTACTTTTAGAGAAAAATGATGTCCACATATGTGGATTCTTGGTCCGAATTTCCATAAAACCCAATTAAGTCACCATTGAGTAATAGAATGAAAAACTCTTTATTTCCACCTTGAACACAGCAGTGTTTTTCCTGACTGCTTTTGCATGTATTAATAACACATACACACATATTTTTGAACATGTTTTGAATATCAGAGTAAAAACAACATGGAAACATTGCACTTTTGCCCCTTTGGACAGTTAAAACTAATGCATGGATCATTTGAAAAGCTGCAACAGTGCAAACAGTAATTGCAGGATGACATTGTATGCCTGTAACAAAATATAAAACATTCAAATCATTTTTTAAATTGTCACGTTACGTACACGGTACGTACAACAAATGACGGAACGTCATAGTGAAAAAAAATAAAAATAAATGTTGCCCCTTTTTGACAGTCAAAGTATGGCTCATGTGAAATGTTGCATTCGTAATGTAAAAAATAGGATATGTGAAAGGGTGGGAACATTGAGGACAGAAGGACCCGGCCTGCTTACGGAGGCCCAGGGGTCACCTGATGACCTTCACAGAATCTCTGCCATCACACTGCCATCACCTATGTGTGAAAGGCTAAGTAACAATTGCGTTCGGTTTGCATGCACAAGAACACTTTGCAGGTCACACAGCGCACTCGGGTTCTTCCAGTGCAGCCTGGTTGTCTGCAGCGCATGGCATTCTTCAGGCCCATCATCTCTGGGAGGTGGGCATTAGCCCTCCTGCGGACCGAGACACGGGGCACCTCTGTCACATGACGTTTTACCCCTTGTTGTGCATCTTCTTCCTCTGATTGTTCCGATAGGTCAGCATCTGCACCGTGATGCTGGGCCAAGAGGATCTTTGCCACTTCCATACGGAACTCAAGGAACTGGATGGGTTTTGTCTTTGGTCCAGCACATATTGCATGGTCTTTGCGGTAGAGTAGCCAGCTGTTGGCTAAAGCCAGATCCGTGAAGTGCATGACCATCCGCATTGTCCACTTCTTAGTACGGGTACTCATGCGATAGTAACTGATCATTCTATCGATCAAGTCAACTCCACCCATCTTGGTATTGTACTCACGGACAATGCTTGGTCGCGAAACAGTGACATATTGTTTCAACCTCTTGTCCCAGCGCTGGCAGGTGTCCTCAGGCTGTGTACCATGAACAACAGACATCAGCAATACTGGCTTGTTGTCATACCACTTCACTACACACAGTTTTCCATCTTCAGCGGACACTTCTGATGAGGTACCTCTTCCTGCGCTTTTCATGGCTTTGTCACTGGGTAACTTGTCGTTCGCTCCAGCGAGTCGGTTCTTCATTATTGTACCAGTTATGTACAGCTCCTTCTCCATCATTTGTTGCGCACCTTTGATGGTGGTGAAGAACCGGTCACAATACACTTTTGTGCCGCGTTTCAGGGTTTGACAAAGACGCTCGATGACTAAGCTTCCCAAGCCCAGGCCCTCGGGTTCTTCGACCTTCTCGATCAGTGATTGTGTACCTTGATAGAGCTCAAAGTCAAGCACAATGCCATCTGCTGTAGCACACACAAAGTTCTTAATGCCAACTGGGTTGGGCTTCATTGGCAGATATTGTCTGTACGGACAGGCTCCCGTGAAGGGTATCATTTGCTCATCAATAGATGTGCAATCAGGTCGATTCAGAGACTTGCAGCCTCGCAGAATCCGCTCCAGAAAAGGCCCCACCTTCCAGAATTTGTCAGACATCTTCAGATCTTCAGGCACATCATCATCAATTACCACTTTTATTGCTCCCCTCAGTTTGAAGAATCTGGCACGCGTGAATCTGTCAGTGATGGCAGTGATTTTAAAGGCTTTGGACCAATACATCCTAATGGTTGGGTATCGGATGCAGGACATTAAAATACAGGCACCAAAAAAGTGGTAGACCTCATCGACTGACATGTTGAGTGGGTCCCCACTCCTAGACAGTGACATGGCATTAGAACATTCTGAAATCAGTGTCATCAGATCTCTATCGATGTACTGGTCAAAATACTCTAGTGGGGTCCAGCCATGTCTGTCCAGATCGCTTTCGTCCTGATGCTGATACTCCGCAAGGTTTGGCGTCAATGGAGTAGCCTTCCAGCGTATTCCACGTCCTGCACAACCAGAATCAGAATAAAATAGTATTTAGTATGTATAGTATTTATTGCAGTAAGTTACATTTTATCTATGTAAGCAAAAAAACTTGAATCTGTGTGGACGTTTACATGACATTTGAAGATTTACCCTCAAGGCATGCTAAAATAATAACAATTACCTTGTTTGGACTCTCCCTTTTTATTTTTTTTGGTTTGGCTTGGTCCTGGTGTTGGCTCCTCAGAGTCATCTTCTGCACGATCAGTCTCAATCGGTACAGTTCGACATCGACGTCTGGGAGTGTGGGATGAACCTGTCCCTGTACTCTCTGTCCCTGTCAATGTAAATAAGCATTCTGCCTCCAATCCTTCACGTAGCCCTGAGGCCCTAACTACATAACATAAACACAAATCTACTGGGTCTTGACTAACCATTATCTGCACCACGGCGACGTTTATGTCCTCTGCTGTGCTCTGTGGGCTCAGGAATGGGGTCCTCATTGTCACTACTGTCACCCTCATCCTCACTGCTGCTTTCCTCCTGTGGTGATGGTTGGTAATTTGTATCCAGGATGGGATCATCATTGTCAGATAGGTCTAAATCTGAGTTGTCTTCATCAATCAAGCCAAGTAGCTGCATAGCTTGGTGTAAAGAAAAACGCTCTGGAAATAAAAACAATGGATTTCAATGGTACTGTACAACGTTTTAATCCAACTAATTTATGTATGTATTTAGTGATTGAATTGTTATGTATTACATTTAGACAATGTACAGCCTTTTAGCTGCACCAGATATACTTGTTTTCTCATTTTACATGTGTGCATGTTTACTAGTATATTAGCTGTTTCGACGAGCTTCAGTCCATAAGTACACAAACGTGTACTTCATGTTTAGCGACATGTTACGTTCTTATTTTTACACTTTTTTTTCCAAATTTGCTTGTCATGACAAATATCCAACGCTTATATAAATATCTAAATAAGAATAAGCCATGAAATAAGGCAGGACTTCTTACCTGATCGATGTTTGTGTCTGGAGTGGCCACTTGAATCATCCCTCGTATTTGCCGCCATCTTGAATTTTTACCATTGTATGTTATACTCTTCTGACACCACCAGATGGCAGTATAAGTGTCCACATATGTGGCTATAAGACCCCAATTCAGCAGTGTACACCATTGTGGACATAAGAGCTAAAAAGTGCTGTCCACGCATGTGACCACTAAGCCTTAAGAGGTTAAGTGAGTTTTAAATCGTCCTACTTAGTTTATAAGGAAATTATGGAGAGGAACAAATTAAATGATTTGAAAATTATATCTATGTAAGTGCTGATGCTGTTGGCGGTTCTAGTGTTAACAGAAATTTAAATTAAATATGTGTAATGTAATATATGATTTTCTTACCTGGATTTCTGCCTTTTTGAACAGACTTTTTGATTGAGTCCTAGCTATATTGTCTGCAGTTCTAGGGTTAATATCAATCTAATATGATTGTCATCAGTCTAAATTAGATTTCAAATGATTAACTGTGTATGTAATGAAGATCATAGTGTGGGTTGATTCCATTTTCATAACCACTGTCTTTTAACTGATTTAAATGCGGAAACTGGGCTTATTCATCAGACCTGACCTGAGCAATGACTTGACTTGACTTGCTTGACTCTCACCACAGTGGCTTGGGACTTGCTTGATACTTGTAGGTCAAGACTTGAGACTTGCTCATGACTTGCACATGTAGGACTTACTCCCACCTAGGGATGGTTATCGAGAACCGGTAATACCGTTAAGCCGCAGGACAAACGGTGCTGCTATCGGTATGTGTTACGTCTACTTCCTTAGTTTAACTTTAAACTTTGGGAACCCTCATCCCGTGTGATGTATCCGGTTTGAGACCCCTCTGATTAGCCACTGTAAATGCCACTCGTCATCTCTCTCAACAGCGCTGTTATTATTGTTTATTATGAACTTATTCCTCCCACAAAACGATTTGTTTGTTTGAGTCACCGCCTTCCGCCAAAAGCTAAAGAGAAGCAGTTTGCGAACGACGAACTTAAAGAACTGGCGGAAGTTCAGAACTTATATCCCTTTCTTTCAAGAGGAGGGTCCCGTTAGGGCCCCTCCGAAATACTGGATGTTCCATCTACACAGAGTTGGACTCAGTTAGACAACTACCACAAATACAATGAAGTACTTTACTGTTGGACTCAGTACTAGTTGGACTTCTACCACAAGTAGGCTACTATGAAGTTATTTTACTGTGTACTTTTTCAGTTATTCTCTGTCAAACTCCTGTGGCAGAAAATCATTTTATCTCTCATCAAATATGGCAGAAAACATGCAGTTTGACAGAGGATTAAAACTGTAATCAGAGCCCTCTCATCTGAGTTCCGTTATACACACACACACACACACACACACACACACACACACACACACACACACACACACACACACACACACACACACACACACACACACACACACACACACACACACACACACACACACACACACACACACACACACACACACACACACACACACACACACACACACACAGGAGTGGGACATCCTCATCAACCTGTCCGCCATAAATGCCTCAGAGGACGAATAACTGAACCGTAGCGTCCAGCTAGCTTAGCCGCTAGCTTAGCAATAAATACACACAGCGTTGTATTCTCCTCCCCCTGTCGGCCCTAAAAGCTTCAGAGGGCGGATACCTGAGCTCCATAGCATCCAGCTAATGTGAAACACACACACACACACACACACACACAGCGTTAGCGGAACATTCTCCTCCCCCTGTCGGCCCTAAAAGCTTCAGAGGACGGATACCTGAACCGTAGCGTCCAGCCAGCTTAGCCGCTAGCTTAGCGATAAATACACACAGCGTTGTATTCTGCTCCCCCTGTCGGCCCTAAAAGCGTCAGAGGGCGGATACCCGGGCTCCATAGAGAGCCGCAGTGACGCGTCCTTAAACTTCTTCCGGTTCCTTCGTCTAAAACGCAATGCAATTTCTCCATAGGATTTTGGAAAATAGCTCGAAATAAGGTCTGTGGTTGACACATATTTGAGAGATGGATCACGTTTTGTTCAGCCGAATAATATCCACATGTCAACCCTACTTTTATAATGTTTGAATAATAAATCTAGTCGGCAGAAGCAAAATGCTAACATTATGCTATAAACGAACTACAAGCCAGTACAGCCGCAGGGTTGCACGACTTCAACGTCACGCCAACTTAAGATCGTTTCAACTGACTTGCACTGAAACTGCACTTTGAAAACTTTAAATATATTAACATTTTAAACTGTATACCCCGGTTATCTAGGCCCGTTTTGTTTAATGTATACCACGTTTATCTAGGCCCTTTTTGTTTTATGTATACATGTCACACTGGGAAACGATATTTAGATATTTCTGGATGTATAACACATGTAGAATTTTTGACAATAAAGCTGAATTTGACTTTCGCGTGCTTGCATATTTTAACAAAGCTTTTCATTTTAGCCACACTGAATTTAACTAGAAGTCATGGTTGTGTCAATTACCAGTCTGATATCGTTTTACAAAGATGACAAGAAGAGTGTAGATAGAGGAGAGAACCACTACAAGTCAGGACACGTTACAGTGCAGCCTAGATGAAGGTGTGCTTACCGGTGTTGTCAGGGCTAGCATGAGGGACAAGGTTTATAGTGTCGGTGAGTAGTGATAGCAAGAGTACCGTTAACCTTTTAAGACCGAGTTAATTTATTCACATTAATTCCCATCAACAAATCAATTTTATGTGTCACATGAAATCTTTATTAGGCAAGGCAAGTTTATTTATATAGCACTTTTCAACACAAGGCAATTCAAAGTGCTTTACAAAAAATGAAAGACATTAAGAAAATGGCATTTAAAATCAGTCATTAAAAAGAAAAGCTAATAAAATAAACATTAAAAGAAAAAATACATGGATAAAAGTTACAGTGCAGTCTAAGATATTAATAGTTCAATTAAGAGCAGCGACAAAAAGAAAAGTCTTCAGCCTGGATTTAAAAGTAGTAAGTTGCAGCGGACCTGCAGGTTTCTGGGAGTTTGTTACAGATATTTGGAGCATAATAACTGTACGCTGCTTTACCATGTTTAGTTCTGACTCTGGGGACAGAAAGCTGACCAGTCCCTGAAGACCTGAGAGATCTGGATGGTTCATCATTTAGCAGGAGGTCAGAAATGCATTTTGGTCCTAAACCATTCAGTGCTTTATAAACAGCAGCAGTATTTTGAAATCTATTCTTTGACACACAGGAAGCCAGTGTAAAGACTTCAGAACAGGAGTGATGTGATCCACTTTCTTAGTGTTAGTGAGGACTCGAGCAGCGGTGTTCTGAATCAGCTGCAGCTTTCTAATAGATTTTTTAGTGAGACCTGTGAAGACACCATTGCAGTAGTCCAGTCTACTGAAGATAAAAGCATGGACACGTTTTTCCAAATCCTGCTGTGACTTTAGTCTTTTAATCCTAGATATGTTCTTTAGTTGATAGTAAGCTGATTTAGTAACTGTTTTAATGTGACTGTTGAAACCAATAACTAATTTAACCCGCTGACAAGAGAGCCTACCTCCGAAGATCGTGACTGGCTGAGGGACAGACTCGGGGGCAGGTTCTCAGGAATTTCTTGGCTTCTCTCCCCCGAGCCAGAAGAGGAACACTACAGCTTGGAAACACTTACTGTTCCTGAAATTATCAAATCTGTTGGGCATCAGGGACCTGAGGCAATTGTGGCAAGCATGGCATTGTCTGAAGAGCAACAGAGGGCAATTCAGGTGGCTACCACTGTTCAGCGAACCAGCCCAAACTGGCATTTGTTCAGGAAAGGAAGGTTGACTGCCAGCAACTTTGGAGCTGTCCTGAGGTCAAAGCGTGTGACTGCTTCCTTTATTGCCAGGGTGCTAGGGCAACAACAGACCCTTGATGGTGTTTTGTCTGTACAGTGAGGGACTATGAATGAATGTGAGGGCGTCAGGGCATTCACCACTGCAACTCAGATGCAGGTCCATGAGTCAGATTTGTGGCTCTCCCAATCAGGAATGTTGGGGGCATCTCCAGATGGTCTGGTAGGGTCTTCCGCTGTGCTTGAGGTAAAGTGTCCCTACGGAGCAAGGGAAATGACAATTAGTGAAGCATTGCAAATCAAGGGCTTCTTTGTCAGTAAGGAAGGAGAAACATTCAGCCTGCGTGAGGAACATCCTTACTGGCACCAAGTGCAAGGTCAGCTTCACCTCACTGCAAGAAAGAAAAAGAAATAATAAAATTGTGAATTGTTTTTAATTTACATTTACTCGCCTTTGCAATGTTGTGGTTGTTAGAGTGTTAGGTTTTCTGTCAGCTCGTCTGTTGGGAAGATATAAAATATAGTTTCATGGAAGTCACACCGTCACATATACTGTAAGAGCATTAAGACATACAGTACATAGGCTAAAACAAAACATCTAAAGATATAACCTTGCACTTTGATAAGTCTCGTGAACATTTTCACTATTTTGACATTTTTATAGATGAAAATTGAACTAAAGAAATAAATGGTAGATTAATCCATATTGAAAATAGGTGTCAGCTGCTACACTAATTATAATAGTTATATTTCTTAATTAATTAAGATAAGATATTACTGTATTGATCCCAATTTGGGAAATGTTTGTGTTGCAGCAGCATAACAAGAAAAACAAAATATAAGTTATTATATATACAAAAGTATGTGAGGGATGGAATATTAAATTGAATATAAATGTAAAATGTACATGTGATTTTACGTCCAAGAGAAGCTATGGAGCAGAGAGTTCTCTGCCAGCCAGAGGTGATTTATTATTAGTTCAATATGTCAAACTGATTTCCCTGACTACAATCTTTAGTTACATGGTGAAACGTTATGCTGCTTGTACTAATAAGACTTATCATATAAGCCACACAGGTTTTAATAGGATGTATTCATTATCTTTACTTGTGTTGCGGTCTTTTCAGCAGCGCCATCTCTATAACGGCGATACAGTCACTACCCATTATTTACATTTCACCGTGACATGGACAAAAATGTAACGTCAGCTTACCTCATGGCACGAATCCAGACTCTCCTTTGGGAAAACATTGGCCGGGAAACGATAGAACAAGCACGTTTCATGCCAAGACCTGTGGCTGCAACCCAGAGCAAAGCAACAAACCATTGCGTAGCTAACTAGTAGCGCTAGCTTTAGCTAACGTTAGCCAACGAAACGAACTGCCGAGTAAAATTGGAAAACACTGGTAATTAATTATTCTATAATTTGTAAAACTACGGTGTTAAAGACGACAATTTAAAAAATACAGATTCTAATGGTCAGATGTAGATATACAGATATTAAAGATAGGCAGGTACTTGCTTTTAAGCAGAACACAGGGGAAAACAAACTTAGCGGGAGTGTTTAATGACGTAATGACGTACAACGGCCTCGACAATTTCTGTAGTCCTATTCAGCCATTCGGTAACAACCATCGTTTTTCAGACACGTAAACTCTTCAAAAATCCCCAGTGGGGTCACTGCTGATGTATTTAATGTCGTAGAACAAAACGCTAATTACCTCTTAAATTTGTGTCAACCACAGACCTTATTTCGAGCTATTTTCCAAAACCCTATGGAAAAAATGCATTTCTTTTTGAGGAAGGAACCGGAAGTGCTAAAAATGCTAACTTACTTCCGGGTTTTACGACGCGTCAATGCCGCTCTCTATAGCGTCCCGTTAATGTGAAACACTCACACACAGCGTTAGCGGGATATTCTCCTCCCCCTGTCGGCCCTACAAGCTTCAGGGGGTGGATAGCTGAGCTCCGTATCGTCCCACTAGCTTAGCCGCTAGCTAAAGGTAAACATAGATGGTTACATAGAATATGAATAAATAGTCACCGATGTAGAGGATATATATTTTGTATTCACTTTGAAATCGGCCAAATTGAGTTTAATGCTTTGGGATTTGGGACACCTTATATTTTAAATAATTAAGATACTATACAGTTATACATCAACTTAAAAATGTGACACAAAAGAATGTTCAAATGCTTTACAATAAGTAATTAACACAATTATTTGAAACCTAACCTAAAAGAGCCCCATCACCCCAGCCACAAACTGTTCAGTCTGCTGCTGTCTGGCAGGCGTTACCGCAGCATCCTGACAAGCACAACCAGATTCAGTGACAGCTTCATCCCACAGGCAATAAGACTGTTAAACAACTGAACTGCTGAAACAATTTCATAACATTCATTACTTTTAATATAGTATATTTTAATATTGGTTAATATTGTCTGCTTATCTGTATTATTGTGTTGCATTGTTGGAGAAGCCTGTGACCTAAGATTTTTAACGACATAATTACTCTGTAGCTATGTTAGTTTGACAATAAAGAACCTTGAACCTAAGTGGTAGTAAATGTGTCCACCCTCAATTGCTGGTATACTAAATACCAGTAGTGCAGCTGTTGTCATGTTCTTCACAGATCCCTCAAAAATGAATTGAGCAAGTCACTAGTTTCTTGGTCATCCGTTGTCTCCCTTTCAAATGTGGGTTTTCTTGACCTTTGTGCTGACCCCCACCATAGATCCACTGGCCCTTCAGCATTGAAGACTTGATTGTGGTTCTGTCATTGGCCAGACTAATACATTTCTAATGTTAAATAAATGAAAACCATCCACAGTTAAGAATTAGATATTAATTATTAATGCTGTAAATTAGCTTTAATATGTCTAACTATATTTAAAATGTGTTACCTTTTTATAGAAGTGATTATATTTGTATCCCAATATTTTCCAATAGTAAAGTTTCGTTTTTATTTTTGGTAGTAATAAGGTCTGGACTCTTATTTTTGAAGGAACTTTTACCGGAAGTGAATGCCCAACGAAGCAGAATGTACATATATATTTCGCCTCCCAAGACTTTACACATTTCCTCTTTGCTTTAGTTTGGGTTCATCTTGCGCTTTATCAGTTGAATCACTTTGAACATTAGTTTGAGAAGTTGAGGTGTTGGCTAAACTTTTTACCCCACAGTCAAACAACTTAATTTGCTTCGCCATTTTTTGTAAAACAAACACACGGCACACCGTCCACGCGAGTAAACGTGCGTAAACGTGCATCGCTTTCTGGCTCCGTAATCACACCAATGCACGTGCAACTTAAGTATCAGGTTCTGACTGGTCACAACAATAATTAAATATCACTCTTAATACAACACATATTTAACATTTATCTATTTTGGGGTGCACATTTTGCTGTTTGCTGTCCTTATTTCTCTCATTTTTTTCGAATGGTTGCCAATGGAAATTTTGCAACCGTTACTGTTGAGCCCTGAATGGCCAATTATATTTCTTAAATAATATGTAGCCTATTCCCAGAGCATAATTCATGGGGCAACAAGGTGAGGTGTAAAATGTGTTTTAATATCATACATTTTACGCCAGCAAACTTCTTGTACGGACTTTTGCAGTAATGAAGACTTACTGAACGAATTAATTACAAAGACGAATCGTTCGCGTACGTCCAAATCACCAGAAGTTGTTCGCGAACCGGTGAACGAATCAGTGAACGAATCTTTAAAGTGAACTGAATCGAAAAAATTGTGTCCCCGAAGGGATTCGAAATGCCCATCACTAGTGGCTGCTAGCGATACTGCTAGTGCTAACAGCGCTAGCGGGCTTCAGCCGCGCTGTGTGTAAATGTGACCTGAGCAAAGGCTCGCAGCAGGTTTGCTGCTGTGCATGGGTGATATGTTTTGTTTACCTGAGTGCAGTCTTGCAGGCACATCGGCTTGTCTTTTTTTAGTTTATTAACACTGACAGTGTATTAATGTGAGCTCCTACACCTATAATAATTTGGCCTTTCATTGAATGCTTTATAAACCAGTTAAACTTACAGATGTCATTGTGAATTGGAAAACTGCATTTAAATGTTGTTAAAGGTCAACGTTTCAATGTATGGTTCAGCAATAGTTGGTCGTTTACTAGGAAATTAGGAATTGACAAATACTTTTTCTATGTTTAAACCTTCAGACACATTTTGACGTGTTTCAGTTCAGCACATCATTTATTTTGTGATAATTTAAAAGTACAATCCAGAATAATATACGTACTCGCCTTTATCTTTTTGCCATCTTAGCCTTTTTACCAATTTCTTCATATGACAGTTTTGGATGATGTCACCGTAGGACAATGTTTTAAGGATCTCTTGTCGAGCTAGGTTGTCAGTTTGAAATGTCTGGATGAAGATGTAACTGATTTACAAATGTTAAAAAAAAAATCTTTTCATCTTCTGAGGGAAAATCCCAAAAAGCATGATAGGGCAAGCCAGGCCCCTTTAAGTTATTTTATTTATTTGTGTCTGCTTCTGAGAAGCTAATGTATAAGTTATACAGTTATTTCTGCAAGAAAATGTACAATATAATTACTGTTTAATCTTCACATCTTGTATTCTATAATTTTGAACACCAAATTATTGAAAAGTATCGATAAGAATATCGAAAAATACCGATACCGATAAGCAATACCGGTATCGGTATCGATAAAATCCTAACGATACCCATCCCTACTCCCACCTCTGCTATAAACATATTGATAGATGTCTTGTAATGCACTGTTGAGGAACCTGTGACCCAAGTTTTTCATTCATTGCATAACTACACCGTAGTTGTGTGTATGATATGTCAATAAACCTTAGAAAATCTTGAAATCTTGAAAGAAATCTGCAAAATAGCCATTATATGCAGTCTTTAATTAACTATTAGAGAATAACGAGCAATGAATATGCTTTATAGGGATCTGCAGGGATACATTTTTAGTCTTCTCAAGCACCCACTATCAAATATCTCGCCTGATTGTTGGCACTTGACAATCACCTTCTCTGAATTTTACTCAGGTGTAACTAAAGTCAGATTTAAGGGCTGTTTATATTTCACATCATTAATCCAAATCTGTAAACTAACTAAAATAAATGTAGTGGAGTAAAAATACCAGGTTAGCCTTAAAGAAAGCCCTCAGGATTACAAAAGACCCCCATCACCCCAGCCACAAACTGTTCGGTTGGCTGGCGGTACCGCAGCATCAGGACTAAGAACACCAGACTCAGTGACAGTTTCATCCCACAGCCCAGAAGACTATTAAACACCTGCACTTTTGAAACAACTTCCATAACATTCATCTGGCTGCAACTTAGAAATGATTGATCTTATATATCGTATTCCAATCACTTGTATATAGACTCTTATTGCACTATTTCACTATTTTTTGTTTTGTATTTACTTGCGCTATTTTTTCTGTTTATCTATTATATTTTGTTGCACTGTTGGAGGAGCCTGTGACCTAATATTTTCATCATCACAACTACACTGTAGCTATGTACGCATGACCAATAAAAGCCTTGAACCTTGAGTAGAATTACAAAGTAACAATAAATTGGATGTTTTACATGCTGGTGTAACAAAAACATTTGGTGGGGGTGGACTAGTTCGAATCATGTTTTGGATAGTGTGCCGTCGATGGGCTTCATTCCGTTTCAAAGTGCTGTTTGACGCTCGGCGTAAACTTGGCGCACTGCCACGCCAACATCCAATCACAGAGCTTGAGGAGTAATCACGGGGTTTGTCAAGCAAAGCACATGGTGTAGTCCTACTGTAATAACGTGCTTTAACCAGTAGGAGTGTGGGTTAAGAAACTGTCAAGTTTACAGTGTTAACACAATAAGTTATACTGCTCTTTCCGGTTTAGTTTAAGACGGATATATTTTGTTATGCACACATATATTGTTTTGATATTTGTAACACAAAAGCGATTGAAAAAACCCACAGCAACACAGAAAAGATGGTCTTAACACGACCAAGCGGTCTAGTTAATAAAAAATAATAATATCAAACAAAATATTACTATTAACTTTATTGTGAAATTAAAACAGAACGGTAAAAGAATAGTTTGAGCTCTATTCTGAGGCCCGATCTCTGTAGATAAATAAAGAACTAAGCCAGATGTGTAATATTTAATGCAGCCGAAGCATTTATTACAATGCATTCATTTGATGACTTTCAAAGAGTAAAGCAAGCACTGCTGAATAAAGTTTGATTTTATCTTTTACGAAACGTTTTTTTCATATGGAATGCAGTTTGAGGTCAACCAATCACAGAGCTTGAGGACTAATCACGGGGTTTGTCTTTGGCCATCCTAAACTCCGATACAACTATTTGTTTCTCAGGGCCGAAGGGGAAAAACACAAAACCATTGTACACAATTTAAGCCAATCAATGTTGTGTAATCAACAAGGATAATCTGGTGTTTTTGAGTTGATGAGTAGTTCAGATATCACTGTAAAATCAATCGACAGTAAGGAGAATTTACTTCCGGGTGTAAAATTCTCCATTATCCAATGGGAATGGACGCTCACATTGCCTTTAACTGCCGCCGACATGGATGGATGCGGTGCTTCCCTGAGCGTCAAATACCGCCGCCGATGGGAATACATTGCAATCAGTTGAAAGCTCTTTGCGTCTGTTTATGAAGCTGAAGCATCCTCGGTGCGTCACAACTGCACGCCAAAGGACCCTGACCAAGCGTCGCGACTGGACGATCAGGGAGTGAGACTGTGTTGGACCTTGCATGGCACAGAACACTGGGCCAGCCTTCACTCTTATCAGCTATGGGTCGACCATGTCATCTGATCTGACACAAGGATAGATATAGAACATAAAGTCTATTTAAAAGATACCTATATGAGATGGACAGTGAGAATATGTATAAACTCCAAGGTTTCAATGTATTTGAATAATTGATATACCAAGAGATATAAGAAAGCACCATCTTTATAATGGTCTGCCTGACTGAGCACATAACGTTTGGCTATATAGCATAAGTTTTTTCTTTATATGTCACATGCTTCATTCTCTACAAACTCTTGGATTCATTTGTTAAAATGTTTGTCTGAAACCAGGCTCCGTGACAGTGTTCAGAGAGCCGCTGAAGTCACACACATACACACACACACACACACACACACACACACACACACACACACACGCACACACGCACGCACGCACACACACACACACACACACCCACACACACACACACACACACACACATACACACACACACACACACACACACACACACACACACACACACACACACAGCATCATCAAGTTGCATCAGCACTATGTCAAGCATGAATTTCAAGAACACTGCTCAGCTGTCAATGGGCCGTGAATCTCGCTCTCTGGTGACCCTGAACGCTAACTGAAGTATTTGTGACAAGAAGTTTCCAGGGTAACTTCACAATCCCGACAGTGTGTTGCTTAAATTCAGACAATCTGCTTGGAAGATGGAGGCACAGCGGAAGAAGGCAGAACAACAAACCTATCAACAGAATGCTGCAGCTAAAACTGTGGTATTTTGTTTGAACAATTATGTCCTTTAAATAAAGCGTTGTTTTCAGACTGAAGTGTAACAACAGTGGGATTTTATGCAAAAACATTTAATTCCCTTTGAATTTGGCTGATGTCTAAAATAATTACATCCAATGTCTTTTCTGAATCACTTTTCTTTGAATACAAACACAATACAATACAAACATTACAAGGTCAAGGAAAGATGCAATGCGGAATTCATGAGGATTTAGGAAAATTGTTTTCTGCTGCGACCTGATTTAGAAAATTCAACACAGTGACAAACTCAATGCTGTAGCATGTGTGTACAGAAGAAAAATACGTTTCTATATCCATAGTAAACGGTTAAAGAGATCCTTATAGTCTAAAATGTAAGGAAAAATCAAGCCTTGTTGCAACTTCTGCTTTAATTAAGTCAAAGTGAATTGAAATGAGAAATGGTTTGGCGCCTATTAACATAAACCCTAGGATTGTATTGACTCGTAAGCAACCAAGCAGAACATGCAAGATTTATTCTACTCTTAATATAATTAAATGAACAAATTTTGAAAACAAAAGGGCATGGAAATAAAACGGCCCATTACTGAGAAAATAAAAATAATATCTTAGAGAGCTGTAGCTACTGTAACTGACTGATAGAAAGGGGTTAGCACGTTAGCTACAGCAGATCACCAACCAGCAGTACAAGAACAAGTACAAAACAGGCCTTCTCGGTTTATGGCTAATCTTAAAAATGTAAGATTAAGTTATAGCATATTTTATTGTTATCTATATATGTATACATTTTACATTTTGTATTATTATTTCAGCCCCTGTACATGCAAATCTTATCTTGAAATGAAACTTGAAATAGTAAACATATTTATTATTACGTTTGTTGTTATTACACAATAAGATTTGAAGTCTTTCACCAAAAATAATCTAATTGATAACATATATATATATATATATATATTAATGCTGTCAAAATTATCGCGTTAACGGCGGTAATTAATTTTTTGAATTATTTGCGTTAAAATATTTAACGCATTTAACGCATGTGCAGAATGGCCCGCCCCATACATCCCACCAGTGGCAGCGCCAGGGTATGGCTGGGGTAGGCTACACCCATACCAAGAAATGGCTTAGCCCCACCATGAAAAATGATGTTAAAGTAAGCAAAATAAAGTCCGCCAACTCGCGCCGAGAATTACACAGACAGCAGTTAGTAAGATTGCCAGTAGCCACTTGTTTGGAAATACCGAAGACCAGAAACGGTTTTGAAAACGTTTGTCATGCAGTGATCGTCTTCTCAATAGAACATCTTTGATAATGTCTTCTGGCCAATCAGAATCAAGATAACGGCGTGGAGAATACTTTTGCCGTAGTACAGGGGTGCACATAACTGGTACGCAGGTTATGTGCGTAATCTGAAATGCGTACCGTCACTTGTGTCACAAAGCGCATTTGCGCACCGACATACTTGTGAAGCTTTTCCAAGGGCGGTTATATCACCGGACGACAGAGTCGGTCTCCGTGTGCCCAGACAGGGCTGCTGTTAACGTCGGTCTGTACAACGGAATTGTGCCAAAACTACGCCAAACCGGCTGCGGAGGGAGACTCCCCCCCCTTCACTGGAGAACTGCGCTGAAACAGCTGATCACAACGTTCACACTTTGTGGACACGAAGTACTCCTCTAGCCCCCCCCCCCCCCCCCCCCCCCCCCAGTCGACTTTCCTGAAGTACCCGTTGATAGAAATCAACACATAATGAATTAAGACCCCACGGTAAAATATTATAATAAACATACGTTAAATGGATATATCCGCCTTCTTTCATTTATCTTTCCATTCCCACAACAATATAAATAAAGAAATGGCATATTTTGGACATGGTTCGAATGGTGATTAATCATGATTAATTAATTTTTAAACTGTGATTAATCTGATTAAAAAATTGTAATCGTTTGACAGCCCTAATATACAGTATATACTATATATATATTTATGTGGTTTTTTTGTTATGCTTCCTACCTATCTGCTTCAAATCATTTGGGGTTTCTTGTACCTTGACAGTAAACAAAAATTGATATTGATAGTTGAAAAAAAGAAAGTAAGTGCCCGAGCTGGTACTATTTCTGTTACATTTTTTGTATTCATAATAAGGGAATACAATTACTTTAAAAAATGTAATTCACAAAAAGTTCCTGTATTCTGTTACAGTTCCGTAAAAAAGACATTAACAGATAACAGCTGCATAAAAAAAAGATGATTTCTGTGTAATAATACATTTTTAAGTTAAATATGATATATTACGAAGCATATTCACACACTTTACAACACTTCCACTTTCACTAATTTCAGACCTCCTTTGTTAATGCAGTAGGTCGACACATGATTTATTAAAAAAATGCTCTTAAATGTATCAAACTAAAACAGTTTGGTGTGGTTTCCTTATTGTTAACAGATAAGTAGGTGGACACCTGATTTGTTGAAAAATACTGTACCCTCTTCATCCATTTATTGTAGTAAAAGCATATTCTCTGTTTTTGATTTTAATAACAGTTTCTTTTGTGTATACTTTTAAGATGGAAGCTATATTCCTACCGTATGAATTTTCAAAATGTTATGGTATTAACTTTTTCTGGTGGATACTTGTTTTTCCCTTAAATTGATTGGCATTGTAGTTGATATTGAGGTTATCCAAAAGTAACTAAGTAATCAAGTCACATTACTTTTATATTTTGATACTTTTAGTTTTAAATTAAGGCAATTTGGGAAAAAAAAACATTGGATTTAATCATTGGTTGGTTGGTGTCAATGTCAAATCCTATTTTAGTCAATAGATTGGGAGTCATTGCTTACTTACATAATTTCTATAGAAAAAAAGTGTGTTTTTTTAACCAGTCAACCAAGGACAAGGGCAAAGCTGAATTTAAGAGAGGCTCTCGTGTGGGCTGGTTTTCTTAACCATTGCCATGGGCTCCTTGGTTTATCTGAATATAAAAGGAAACGTTGGGCTGTGAACACTGCACTTTGATAAGGCTTTAAATGTGAAAATCTTTAACGCTTGTACTGTAAAGCTGCAGAGAAAATTTGTATTTTATTTAAATATGAATTTCCTTATCATGCTGCTCTGCATCATTCTCCCAAGAGTTTCAACTGACGAAGCCACACATTTAAACGGTAAGTAAACAGTTTCGTCTTAAATCGATTTTTTAAGTTAATTATCTGCATAAATTCAAGGATTAGAAAAATGACATAACCATGGAGATGTTTGCAAGATTCTTATGTCTCATTGAGGATGTTTTTTTATTGTATAAAAAATAAATGGAAAACAAATCATTAGCTGTAAAAAAGTATGTTTTGCTACCTTGAATACAATAATATACAAACATGACATTTTCAACATTCTATACTAAAAATGTTTTTCTTATTTTCTAAATTAATATAATATTACTATTTTCATGATTTTTTGTATATACTATAACTATTGGTCCTGATATATACAACATATATGACTTGTTTAAGATATTAAGGACATACTATATACAAGGACTTATTTTGATTATATTTTCAACATACTATACTATTAATGCTTAAAATACTATAAAAATGTTCGGTACCACTTTACAATAAGACTTTTACGAATAGTTTAATTCATTTATTAATTAGGTTGTGAACATTTCATAAATCATTAATAAGCTTTTATAAGACATGAGATAAACAGGGCAACTGTGACCGGTTGCTTGCCAAATAGTGAGCCCACATTTGTCTGTACTGCTAAGCCTTATATTGGCTACCTAGCTTACTTTGTCTTCTTCATCAGCCAGCATCCTTGGTATCTGTTGTTCACCGAGTTGATTCTCCCCCCATCCATCTTGATGTTTCTTGGCATCTCTTATGATAATTTATGAATGAGTTACTAACATTTATAATTGGTAAAAGGGAGCCTTATTGTAAAGTGCGACACATATCACCATTTATTGATGACTCACTAACATTTATAACTACTGAAAGGGTGCGTCGCTTTTAAGTTTAATACACATGTCCATTTATGAATGAGCTATAACATTCACGCTAACCTAATACACATTTTTCACATGAAATGCAAAGTAAGATGCAACAAAACCAAGCAAAACACTTTATTCACAGATGAAGAAAATTAGGACTCAAAATAATGACTATTTAGTATGACTGATATACATATTTAAACATAAAAGCTTTTCTCAGACATAAATGAAAGACTAGGTAAGACATAATGGTATTCAGACTGGAAAGGCTTTGTGTATATCCTTGTACAAGCGTCCAGCAGTCCATCAGGGTGAGTAGAGCCAAGCCAAGATGAACATTCAAGAACCTTGAGGTGTTCCTGAAACAAACTCTCAGTACGGTTTCTTCTCAGTCTACGGACATGTTCTTTGACGGTCGACCAAGCTCTTTCATTATGTTGGGTATGACTGCCAGTCTGGGGGTTCACAAACCAACTGCTTTGGTTTATGGTGTAGTAGTTGTACCCCATGTTACTCAGCACTCTCCTGTATGCCCTCCACTCATCAATAATAATGCTACTTCCTGACTTAACATGCCGTCTAATCAGAGGGACAAGGTGGCATCTTGATCGTTTCTCATAGTTTCAACACTAGTCTCCACCTTTTGTCTTTAACTCCCATCATTCCGAAGACCCATTTCTTCCTTCTCCAGATACGTCCAAAGCGTCCACGAGCATACTAACAAAAGATAAATCATAACATCATCTTTGTTAAAAACAAAATGCACACAAATTACAGTAAAAATGGTTGCACATCATGTTTCAAAATGCCATACTTGTTTATCAGGTGCATTGTATAACATAATTTAAGGATAATTATACAGTAATGGTCCATATTGATTGCTTTTATTGTTTTTTATTCTCTTGTACAAGAAAGCCCAGTCTATAACTGCCGAACATAGGAACTGGGTACAGTACCTTCTCCCAGACACAAATACTCAAATAAAATTGTTTGCTTTATCAGCATTGGTATTACCAATGCTTACTATTTATTTGATACCAATTTGGTAATACAACTAATAAAAACAACAAGGTTTGGGTTAGTTCTTCAGATATGACTATGACGTGTAAGCTCAATAATGAACTCCAGCTCAACCACCCATATTGTAATATCTAAGTAATCATCTTGAAATATGACATTATTATTTGTAATATACAGACATCTTATTCTGAGGTTAATTTCACATACACTACGCCGCTCTTCAACACTACTTTGACGTTAGCTTGTCTACATAATCAATCATAGCGAATTTAAATTAACCTTATCAATGCATTTGATCTACAGTATTATCCAAATTAATGCTTAACATTACGTTTTAACTTGGAGGCTACGATTAGCATTGTTAGCGCAGATGTAGCTACCACTTGCTTAAATGCTAACCCAAGCCTTAACATTCATTAACGTTAGCTGACTTAACATTCATTAACATAAGCAACACATAAATAAAGTACTCAAATTTCACTTACCGCAAAACCGCATCCATGCACCTTCTGTTTTAACCGCAGAGCGAGTCACAAAATAGTCAGATATAAGCATGAAGAATATTCCACAAGGCACCAGCACAACAAACACGGCCAAGCTCAAGTTAAGGGGTGGGGGAGGAATGGCAGTGTCGAGTTCACGCCCTAATTTATGCATCACTTTAAGGCTTAATATAACTTAACAAATTATAAATGGTAGTAACTCATTAATAAATGGGAATATGTTTAACACTTTACAAGGCTCCCTTTTGGCAGTTATAAATGTTAGTAACTCGTAAATAAATGGTCATAAAGAGATGCCAAGAAACATCAAGATGGAAGGGGGGAATCAACTCAGTGAACTACAGATACCAAGGATGCTGGCTGATGAAGAAGACGAAGTAAGCTAGTGGCTTAGTCATCTTGCCAGATAGTGAGCCTGTATGAAAAATATGTTAGAACTGGTTTATAAATGGTTCTTAATGATTAATAAAGTGTTAACAACCTAATTAATAACCTAATTATAAACCCTTTATGAATCATGTTAGAAACTCAGGCACTTAGGAGGTAGGACCCAATTGCACGACCCGGGAGACAGAGGTAAAGTATTGGTAGGATACTTTATTTTCCAAAATACAGCAAAAAATGGTCACTAACTGATCTCAGGATGAGATGACAAAAAATTTGAACAAAAAGAAAATCGCTGACGTGGTGAGGAACAAAACTTTTCACGATTTACAAAAGAGCATAGACCTGACCAAGGCAAAAGACAAGGAGCATAGACCTGACCATGACCATAGACAAAAACGAACTGACACTGAACACTGGGAGACAGGGGGATTTAAACACAGGGTAAGAAGACACAGGTGGGAATAATCAGGGGCGGGACTGACGCTGATTAGCACAGGAGACACAGAAGGAGTGACAGGTGAAAACAATCAGGAAATTAGACACACCAGGGAAACTAACGACAGACAGGAAAACACAGGGAAAAAAGACCAGACAATACACAGGGAGGAAAACATGACAAGGAGAAAAACAAAACACCCACTACCATACACAAAAACTAAAAACATGATACAACACAAGAATCGTGACAGAACCCCCACCCCCTCAAGGGACGGATTCCAGACGTACAAAAAAAAAATCCAAAATCCAAAAAGGGTGGGTGGAGGGGGTCCGGAGGACGGGTCCGGGATGACAACCCAGAGGCAAAGCACAGTCCATGATGGGTATCTCGGGCGGACGACCCAGGGGCAAGGCAGAGTCCATGATGGGTGTCTCGGGCGGACGACCCAGGGGCAAGGCAGAGTCCATGATGGGTGTCTCAGGCGGACGACCCAGGGGCAAGGCAGAGTCCATGATGGAGCTCTCTGGCGAACGGCCCGGGGGCAAGTCAGAGTTCATAATGGAGTCCTCGGGCGGACGGCCTGGGGGCAAGGCAGAGCCCATGATGGAGTTCTCGAGCGGATGGCCCGGGGGCAAGGCAGAGTTCATGGTGAAGTCCTCGGCTGGGGAACTCAGGAGGCCGGGCTCTAGGGCGAAAGCCGCTGGGAACTCAGGAGGCCGGGCACAAGGACGGGATGGTGGAACCCCTGGCGGGTCAGGCGTAGACGAGACCCTGGACGGAACCTGGGCTGGTGTCAGTGGGACCCACGACGGAGCAAGGGCTGGTGTCGATGGGACCCGAAACAGGACAGGACACGGTGTTGGCAGGAAACTCTGCGGAGCAGGTCTCGGCGGGACCCCCAACGGAACAGGACATGGAGCCGGCAGGAGACCCGACGAAACAGGTGTCGGCTGGACCTCCAACGGCACAGGACATAGGGTTGGCAGGACCCCCGGCAGAAGAGTAGTCGGCGGGGCCTCCAACGGCACAGGACATAGGGTTGGCAGGACCCCCGGCAGAAGAGTAGTCGGCGGGGTCTCCAACGGCACAGAACATAGGATTGGCAGGACCCCCGGCAGGACAATAGTCGTCGGGGCCTCCAACGGCACAGGACATAGGGTTGGCAGGACCCCCGGCAGAGGAGTAGTCGGCGGGGTCTCCAACGGCACAGAATATAAGGTTGGCAGGACCCCCGCTAGAACAGTAGTCTTCGGGCCTCCAACGGCACAGGACATAGGGTTGGCAGGACCCCCGGCAGAACAGTAGTCGTCGGGGCCTCCAACGGCACAGGACATAGGGTAGGGACTTGAGAGGGAACTCGAGAGGAGACTCGAGAGGTGACTTGAAAAAGGACTCCAGAGGGAACTCCAGAGGGGACTCGAGAGGTGACTCGATAGGTGACTTGAGAGGTGACTCGAGAGGTGACTTGAAAAAGGACTCCAGAGGGGACCTGAGGAGGAACTTGAGAAGGGACTCGAGAGGTGACTTGAAAGTGAACTCGAGAGGTGACTTGAGAGGGGACTCGAGAGGGAACTTGAGCGGGGACTCAAGGGGGAAACTGAGAGGTGGCTTGAGACTCAAGAGGGGACTTGAGAGGTGACTTGAGAGTAGACTTGAGAGGAGACTGGAGAGGGAACTCGAGAGGGGCCTGGAGAGGGAACTGGAAAAGGACCTTGACAGGGGACTCGAGAGGGAACTTGAAAAGGACCTTGACAGGGGACTCGAGAGGGAACTTGAGCGGGGACTCGAGAGGGAAGCTGAAAAGGACCTTGACAGGGGACTCGAGAGGGAACTTGAGCGGGGACTCGAGGGGGAAACTGAGAGGTGGCTTGAGAGGGAACTCGAGAGGAGACTCGAGAGGGGACTTGAGAGGGAACTTGAGAGGTGACTTGAGAGGTGACTTGAGAGGGAACTCGAGAGGGGACTGGAGAGGGAACTTGAAAAGGACCTTGACAGGGGACTGGAGAGGGAACTTGAAAAGGACCTTGACAGGGGACTCGAGAGGGAACTTGAGCGGGGACTCGAGGGGGAAACTGAGAGGTGGCTTGAGAGGAGACTTGAGAGGGCTCTCGAGAGATGACTTGAAAGGGAACTCGAGAGATGACTGGAGAGGGAATTTGAAAAAGACCTTGACAGGGGACTCGAGAGGAGACTTGAGACGATCGGTAAGCCGACAGGGCACAGGAAAGCTGGCATCGGCCGAAGAGCCAGTACTGGAGCCGAAACTGGAGTCGGGACTATGGCTACTGGGGCCGGTAGTGAAGCCGGAACCATGGCTGCTGGGGCCGGCACTGGAGCAGTCCGCAGGTGAGGGATCAAACGATTCATCTTTTCAGCCAGCTGTTGCAGCTGTGTAGCTGTTTCTATGTCTTCCTGAATCTCTGCCTGGCGTCTTCTCTGCTCTTGTATTCTCTGGGTGGCCATACCCAGCTGTTCCTCGTGGTGAAACACTTTCACACTGTGTGCTGACAGAGCGGCGTGAAGTGTTCTTGGGTCGGCTGGGTCCATAATGGTCAGTTCGTTCTGTTAGAAACTCAGGCACTTAGGAGGTAGGACCCAATTGCACAACCCGGGAGATAGAGGTAAAGTATTGGTAGGATACTTTATTTTCCAAAATACAGCAAAAAATGGTCACTAACTAATCTCAGGATGAGATGACAAAAAATGAGAACAAAAAGAAAATCACTCACGTGGTGAGGAACAAAACTTTTCACGATTTACAAAAGAGCATAGACCTGACAAAAGCAAAAGACAAGGAGCATAGACATGACCATAGAAAAAAACAAACTGACACTGAACACTGGGAGACAGGGGAATTTAAACAAAGGGTAACAAGGCACAGGTGGGAATAATCAGGGGCGGGACTGACGCTGATTAGCACTGGAGACACAGAAGGAGTGACAGGTGAAAACAATCAGGAAATTAGACACACCAGGGAAACTACGACAGACAGGAAAACACAGGGAAAAAAGACCAGACAATACACAGGGAGGAAAACATGACAAGGAGAAAAGCAAAACACCCACTACCAGACACAAAAACTAAAAACATGACACAACACAAGAATCATGACAAATCCTTTATAAGGGTAGTCTTATTGGGAAGTGGTACCAAATGTTCTTAATGATAGTTTGACAAACTACGCTATCACTCTTTTTCTTATTTGTTACCATACTATACTATGATTTGTTATGATATTTCCGCCTACTCATTTTTTTTACCATACTATACTATCAATTGTATTCTAGTTTATGCTATAGTCATACTATACAAGGCCATTTAGTTATGATATTTTCGACATACTATACTATTATTCAGGATATCTGCCATATACTACAAAATGAGTTTTTATATTAATTTTCAACATGCTTTGATAAACCTTCTTTTCTTACATTGTTCTTTTTTCATGATATTTCCGAAATACTACGCTATGATTTTATTCATGATACTATACTTTCACTTTTTACATTTATATTTTTTGATCAAACTTTTTTTGTTTTATACTATTATTTTAGACTTTTAAATTATATTTTTTCCTAACATATTTTCAATATACTTTAGTTTAGTTTTTCAACATAATAAACTAGAACTTTTTCCTATATTTTTTTGACATTCATATTATAGACTAATCCACATTTATTGCTGAAGATGAATATATTTGTTTCTACAATGTGGAGTAGAACCAGACAATAGAGCTTCCAATATTCTGACCTAAAGAACAATAACTTCAAACATTTTCAGTAATTTCAGTCCTATACTTTGGTAAATGTATATCCTATCCAACACTTTACAGAATATATTGCCGTCACAGATGTTCATGCTGTTATTTTGTGACACTTCCAGCCACATCTATGAGAGAACTGCTTATCTCGTCATTTCAAGAAAGCCAGCGAATGCTACATGAAGCCTCTCTCCACTCCAGACAAAGGTGATGAATCATCAAATTACTTTTTAAAGTTTCAACTGAAACAGTATGTATTCAGCCGGGGACGGACAAAAAAAACCTTTTTATTTATCTGTCCATTTCCAGACGAAGCTCAGCCTCCTCTTCCATGCATGTGTCTCCATTCCTTCGTCAAATGGAGCCCGAGACCCTGGAGAATTCCCAAGCTGCAGAGCTTTTTCAAACAACAGTGCACGTCCTCGACAACAGAGCGCGACAGAGATATAAGAGGGATGTCATGGCACCAGGTAGAGTTGATTTATTATTTAAAATCTAGTTTAAGAGAAAGGCATCATAGTCAAAACAACACCTATTGCGATTGGTCCTAATTGGGCCATTACCATTTGTGAAGCTGACCGTTGAGCGGCCCGACCAAGCAAGGAGGCAGAGGCAGAACATCCAAAATACAACCCGGTGTGGGCATTTATTACTCACAAACATATGACTCAGCCTCAATCTGCTGTTAACGTGAGCACAGCCACCAGGATCTCACACACACTACCACCCACACAGACAGGGAAACAGAGCCTAAATACCCACACACTAATCAGCAATTAGACACAGGTGAGGGGGGAGGAGACAACACAGGGCACCAGGTGAACACAATCAGGAGCAACAGACAAAACAGGTTTGGGGAACACCCCCAAACCAAACCACATGTGCAATGTTACAAGGCCCGAAGCCGTCAGTCCACAGTGATGAAGTTACCTTCGTCACACCATTATTCATACCAATTTAACAGATTACCAAAAATGGGATAATTCAAACCATGCCTGCAAAGAGTCCATCCTTTATAAAGGAAATTACCATTAAACGGAGGAGCTTTTCCAATTACAGTGTGTGTCTTTCAGGTTAGCAAGATTCAATTTGAAGTTTTCTAGTTTCACCTCCTTCTTATTTATAGACACATTCGTATTTCAAGCTTTTGGAATACCTATGTTGTAAATGTATTTTCTTTTTAATTTACACATGACATCTATTGCACGTCTGTCTGATAGGGATCCTCCTCTGTTGCTCTCCCTGAGGTTTCTTCCATTTTCCCCCATTAACTGTTGGGTTTTTGGACGTTTTTCCCTGTCAAATGTGAGTGTCCAAGGACAAAGGGTGTTGTATTCATATTCTGTACAAACTGTAAAGTCCACTGAGACAAATATAAAAATCTGTGATACTGGGCTATATATAAATAAACTTTAATTGAAACTTTGCTCCGTCACAATGCTAGGACTGCTCTCACGGGAAGACGTGGAGCTGATTGCCGAGCTGTCTCGATGTTCTCCTGTGACATATCCAAACATCTGTCACCAAAGTCACCTCAACAAATACAGCTCCATATCTGGCCTCTGCAATAACAGGTAACTCTCCATTTTTTGGTAAGTCGAAGAGGCTCGACTATATTTTTATAAAGGAATAAATATTGTATTAGAGTCCACACAGAATCTTTGTGGGAGTTAATGAAGGAGGTTCTGAAAAGTGATGGGATGTAGAAGTCATTTATCACATGTTGATGTTGTTGATTTTACTGTGTCATACACAATGTGAACCCAAAAGGCAAATAAAGCGTATTTTAATAAGCAGTTTATGAATTTACGTAGAAACTGTATATTATGCTTCTACCCACTACTGGGAATTACCTTACGTTTTTGCGAAAACTTAATGCCTGTCTGAATTACAACCAATTGAATGTAAATACGGGAAACCTTTTATTATTATTTTTGTTATCATTTAAATGTTATTGTTAATTGCAGATACACTATAATAAGTAAAACAGTGATACGGTGCAAAGACAATGCGCACACACAAAACAATAGAATTAGGGGTGGGGGAGGAATGGCAGTGTCATTTTATTTTATGAATTGTGATCCCATTTAACAACTAGTGTAGCCATGGGAACACATGCCTGTTCATGGTCTTGCAGCAGTACATTAAGTATTTTTCTTGCCACAGTTCATGGTCTACTCCAAAACAGAAAACGTACTTTAATTATCATTATTTTATTTATTTATTTTTTACATGACTCACTATACTTGCCCCGAGAGTGAACAATATGGGTCCAATAGTGGCTTCTTTCTTATTAGAAAGTAGAGTGGCCTAGATGATGTAAGTCCAGAAATAGCCTGATAGTAACTGATAAAATGTATGTATTTTTGTATTAATATATGGCAACATAAGACACAGGACACAAAACCAGTTTTAACAGCAAATTCACACATTCATGAACTGACTACAACTTGATTTGTCAGTGAGTTTAACAAAAATATCAAGCAAATCTCGCAATTAGTTATCTAGCATATTAGCATATGACCTTTTGGAAGGAAATAAATGATGTTGTATTTGTTGATGGCATATTCTGCTTCATGATTCTTTTTGTCAGGCAAAATCCTCTCAGGGGAGTAGCCAGCACTCCCTTGGTCAGGTGGCTTCCAGCTGAATACGAAGACGGAAGGAGAGAGCCCAAGGGCTGGAACCAAGGGCGGCTCCATAATGGATTCCAACTTCCCCCGGTAATCTGCTCAATTATGGTCCAGCGGACACAAAAAGTCTTGGTGGAGACATTAGAAAGGGAAGCGAGCTCACCCTGCAAACCCAAGTTAATGTAGCTTTCTATTTCTTTTCCTAACCTGTTTCACAGCAGATAAAGTCCACTAGCAGTATTGTGTGAGATGGCACAGATTACAGTTTAATTTAAATATTGTGGCCTTTGCTTTAAAAGACACTATTTCCCAAGCTATAAAAGTATATTTCCAGTCATGGAGATAAACAGTGTAACGGAAATCAAACTGTTTTGCGGGGTCATTTGGGGGAAGAAAATATTTTGTAACAGCACGTAGTTTATCTGCATAGCAGAGGTAAAAGGTATCCAAAGTCGTCTATAAAGATTATCTAAATTAAGTATTGGCTAATACTTGTATTGAATTTAATAAGTACTTTTTTAAGGAGATAATAAGGGTATGAAAGAAAAGAGGCTTGCCTGAACATATCCAACCCCTTTTGTGACTTTTAGTAATGTATCAATTTCTCATAGAGGAAAGAAAATGACATTAGTACCACAAAATAAGGCCATAAATAATTGCATAAATAAATTCTGAAATGAATGCATGCATGAATAAATAAATGTAAGATGATTATCAAAAAGCACATAAATAAATAAATATATCTTTAATGTATTTTTACATTCTTGTTTTGAGTCATCACCCCTGACGGTAAAAATAAGTACTTGTTGTCATCCAAAACAATATAATCTTTCTGTTTTAACAGCCATGGGAAGTCAGCAAGAAAATAATGAGGAGCTCGTCCAAACTGAAGGACGATGTCTATTCTCACATGCTAGTGGAGTGGGGCCAGTACATCAGCCATGACATGACCATGACCCCTCAAATCAAAGGCGGAGCCGGGCTTTGGAGTGATGTGGACTGTTTGAAGTCATGTCAAAATGTGCATCCGTGCTTTCCCATTGAGGTAAGCACAACAGTCCTTGAGCATTTTCATTTTTCTTGTTGAGACTTAGATCAATAACCGCCTCACTAGCAAGGACCATACAGTACTGCAACAATATCTCAGTTGAAGATTTATTCACAGGACATATTGAATGGAAATGGAAAGGGATAAAAGGATGAGAGATGACGCCTGTCAGTCTGGTCTGAAGGATGAACTGAAGGGAACTCAGAGGAGAGACTTAGGGCGGGAGTTCGGTCCCATGGCGTGTTTCTGCGCAATCTGAATAGGGGCACCAGACGTACCAGGAACAAGATAATAAGTATGCAGTAAATACAAAGAGATAAGGGGAGACACGAAGAGGGGATAAAGGGATCTAGGGATGTAGTGATGAAGGGTCAAATGGATACAGGAAGGGAGGGAAGGGTGAAGGTTTGAAGAGATGTTGTGAAGCAGGGATGAAGGGTTAATACGATAAATGGATGAAAGATGTAAGGAGAGAGTGATGACTTGATGAAGGAAGGGAGGGATGGATGAAGGATGTAGGGAGGGGGTGAAGGGTCGAAGGGGGTGTAGGGAAGGAGGGAAAGGGATGAATGGATGAAGGGATGTACTGTAGAGAGGAAAGAACGGACAGATGTAGGGAGGGAGGAATAAAGGGATGTAATGAAGGATGAATGTGCAACTGGTTGAAGGCAAGTCAAGTTTATTTATATAGCACTTTTCAACACAAGGAAATTCCAAGTGCTTTACAAAAATGAAAGACATTAAGAAAATGGTATTTAAAAACAGTCATTAAAAAGGAAAGATAATCAAATAAACATTAAAAGAAAAAATACATGGATAAAAGTTACAGTGCAGTCTAAGATATGAATAGTTCAATTAAAAGCAGCGACAAAAAGAAAAGTCTTCAGCCTGGATTTAAAAGTAGTAAGAGTTGCAGCGGACCTGCAGGTTTCTGGAAGTTTGTTCCAGATATTTGGAGCATAATAACTGTACGCTGCTTTACCATGTTTAGTTCTGACTCTGGGGACAGAAAGCTGACCAGTCCCTGAAGACCTGAGAGATCTGGATGGTTCATAATTTAGCAGGAGTTCAGAAATGTATTTCGGGCCTAAACCATTCAAAGCTTTATAAACCAGCAGCAGTATTTTTAAATATATTCTTTGACACACAGGAAGCCAGTGTAAAGACTTCAGAACAGGAGTGATGTGATCCACTTTCTTAGTGTTAGTGAGGAACCAGAATAAAGACTTCAGAACAGGAGTGATGTGATCCTCTTTCTTAGTGTTAGTGAGGACTCGAGCAGCGGTGTTCTGAATCAGCTGCAGCTTTCTGATAGATTTTTTTTAGTGAGACCTGTGAAGACACCATTGCAGTAGTCCAGTCTACTGAAGATAAAAGTATGGACACGTTTTTCCAAATCCTGCTGTGACATTAGTCTTTTAATCCTAGATATGTTAGGATGAATGAATGTTGGGAGGGAGGGATGAAGGGTCAAGCGATGAATGGATGAAAGGATTTGTGAATGAAGGGACAACACCACTACATTGATCAGGAGTTGCTCTGGATGGTAACAGGTTGTAACAAATTATTTCATGTTCTCCACAGACAGGTGATTCTATCAAAGCTGCACGCGGCTGCATGCCTTTTTTTCGCTCCAACGCAGCCTGCGCCATCCATCGTGGCTCAGATATTCGACAAGCTCTGCAGCGACAGCAGATGAACGGCATCACATCGTTCATAGATGCTTCGACCGTGTACGGCCACAGTCCGAGGCTGCAGAGCTCCCTCCGTGACCTCCCTGGCCTCGATGGGAAGCTTGCTGTCAATGACCAGTTCAGGGATCACACAGGAAGAACATACCCTCCATCCGTCGCCAATCTGCCATCCGCCTGCCGCCAGGGTCCGCACGTGGAGAGAGTCGAGTGTTTCAGAGCTGGAGACAGTCGGCTGAATGAGGGTCTGCCCCTGATCTGTCTGCACACACTGTGGCTCAGGGAACACAACCGGATCGCAGAGGCACTGAAACACATCAACAGTCATTGGAGCCCGGAGACTATTTACCAAGAAACTCGCAAGATTGTCGGATCACTGCATCAGGTATGTGACGAGCAGCTTAACGTGTTTAAAAATATGCAAAAACAAAAACCTCTGTAAGCATTAAAGCATATTATTTCGTTTCCAAGTAACCTGCTGATTATGTATTTGAGTTATTGAAAATCGACAATTTAATTGCGTGCAAAACCTTATTTTAATAGTGTGTTTTGCACTTTATGCAAGATTCAAGATTCAAGGCTTTATTGTCATGTGCACATTAGCTACAGTGTAGATATGGCAATGAAAACTTAAGACACAGGGTCCTCCAACAGTGCAACATGAATATATATAGGACATAAAATAGATAAAATAGTGCAGGAGAATGAAAAAAATCAGAAAACATTTCAGTTGCAATTTCAGATTGTGTTGTAAATAAATAATGGATAGTTCTCGATATTGTAGCAACCAGATGTAACAGCATAGTCACTGTGCTTCAGTAAGGTTAACCATGGCTTGTTTTTTGAAAACTGGACAAAATGAGTATTTACAGGTTAAACTACTAGCATTTACTACTTATGTACTTAAATTCACATGGGAAATATCGACCATTAGAAAACCATTTTCCAAAAAGTCCAAGATCCACCAAAATAGTTACGGTGTGAATGCTTGTGATTCAGGGCAACAGAATAAGAAGAAATGTTTACATTGTTTGCTGGCTTTAAGAGAAAGAACAGCAGCATTTTTGAAAGAAACATGGATTAGGTGAATGATGCAAATTATGGACATGATGCAGGGTCCTACTTGCTGTTGTTTTTCTGTACACTAAATACATTGATGAAGGCAGGGGAAACAGCTGTGTGACGAAAACAAAGGCAAACATGATTTACTGCTGTACAGTTTCTCTTAACAAACACACATTATGAACAAACTAATCCAACATTCACATGTGTGGTGAATTTATAATTATGAGATGTCAGGAGTGCGAGTGTGTTGCAAAGAATGTCAAACTGATAATAGAAAAAATAAAAAAAAGTGAGGCCTGTTGTTTACAAGAAAAACAAGATATTCTTCTTTTATGAAGCGTGTCGTGACTTAAGGTCATTGAAGCATTCACACAGATGAGAAAAAGAAACAGCCTTGACTGGAGCTTTTTCAGAAAGAATTCTTGCATTTATTGCTACAAATGTAGACTGCGCAGCAATGTCATACAACTTTTTTATCCTGTCAAATAATATTCATCACCAAATTGAGTTATTCGACAGACAAGGAATAGAAGTTTAAAATAATATATGTTTAGATGTCTGTATGTATGTGAATTGCCATGTTGATAGAGAAAGACATTATAAGGATGATCGTAAAAACTGTAGGTGCTGTACAAAGAAATGTAGCTTCCAACTATTTTAACCTGTCATGTTCTTTTTCAGGTTCATCTGACATGTTTCCATGCTTAATGTTAAAAAAGCTCTTCATTTTCCTCATATTGCCTGTGCTGCAGCACCTCTTTTCACCCTCTGTCTGAAACCAGAGGCCAGTCTGCTCTGATTGGTAAGCTGTATTGTATGTGGCCGGCTAACTTTAGTTACCATGTACAATGTGTTTGAGCGCTATCAAATTGAGGCGTGAACGTTACATAACGATGTCACTATGTTTTCCAGAAAGTAAACAAAGGAGTCCAATTGTGGCGTTTAGGCAAGGGGGGAGTGTGTGGGAGAGAAACTCCATCTGTAATGTGTTATATACATTTTTGTATTTCACTGAACTCCTCTAATGTTTCAGATATAAAAGAGGCCTGAATATGCTTTTGGGGGTTTCTCTTTCCTGCAGTGTGTTATATACAGGTTATAACACACTACAAAAGTCTCTCCCATAAACTCCCCCCCTGCCTGAAACGCCTCCATTGGACTCCTTTGTTTGCATCCGTAACATAGTGACATCATTATGTTACACTGGCACTTCTATTGTCTAGCGTTCCAAAGCATTGGCACATCTCTGAGTGGTTGACCAATCACAACAGAGCCGGCCAGCTAACCGATCAGAGCAGAATGGGCTCTGGTTTCAGACAGAGGGTGAAAAAAGGTGCTGCAGTATGGGGAAAATAAAGAGCTTTTTGAACATTAAAGTATTGAAACTTCTCACAGTAGAGACACTACATACTAATATAAATGTGAACAATAATAGCTAATGTGGCTCTGCTTTGCTCAGTGAAAACTTAGGACACATTTCTGTTAGGATGGTTCTTTATGTAAGGGAGGAGCAACAGAGCCAGACGGACAATTTGATGATTGACAGGTCATAATCCTTTCTTGTAAACAGTCTCTGTGAACGTTCCATACCAGTTAGCACAAAGGATGTCCCTGTCATCTTACCATGGAAGGCAGGCTTTGCAGCAATAACTGTACTGTAGATAGAAGTTATATTAGCTGTAGGCTGTGGGTTTCATTTAGATGGGTACACACTGTATGTTTGCATGACAAAATTATTAACAAACATGGTTTTGATGGAAATTAATCATGTTTTCCTGTGAAAGGGACAATCCTGATGCTAGGCTGTGAAGTTTCTAAGGCAAATAAGGGAAAATAAGCGTGTAATCTTTCAGACTTTGGGGCCTAAGATTTACTCTGAAAGTGGACTAACACCTGCTATCATCAGGGGGCTTTTGGACAATGCCAGAGGAAAGAGATTTACATTATTAAAGAGAGATATCTAATGGAGAAGGATGGGTTTTTGAAATAATTTTTGAGGATGAAGTATAAAAGTGCAGGTAGGGGATTTACATACTGTAGCTATAACCATGACAAACTCAGAAAATCCCTGTATTGGAAGTGGAGTGGAATTTTAAAAGCTGAGATGAAGAATTAAAGAAACACCAAAGCTCAGTTTTTTCATTATCACATCCTTCATTTTATTACACTATCATCTCTTAGTCGGACATAGGAGAAGTACATATATTTGATCCCAAATATCCCCAATGTAAAATACATTTGCAAAAAGACTAAGAAGTACATTCTATTAAATTGCTTGAGGTCATGTAGTGGTGTGCATATAAAAATAAACGTGTTACTACCGCCATGGGTCCTGCAGAGCAATGAAGTGGTGCAGTGATGACTTATTTTTGTAGGCCAACCTGGAGATTAGCATCGCAAGGGCTTCCTCGACAAAAAACAATTGAATTTTTGCTTTGGATTTTGGTGTATTGCAGAAAATAAGCTTTGTGGCCAACACATGTTTATAGTGCATATACGTCGCATGAAGTAAAAGCGTGTTTTAAACTTTATTTCTAACCACAAACAAGTACAAAAATAAAAGAATGTTAAGACGAGCGAACCGGAAGGGCTGAAATGTCATCGACTCATTACTGCACCACTCTATGACAATTAATAACTACAGTACTGTTTATTTAATCAGACGGAGAATCCGAAATATTTACTTCTACCATTGGGAAATTGGTTCAATCCCAGGGGGAAACGACAAAACATTTGAGGTATAACAAACAAACTAATGCCTAATGTAGTGTAGTTGTGTTATTGTATAATATTCTAATGTTGAAAAGTCTGCCTGTAATGAGAAAAGTTTTCTAGTTATCCAATCTTAAGAAAGAAAAACCTCTTCTCCCTTTACAGCCTCAGCAGCTTTCAGCTCGTTGTTGTGACACACACTTTAAATCCTCAAGCAGCTGTTCCCAGCAAACAAGCTCACACAGGGCAAATTTAACGGAGGATGCTGTTTTCATACAGCATTATTCTTGACAAGTCACTGTAAATGCACTACTTGAATGCATTAAAATGTTTGCTTTGGCTGTAATTACTTACAAAAAAAACGAAGGTTAGTGTGCAATTAGACAGGAGTTGAAACATCAGTGTTAAAAGGGTTTTCAGGCCGGTTCTATGACGGTGTGTTTGTTCCTGTTTATGTAACTTTCTAATGTTAACTGTGAGTTTTTACACAAATATATTGGTTGATTTTCCCATTCAAAATATTGATTATTATTTGCACAAAATCTAGTTCTTGGCAAATGTAATCTTAAATCCCAGGCTTTTTCAACAGTAAAACATAGAAATACGTAAAATAGTGCTAGAGAAAAGGGCAAATCACACAATGCATGCACAATGTAAATAACGTATGCTTTTGATGTAAGACAAAAAAGCAAATTCATCCAATACAACTCTTAATAACAAAAAATATTGCAATTAAAGATAAAGGAAATCAGTCAAATTAATTTCCACAAAACAGGAGAAAATAAGTGAATGTCTGTTCTAGTCTTCTAGTTTTAGGCTCTGCTGAAAGCATATTCCCATGCTTGATGTCCATAAATGAAAAAGCAGATTGTGAAAAAGGCAGTGCTCCTCAGTGAGATGTTCAAGTCTAAGTTAAAAGCAATTCCTATACAAACTAAAAAGATTACTTAAAATAATCTGCTTTGATTCAGTGCCTTCTTACTGTCCTGTAAATTGCTGCTTTTATGAGTTGATATAATTGACAAAAATATTAAAAAAGAGTTGTGCGATATGAATCCTAAAACACGGAAAAAAACGTCCTACTACTTCATTTTCCATTTTAAAAGTTTATCTCAAAGTCAATGTTTTTTTTAACGTGTTTGGGATTCTCTGGTCAACGAGAGCTTATGAGATTTTCAAGTTTTGTTCTGCATAAAATACGTGAGTATATACCCCACTCGTCAATGTCCGAAGTTCTATGTCTCATAAAAACATTGGTTGCTAACAAGTGACTAAATAAACTACTCAATGTCATTGCGCCTGGACTAGATAGCCTTCAACTTAGCAGCCCTGCGAACGTGATGTAGTTCATTTATAGCCGTTAACGTTAGCTTTTTACGCTTCAAAGATCACAAAGCAGAGCTAAAATGTAGAGATAATCCTGCTGAACAAAATCTGTTAATTTTCCTAAACATTTGTTGGCCACAGAGCTTGTTTTGTGCAATACAACTAAATCAAATGGGGAAATCCCATTGATCTTTGTCAAGGGAACCCTTGCGATGCCAACTTCCAGGACTTTCTACGAAAATACGGCATCGCTGCATCTCTCTAAAGCTTTGTCTTCAAGCACTTAACACGCAAAACGTTTTAGTCCATTAATGCTTGTTTTGTACTTTTTGCCTAAATTCCAACCTGATTAACATTATAGGTAAACATTAGTGTCAGCAAGAAGCTTTCTGGTACTCTTTAAATCATAAACGATCTCCCATGCATAAATTGTAGCCTTATCCCCCAACCCAGTCATGAGTCAGGCCAGAGGGATGCAGGCGGATGAACCTGTTCATACTTCCACTCCAACTGACTGTCTGTGGGAAGCCACTCGAAAACAGTGGGGGGATGTTTGGTACTCGGCATGGCTTGCAGGAAACAAATAGAAAGGTCAGAAGCCATTTCAATACAGAGTGAAAACCTGTTATTGGCAGGAAACAGGAAAGAAAAAGGATCATCTAACGGCATCTGATTTAATTTTGACCTGCATCTCAATTGAAGTGCACAACTGTTGCTTCAAATTAGGAGTAGTATTAGTATTATCAAGTATTGTATATGTGGACAATAACATTATGTCCTATTTAGTTATTAGTTGTTAAGGATATAGGAGGTTTGTTTTAATTAAGTGAAAAGGACTTGTGTGTAAAATTGAGTGAACCTTTAGGGAGTTTAATGCTATTGATAGCTGATCATTACATTTTGTTCTAGTTACAACCAACAGCTCTATGTATATATCTTGCCCTTACAAACATTTTCCCAACATTGGGAGAAAAAGGATTTCCCCTGAGGGTGTGGATTTTTCTTTGGCCGATTTTTGTGAGTGTGTAGACGAATTAACTCTCCGATTGCCTAAGCGTACGTGTTTGCAGCTATTGTGGATTTGCCCTTGTTTTTTCAAGGCCAATCAACATAAATGTAGACTTCGATGAATATGATTTGTAGTCATTGGGGTATAATGTGTTTTTTTTAGGGCTGTCAAGTTAACGCGTTAATAACGGGAATTAAGGGAATTTATTTTAGCTGCATGCATAAATTATCACTGGATATTCTTAATCAATACCAAGGGCGAGTATGTTATAGTAATCGCTACATGAGGTTATTCAATCACGTGGCTTTATTTTCTTTCATGTCCATCTAAGTCCAGCTTGTTTGTGATCTCCCTTCTCTTTTCTGCCTACCAGATCATCACCATGAGAGATTATGTTCCAAAAATCATTGGTGAGGAGTCTTTTGAACAGTACATTGGACCCTATCGGGGATATGATCCAACTACAGACCCTTCAACATCCAATGTGTTTGCGACCGCTGCATTCAGGTTTGGCCACGGCACCATCTCTCCAATACTCCAGAGACTAAATGAGAGCTTTCAGATGCATGAGCACTTCCCCCACCTGAGAATCAGTAGCACTTTCTTCAGTCCATGGAGAATAGTCAAAGAAGGTCAGTACACACAGTACAAAGCTGCCCATTGGAAGTAACAATGTTCCCTACAAGCAATACTGTATTGAGGTCAGCTTCAGCATGACTTTGTTCAGAATGAATGTGTATCTTAGTGATATTATTATTTGAATGCAATACAAGTGACTTATGAAAGAGAACCTTTGAATGGACATACGTCTATAGAGTAAAACCTGTATTAATATATCTAGTTCATGACATGTGCAGTGTGCTGCTAGCAAAATGTGCACTAATCCACTTGACATTCTGCGTCGACATCTATCATTACATATTAGAACACTCATTGTTTTTCTAAAGTGTAATCCATTTGAAATAGTAACATACAACCAGTGGTCTTTTTTTTTTGCAGATCTCCTATGTCTGAAGTTTTCACGTCAAATAGAGGGAAACGCAGCAGTCTTACCAAAAGTGTATTTTTTTGTGTAACTAGGTTTTATTATGATACACAGAGTATTCATCCCCAGCAGTGCATTTATCCGGTTTGTTTGAATTAAATAGTTAGGACACCTGTGAGTCCAAGGGTAGCAGAAAAGCCAGGTTTAGGAGTGATATACAGACCTGTTTTCTGAACAGCATAAAGGACATTTTACCATTCTTGTCTGGTCTGTTTGGAATAAGGGATTAAAGAATAGTCAAAGCAAAGTTGTTTACGAGAAAGTTGTTCTCTTGTTATGTGTACAAAGAGCATTTCTGAACCTTACATAACATAACTATCTAAAACTGACTTTAAAGAAATGCTGTTTTTGTGTCTAGGTGGAATTGAACCGACCCTGAGAGGTGCAATTGGAACTCCAGCATCTACAGCAAGCGCAAACATGCTGTTGACAGAGGAGGTAACAGAGAGGCTAATCGTTGTCAATAACTCAGAGTTCATGGACCTAGCTTCACTGAACCTACAGAGAGGACGGGATCACGGCCTTCCAGGTAAGTGCTGTGCGGAATCAGTTCACTTATTTCCGAGAGTTACAAAAACACCACGTCTGTTCACCAAAAATGAAGCTGGGCAATTAGCTTTATGTTTTCATTAAAGGCTGTGTGGAGGACCTTAGTAGTAGGTACTTTTCTAATGAAAATGTTGTTATAAACCTTTTGTTTCTCTAATGGGAGCTGTGTCTAATAAATTGCATTATGTGATGTCACCACGTGACTGCAAGTTTGAAACTGAAAAATCTGGAAGTGTTCAGTCAGAAATAAGTGATTTTGCCAGACCTGTGTAGCATGCTGTTTATTTTTTATGCTTGAGGCTACGTTAGCATCTATTAGCATAACACACCCAAAATTCCGAATGTGAATGAGTTGCATTGTGGGTAATTTTCAGATTTTGAAAATAAATGCATGGAATAAAAAAGAAGACATCTCTAGATCTGCTGATTTTTTTATAGCTGTCCATTGTGAGTTAAGAATAAGTCTAGCCTTTAACACTGTGTAACAACAACTTTGTATTTGTTTTTTGAAACGGTAAACTACGACGGAGTATTAGGGCCACACTTAGAAAACAAAACAGAGATTTAGAGAATAAAGTTGTAATAATACGAGAATAAAGTCATAGTTACGAGACTAAAGTCGTAACATTACGAGAATAAAGTCATAATTACGAGAATAAAGTCGTAATATTACGAGAATAAAGTCGACTACAAGGCTATCGTTGGTTACATCTACGAGCTGTTCAAAAGGGGATTTGTTGTTTCACAAGAAACGATGAGACTTGTAATCAAGGCTTTGGATCCAGAAGGAGTCAAACTCATGATCGAACTACGACGAGCAACACGTCTACGGTGCCGACAGTACCACAGCAGAGGTCCCAACGCCTTGTGGCATACAGTATGGACTCATATGACAAACTAAAGCCTTATAGCATTACAATAAATGGCTGCATTGACGGATTTAGTTGTTACATAATGTGGATGGAGGCATATACCACCAACAGTGATCCAAAGGTAATCGCCAACTACTACATTAGCACAGTAACGCGCATTGGAGGCTGTCCACAGTGGATGCGTGCCGACCCAGGTACCGAAAATGGGCATGTCAGGGAAATGCAGCTGTGTTGCGTAGAAATCATACGGATCAACATGCCGGAGAAGGGAGCTTTATTTACGGATGCAGTACGGCCAATCAGCGGATAGAATCGTGGTGGGGGGGTCCTGCGTAAACAGGCTGTACAATTTTGGATGGACACTAAAACCCTCAAAGATGATGGATATTTCACGGGAGATTTCCTGGACAAAAACCTGGTACAGTTCTGCTTCCTCAACCTTTTATAGGTAACTGCTACATAACATAAATCCATATTGTACACGTTATGAGTAGGCCTACATACAGTAACCAGATTATTAGTGTTACAACATGTGGAAATAAACCCACGTCACTTCAGTTTTTGAAGTCCCTGGTAACTCTGCTCTTTAACTACGTAAAAACCTACTAACTAGAGGGAAATCATTATAGGCTGTCTTTTCAAGTCAGTTAAATTCAGTCTGCATTTTAATGTTAAATTGTTTATGTTGACTGCAACTAGCCTACTTTAATTGGATATTTTGTCACACAGGAAGACCTTGATGAGGTTGTGAGAACATGGAACACACATCAAATAAGATCAAGGCCTGTTAATGGGTTGCAGGGGGGACGCCCCATTCTCATGTTCTCTATGCCACAGCTCTATGGAGCAGCAGAGGACAGACTCTAGTGTATTCTCCCTTAGGAGGTTGCAGTGTGCAAGGTGGAGTGCACCCCAAAAGGGCAGTACCCTGTGATGAGACTGTTTTTGAACTGTGCGTTCTCCTAATGGGTGTAAATGGTTGGAGCTCTCCTGTGGATGCATATAGTGCAGTGGAACTGTGTTCACCCTTAAGAAATTAAATACTTGAAACTATTTAACTAGCCCATCATGGGTACTTTGTTTCTGCACTCCCCCGGAAAAGACACTTCAAATTTGCCGAAACACTGTCACCTATTATTGTAACCTAACTATGTTAACATTACAGACCCTTTGGAAAGTCTATGTTAAGGAAGGTGCAGAGATAATAAGAAATAAATCATATTTAAATTCATAAAATGATGGAGCAATGAAAAATAAAAGCATTATACACCTAATTGAAGCAGTGATATTTCTTTATTGCTGCCAGTGATACATTGTATAATCTGTGTCCTGTGCTGAAAATAACAAAGATTTTATTGTATATGTAATATCAACAAAATGTCAATAATGTTTTACTCATCAAATGTATGTAAATAAGAAAAAAATGACCTTGTGAGTTTTGAACAATATTTTTACTCCGAATGAGTAAGTACAAGTACATTAAGTACAATTATGTCAAACCTAAAGAGCCTTGAAAACCGTTGAAATCATCCATACTTTCATAAAAAAATTACCCAAACAAAAAACTATTCCTTTTGTAGTATGCACATGTCGGACTAACAGTCATTCTTTCTGTAAACAAGAGACTATTAAAGAGTGTCTCAGAACGCTCTTCTGTAATCAACAAGAATTTGTGTGAATGTTAATTTCCAGCATTTTTTAAAGAATGTATCTGTTTGCTTGTGTAAATAATTGTCACACTTAAGCTTAAAATAAGAAAAGAGAATATCTGGCCAACAGCTTTCAATATCAATATTCCTGCCTACACAATGTCCATAATCCAGATGTTGCTCTCTAGAATAGAATTGAACTCACTGCGGAAGTCAGGAAAACTGTCATAGTTGTCAGACAGTTGCAATATCACCCCACATGTACGTCCAATTGGCCTCCTTGTGAAACTGCTTTGAGCTATGAACTCATGATGATTTGACCAGATGTCAACAAATTAGAGCTAGTGCAGAACCTCAAAAATCTTCCAAGCTTTTCCTCATCAAGTTCCCTGATGTATCTCTTCAGGTGAAGTGTGACCTCAGCTTCCTTTGATGTCATCTCTGTAGGAAAGTGTAATACACTTAACACCTTCTTTGATGTTGGTTTGAGGTCACTGTACATTTTGGTGAGTTTCCAAGAGTTCAGATGCATATGTGTCAATGTGATCTCCCTCCAGCAGTCAATGACAAACATTGGTTTTTGTACCAGTTCTTTGTGATATATTTCATCCAAGATTTCTGGGAGACTAGCAGCACTGACCCTCTTCCTATATTCATAGCTGTTAAGCACGTCAAGAAGTTCATCAGCATCAACAGAAGAAAATTCTGCCAAAGCATCCCTGAGGAGATCCTGCTCCTGGCGGCTCACAAATTGAAGGAAGCCTGTCTGCAGGTTACTGTGCGCTGCCCCAAACAGCATTTCCTCTAGAAAAGGTGGAGCTAGCTTGATTGGCATGTACTGGCAATCTTGAAATCCTTTCACAAAGATTCTCCCAATAGCTTTCCATGTAGCAGTAGAGAAATCATGCCTGAGGAAAGGCACTTTTACAGTTGTTCCAAGGGTGCATCGTTCATAAAACTCTTCCCAGAAGCTACTGTAGACATCTCTGACAACTCCAGACCCACTACCCTTTTCTACTGAGTGGTCAGGAAGTAGACGTTTCACTTTCAATGTGTTGTACATAATGTCAGGTTCAGAAAATGCTGCTATCACTTCATTGAAGCTGTTTGAATGGTGTAAAACCAAAGTAATGTCTGGCAAAATCTGAAGAGGGCTTTGGGGGAGCTCATCAGGTTGATTTATCAGTGTGTCACTAAGATTGTCATCAGCCCCTGTTTGCGCTGGACCAAAAGTGATCTCAGGGTCAGAGCAAGGTATCTGCTTCGAAAACAGTATAGTTGGTTTCCGCAGACAAAGTGATAGGATCACTGTTAATGTTGGCAAATGGGCTTGCAGGGTTCTCTCTGTTTACTGAGGACTCTGTGACGCTTTCTTCAGAAATAATGAACACCTCTGGAAGGTAGTCATGAGATTCATCTGTCATCAACTGATTATTTGTCTCTATTGTGAACTCCAGTGTGGACTGTTTATTCTGTGGCAGTAAATCAGGCTCAGACACAAAGCTATCACAGTCAGAGTCATCATGAGCCTCTTCATGCAGCACTGATTTTGGTTGAGTTGCTATGTAGAAGTGTAAAAGTGGGAGTCGAAACATCATTCGGGAAAGGATTTTGCTTGAAGTCCCAAACGTCAAATTTGAAATCAGATTCGTGACCTTTGCTTGATTTAGAACAGAGCGTTTCTTTCTTTAAATATGTCGTTAAAACCTCAGTGACCGTTATAGGGAGCTTCCTTCTTCCCCCACCTTGCTTTGCTCTGACCTGTTTTGTTACATCATCAATAGTGTGAACCCATCATATTTCAATAGTTCTTGTGGACTGTTTAGCTGTTCTTGATTTGTGGGTCGTTTCCTCTTCACTGTGGCTTTCCTTTCTTAGTTTGAGCTTCTGCCTTAGTTTGTCAAACAGACCCTGTTTTCACTTTGATGTGTTAGTGTGATGCTTGCAAAAATTAAACAGAGCAATCCTGTCTCCATAAGATAGAAGATAGTTGGCCAGCTGAGCATCTTCCATCAGGAGGATGACCTCTCTGTCAATCTGTAAATAGAGAATATGAGCATGTCTGTTACTTAAGATGTAGTATGAGACAAGTACCTATAATTAAAATTAATATTAAGCCTAACATGAAAGTTATCTAAACAGGCCAGTTCAGATGACAAGCACACCTCTGCTTCTCTAAAGATTTAGTTAGTAATACAACAACATATCTTATTCCTACACAACTTCAGTTAATAAGTTGTTTTTTTGGTAACACTTTCTTTACTACTACATGTGAATTATAACAAGTTCCTAAATGACATTGATGTTGAATGTTTGAAAAATGTAAATTCATTGAGGATTGTCAAAACTCACAGTATTTTAGGTATTACTTCCAGAATAACAATAATAATGACCCTTCCAATAAAATCAGGACTTTTGTATTTAGAAGTTGTGTCTTATAAACCAAACATATCAATTAGATAATAGTAGTTGACCCCCATCTCAATTATCAGTTATTTAATTGGAAAAAGGTTCATTTGAAGTATCATGTACATATAATCCAAAAATAGTTACTACATGTGGATTCCCAACGTGGCTGCCAATAATCATATGTTTGGTTTTTGAGCCAGTCCAGCACTTTATTTGAAGGGCCACAATCATGATGAAGTAATGTAGAGGTAAATATATTGATTACTGATAATGGACAACAAAATATACCGTTCATGATCCTACTCTGAGTAACACAATGTGAGTGGTCCATCTTATATTCAGAAAGATACCTTTTGCTCTTCAATGAAGTTGACCATGTCCTCCGGGACACCTCGACCTCTCAATAAAGTCACAATATCTGACAGTTTCTCCGCCATCATGGACCTTTATAGTAAAATACACAAGAGGAAATACAAACGGAGAATGCCAAGGAGTTGCAGACGAGAGGAATGAGCAGGATGTGAGCAGAACTGCAACTGTACGGTAGAAACAAGTCAATTCTGTAACACAAAATTAAAGTGTTTGTATGAATCTTTTCTCATTATTGTTTGTATATGTGTATAAGTGGATAATTTTTTTAACTCTAATATCAAGTCAAGCTCAGTTAAAGACCACAATGTTGTTGACTTACTCAGCTATGCCTTCATTACAGGAAGACTAAAGTATGTTCTAAGTTTGATTTTACAAAAAAAACTTGCAAATGTGTAGGCCTATATGGAAGAAGAATGGTAATGCATGGGATGGGATCAAAACATGCTTTTATAATTTCTGTATCTGACTATGTAAACTAAAGCAATATGTTTTATGGCAGCACGCGGCTCTGACTCAAAAGCCTGTATTGCTTTGGTAACATTGTTATACTAATATGTTATGTTTATCTGAGTATTTAATTAATGTACAGTATGAATATTCTTGCAATTACTTCAGATGCCTGGCTGTGCCTCTCCAAACTGATCAAATATCATCATAGCTTGTCTCTGACAGTAGTATGTCACACAATTACAAATACAAGAACCTGTCTCAGGCTTTGAACTTGTTGTGTTCCCATTGTGACAAAAGCAATATCAGTAATGTGTTTTCAACCATTTATTTGTTTGGTGTATAGTATATCAACAAAACATGATGCTGCTATACTTCCAGTCAACCTACAGTAAACCAGACATACACAGATCATTTGGAAACTAATGCCAGTATATCTTAGACCACTATACCTCACCTAATGCATACCTGTTATTTTGCAGGCTTCTGTTGACCCTTTTGAGTAGAGGCCATGTAGCTCAGGGTACCTACTGCCAACACTGAAAACATGATACAGCAATTCAGTTTGATAGATAGAAGTTTGCATTCTGCTGTCCTAACAGGCATCGTTAATATGATAACACTGGCCATGAAACACAAAGGTGACAACTAACATGCAGTGTCAACCAGAAACAAACTGTACTGGGTCTACCATACCTGTTCCCAGGGTCGTCTGTGTACGCCTACTTGGGCTGCTGCTGTAAACAAACAGATCTGCCTCTGAAGTTTACTGGCCAGGCCTGAGAGTGACAAGTAGAGACCAGCTAAACATTATGTGCACTGCAGCTCAGCATGAGTAAGAGTGTGTCTGTCGCGCTACAAGGCCAGTAAACAATATATTGAGTGGATGAAGACGTTCATGATGAATGACCGAAAAACAACTGGGGAAACTCGCACAGGACAGGCTAACGTTATAGGCTACCATCTCTAAAATCATGGTTCGGCTCCTTCTAGGGGCAAACAGTGACAAAATACAGTGACTGTAGCCCTTATATATACAGTCTATGCTGTAGCCCCATTCTTGACTCACATGTAGCTAACATTATCTTGCAGTATGTTATTAGCTAACGTTAATTGTTCTCATCTTCATGTGGCTTATCCAAAATATATGAAGCCCTGCGCAAATTAGCAAAAATTAATTGAAGAGTAACGAATCTTTAAGCAAAACAGCATTTATCAAACGTGTTTTCATTAAAGTAAAGTTACCTGTTGACTGATGAGCTGGAGCGTAGTCTGCTGGAATGACCTCTCAACCACATATAGTTTCGTCTTTATTCTCGTAATATTAAGACTTTATTCTCGTAACATTACGACTTTATTCTCATAATTATGACTTTATTCTCGTATTATTACGACTTTATTCTCATAATTATGACATTATTCTCGTATTATTACTACTTTATTCTCGAAATCTCTCTGTTTTTTTTCTCTTAACGTGGCCCTAATAGTCCATCGTAGTAAACAAATGTGATAGGTGAAAAGTAAAGTGAGCGTAATAGGTTTTAGTATGACTTTTGTCATCTTTGTAGAGCTAGCTAGCTGTTTTTTGCTGTTTCCTGCTAAGCTAAGCTAACCCTCTCTGAGGTGTAACTTCATATTAATCGTACGGACATGAGAGTGGTATCAGTCTTACCGAGCAGGAAATGCATTTGAGTATGATCTTTTTAAATGATTTTGTGTTGATATTATTTTTCAGGATACAATGATTGGAGGTCATTCTGTGGATTGGAGCGCATCAAGACACTGGAAGATCTCAAAAAGGTTGTAAGAGATTACAGGGTTGCAGAGAAGATATTACAACTATACACAAATATTGACAATATTGATGTATGGCTTGGAGGGCTTGTTGAAGACACGTTGCCAGGCTCAAGAACTGGTCCCCTCAATGCTTGCCTGATTGGAAAGCAGATGAAAGCCTTTCGTGATGGTGATAGGTAACTTTATATTTTATGTATTAAAAAACTATTTTAATCTTATTTACCTAAAGTTGGACCACACCGGGGCTGTTTAAAATATTAATTTCTTGATTTCTCTTTCAGGTTTTGGTGGGAGGCTGACGGTATGTTTAGCCAGCAACAGAAGGATGAGCTTCTAAATGGTTCTCTGTCTCGGATCATCTGTGACAACAGCGACATCAGGGAAGTCCCCACTGATTCATTCAGGTTTGGGAAATTCCCCAATGATTACTTATCCTGTGATCACATGTCATCCATCAATTTGGAAGCCTGGAGAGAAGAGAAGAGCCGAGGTGGGCTTGAGTAACTTTTGTCGTATTTGGTCCCTATAATTGATAACACACATTACTTTGAATTGTATTATTCCTCTACACACGAACATTAAACACTTTTATTACTCAATTCCAGACTTAGTACAGTGTGGAACTCCAAGACAGATAAAGAATGGGGATTTTATTCTGTCCTCTACATCTGGCAAACTGGTTGCTTTGTACTCCTGTTACCATGGTTTCAAGTTAAAGGGTGCCGCTGCAATAATTTGCAAGGAAAATCGATGGAGTAATCAACCCCCACAATGTACAGGTACATGAACTATTTTTGCAATGGATTTGTTTCCTAACATTTATTTTACTGACTATGTTATGTTGTATACTGTATGTTGAGTGGTTTAATATTAAAATGAATATTTCCCTTTAAGCTGGTTAATTTGGTCGTGATTGCATGAACTGATCCAAAAAAACATATACAGATGTCTTTGATATAATTTGGGTAGAAACCATAGACATAACCCAGCACATATTCCTCCTTGCAAATGCAGCACTGTTGTGCTCTTGTCTGACTGGAGCTACACTGCTATCTGCTGTTACTAGCGGAGAAAGTGTTGTGTTTCAATAGGGAAAAGGCTGATTTCTGATTCAAACCATTTGTCACCCATTTTCTTTATGACAAAAACAAGTTGTAATTAAACTCTAAGCCATTTCTACAACCGTTGGTGAAGTTTGTTAATGTGAAAAAATTAAGAAAACATCAAAGTTAAACAAAATTAGATAGGGGGACTGTATTCTAATGTGTTTATTGTGTGTGTGTGTGTGTGTGTGTGTGTGTGTGTGTGTGTGTGTGTGTGTGTGTGTGTGTGTGTGTGTGTGTGTGTGTGTGTGTGTGTGTGCAAAATGGACAAGTGCAATATCCAAATTGCAGGACGCACAATATTTATTTTAGTTTTGGGTGTTAACAATACAACAGGGCCATGGCCATTACGTAAGTTATAAAGTTTGCAATCTAACGTGGGAAAGATTTGCTGTATGTCCTGGTTGGTTGGCAGCGAGTGTTATCATGGTTATGCATGTGATATTAAAAGGTCACCATAATAATTAGCATGTTGTGGTTTTCTTTTACAGGAACTCATCACTAAGTTGTTAACAATGCAGCAGATCCAGAAATGCTTCATCATTTTATAACCCAGCTCAGGGAAAGAAGCCATACTTGTTTAGTTTTTTTGCTGTATTTCATGATTGTTTTGATTAACAGTTTGTTTTAAAAAATTTAATGGAATTGAATACACACAAAATAAGTTGAATAAAGTTGATTATATGTCATGTTAACTGCTTGTCACATCCTGGCCTTGTCTAATCGCCTCACTCCCTCACCTGGTGTGTTTGCCTTCCCTGTTAATCAGCTGCCTGGTCTCAATGAGCCTCAGCTGTCCCTAATCGTCCCTCCTCCCCTGTGCATTAAGTCTGTGATGTTGCCTTGGTCAGTGCCAGTACGTCTTGTCTGTCTTGCATGATGTGCTCCAAGATACTCTCCTAAAGTAAGCTACAGTTCTAGCTGTTTAGCGTTTTTACCAACTTAATTGGTGGTTTTTCTGTTGCTGCATTAGTCTTTTTCCACCAACTTAGTTGTTTTTCATTGCTTTCAGTCTGTTCATTTTTTATCTTAGCCTGTATTATTTTGCTTTTTTGATTAAATGCTTGACTAAACCTTTTTTGTGCTCTTGAGTCCTATTTTTTTGCTCGTGCCAGTACTTGTGTCTGATACTGCTGGTATTCTGTATTTTTTACATTCAGTATCATTTAACTATCTGTTAGCAATTGTTTTTGTTAAAGGGGCCCTATTATGCTATTTTCGTTCATATTTGTGTTTTGTGTCTCTACTGTGACATGTCTCCCTGCTTCAATGTTCAGAAAGCTCTTTATTTTTCTCATACTGCCTGTGCTGCAGCACCTCTTTTCACCCTCTGTCTGAAACCAGAGCCCAGTCTGCTCTGATTGGTTAGCTGGCTGGCTCTGTTGTGATTGGAGATGTCCCGACCCTTAGCCTGTATCAAATACAATAGAGGTTTCTCAATACTCAAATTTCCCCTCCTCGACTCCTCGGTCCTCCGGTAGTGACCCGGAAATGAATTTCAGCGCGCCATTTTGAAGGACATCTCATTTCTCTAAATGAGCATCGAGGAGGCTCTCTGGATGAGCTCTAACCAAGGAGACACTGATGCATCCTCCACGGATGCATTTCCGGGAACGGTGGAGGTGTGGCACACGGCCGGACTTATCTCAGCCAATGACAGCTCTGCATGCATCCCTTGGATATTATTTTAGTAACTGCTTTCATCGCAACGCAATGTTTACAGTGAGAACAGCTGTGAGGTCCGTGCAGAAAAAAATATATAAAATATATATCACTCAGTATAACAGGCCTACATTACTTTCTGTATTTGTATGCTGTAGTTTAGTAGATATCTACAAACAAAGAGTCGATATTTTTCTAAGACCATTTAGTGCTTCACATAATAAAATACACAACGGCTGTAGCCTGATTATGCTTTAGGAGCAGTAGGTGTGTGTGGTACAGTGTGTAGGTGTGTGTTGTAGATGCGGCGGACAGACGGGTCTCAGTTGGTTTGGTGTCCTATTCTTACTTTTAATACTTGTACAACTTTTGGCCCGTAATTTCAATTCCCCATTTCAGCGACCAGAGAGAGGGGGGGGGGCGATATATCCAGTCTCTGATTGTGTTAAGTTATAATGAGAGTGCTCTCATACTTGTTTGATTCTGAAATTGTATATATTTATATTTTATATGTGTGTGTGTATATGTCCGCATCTGTAGCCTGTTATTGTCTCAGTATACCGCACTGTCAATGAATTAAAAGTAAATATATATAAGTCGTCATGAACACATCTGTCCATCAGAGTGCTGCTGTGCCTTCTGTCATCATTAATGGACGTCTCTTTAAAATGACCGCTCAGAGGAGAGGAGTTCTCATTTCTCTAACCGCCTGCTGCTTCCCCTCCTCTTTCCTCGGTTCCCCTCCTCAGTCCTCTGCTCGCATCTCCTGTGGGCGGCACCAAGTGTTGAGGAGAGGAGTCGAGGATAGGAGTCGAGGAGGGGAAATTTGAGTATTGAGAAACCTCTAATGTGTTTGAATACTAGCCAATAGAAGTGTGAGTGTTGCATAGTCAAACTCCTACTGACATGAACTATAGGATTTTAGTCTTTGGTGACCATTTACACAACACACTACAGCAATGTGAAAATAATCCACATGTTTTCTTGCTCTTCCTTACATTGGACAATTTAAATAAGACTATTTTAAAAATTAACACTTACTTGAACATGAGATTTTTTTCCAGATGATAAGTGAATATCCCCTTTAGGATGCACAACAACATTTCCTAATCACTATGATAGTGTTTTAATTAAAGTGTTATACATTTTATTTTATTTAAGAAGTGGATTGCTTATAAAGTAGCAGCATTGTGGGCTGATAACTGAACTGTAAGAACAAAAAATTATCTTTCCGTTTAACAAATTGGCCAATTAATCATTCATGACAGCTGGTTCTCAATACACACAAAGAAAGAGATTATAGCAACAGGATTGACTTGCATTGTTTTCTGACAGACATTTAATTGGCAACGGTGTGCATGTTGGTAGGCAGTACCTGTTATGGATGTTTTTTCAAACTACAATAGAGCATTCAGAAGCCCTGGGCTTTCCCCTCAGGAGTTAATCATCATCGAAACTACATTTATGCGCATTTATGCAAATAAGAATGATACAAGCAGTGGTGTAAAGCTGCGAAGCACCTTTACCTGTACCATTTTGAGGTATTGTATTTCAGTCAGACAACTAACGTGTTTCTTAATATGTTTATTAGAAGCAGCATATAGTTTGAGTTTGGCATCTAGGCTCGGGCCACGTCACTCCACAGATTTACAAAGAACATTGAGTGATGGTTAGATAACTATCCACCAACAAGGCATGGAGATGACATACCTATCCCCCAAAACTGCAAGGACTGAGAGCCTGACGCTGGTTATATTAGTGAAACTGCTATGTGAAGGCCAGGGAACAGCCGAAAAGCCATCCCCCTTAAGCACCGTGGCTTTGAGGGGAATATACTAAGTAGTGATTGCTATGTGTAGGCCTAGGAGAGACCAGTTCCAATCTCCCCACCAAGCACAGTGGCTTTGAGGGGAATATACTACCTGTTGAGACTTCTATGTCTAGGTCTGGAAGCAGCAACAATGAGCTTTTCCCAAGTGCACAGCGGCTACGAGGGGGAAACACTTTGAGCTAAGATTGATATATAATCTAAACGAGCAACCACCTGATATGCAATTACAGAATTCTACGGGTATACATCTTTGAACATTTACGCAATCGCCAAGTTGTGCAAGAGCTCATGGTTGTTGCGCTGAAAGAGTCTCATTCTTGTAAAGCATGACATGGTGCTGGTAGGCAGAAGATGACCGACTGCCCAGGATACTCAGGGTTGAGGTAGGCAGATAGTGCACTGCAGTTGTGGCTGCGCACATCTTAAAGGGCCCATGTTATGATTTTCCCGTTATTACCCGTCCCCTTGTGTGTTATGAAGGTTTTTATGCATGTAAACGGTCTGCAGAGTCAAAACCCCTCAAAGTAAACCCTGTAGCGAGTAAAACTATAACACAGAAAATACCTGTCTATGCTGCCCCAAAACACCTCGTTGGAGATTTCTCATTTTCCATTGTTTGCTTCTTGGGTTCTGTGACATGTAAATACCCAAATCAACAAAAAATGACCGGATTGGCCCAAATGGACCAATCCGTGGAGCACCTCACACACCAGGATCCCTTGGCTAACTAACAGGGAGTCCCCATTGACTTGCATAGAGCTCCCTGAACGCTGTTAATAGACGAGTTGGGATCGCGGAGAAATGCTCTCCGCAGACCCATTCTCACAGCATTATAAACCTTTTTCTTACTCAATATCAAGCCACACTTATTGTTTTTACTTCGGCTGTGAGTGTTTGTGTGTGCTCAGGATGAGTTTCGCTTGTTCTTTTCGCCTGTCCACTCCTCGCAGCAGCGAGCCTCGCAACGTCCCAACCAATCAGAGCACATTGGGCTAACAGGGAGGGGGGGTAGGAGCTCCAACAAGCCGTTTAGGACAGACAGTGAATACCGGTGAATACACATACTATACAGAGATGCTGTATGAGAAACCAATGTGATTTTGGAAAATTGCACAATTTAAATCTATTCTAGTATACCTCAACGATGGATATATGATCAGTAGAAATGGCCATGACATGGGACCTTTAAACAGTAATGGGAATAGCGATCTGGGGGCATGCCGCAGCTTGCCAGAGGTCACGCAGCCTGGAGGAAAACTTTGATCTCGTCAGGGGTTTGCAGCCATTGAATAAACATGGGAGCCTCCCATGTGTCAGAGGGCAATGATGCAGGACGTTCAGCATTGAAGATAAAGGACAAAGAAAACAGCATTAGTCTTAGCAATGATTATTCAAATTCCTTGACCAGAACTATCAGACTTTGAATGTTTCGAAAAACCTGGCGAGGTGTCAAACGTGGGCTATTACGGCAACCAAATGTAAATGTAACTGAGCGTAAAACCTTAAACGCCATTAAACGTCACATATGTATGCCACATAAGTTATCTGTGATATCTGCTTTCCTTAGCCATGCACATCATTTCATTTCATTTCAAACCTTTATTTAACGAGATTGGTCCCATTGAGATCATAGATCTCTTTTTCAAGGGAGACCTGCAGCATATAGGTTCCACATGAAACATAAAACAATAAAGGACATCATACATTATATTTACAGGATACATTTACATAGTTATAGATATTTACAAGTGCCCATAGTATCAACAAGCACTTAATTTAGCTTAGCTTTAAAAACATGCAGAGGAATGAGACTGCTCAGTTTCAATTCTTGTTGAAGATTGTTCCAAGCAAGTGGAGCTGTGCACATAAAAGCTGTCTTACCTAAGACAGTCCCTGCTCTTGGCACATCTAACAATAGTACATCATGCGATCTCAGAGAATAGCTGCTTGCAACTCTCTGTGTTATCAGAGAGCAGATATAATACGGGAGTTTACCCAACAAAGCTTTATAAATAAACGTGTACCAATGACTGAGCCTCTTTACAGTAAGTGATGGCAAACCTGCCTTGGCATACAGTGTACAGTGATGAGTAAGTGCTTTACAATTTGTGACAAATCTCAGTGCGCTGTGGTAGGCAGCATCTAACTTGTTCAGGCAATAGGCAGGTGCATTCATATACAACAAATCACCATAGTCCAGCACAGGTAAAAAGGTCAAAGTGACTAGCCTTTTCCTGGCCTCAAGCGAGAAACAGGACTTGTTTCTGAAAAAGAAACCTAGTCTAAGCCTCAGCTTTTTAAGCAGGTTATTGACATGAAGTTTAAAAGTAAGACAATCATCAAGCCAGATACCAAGGTATTTGTAACAGGTAACCACTTCAAGTACTTGTCCTTGCATAGTAACAATATCTAAAACAGGCTCTGGTGTCTTTTTAGCTTTTGAAAATAGCATTACCTTGGTTTTATCAACATTTAAAAGAAGCTCAAGCTCAGAGAGCTGAGTCTGAATAATGTTAAAAACAGCCTGTAATTTAACACCAGCCCTCTTAATGGAGGGACCTGCACAGTCCATCACGGTATAATCCGCATTAAAAATGTAAAGTAGCTTCATCCACATTTTCACCTAAACTGTTGATGTATATGGAAAATAAAAGTGGACCTAAAACAGAACCTTGAGGAACACCATTATCAATGTTTAACCACTCAGAAGACAGCCCATCAAAGTGAACACATTGGGACCTTTCAGAGAGATAGTTCACAAACCACCCCAATGCATGGCTGGATATGCCAATACTGAGTAGCCTCTGCTTTAAGATGCGATGATCGACGGTTTCAAACGCTTTGGAAAGGTCAATAAATAGAGCTGCACAACTCTGCTTATTATCTAAAATACTCGTAATGTCATTCACCACTTTCATTGTGGCAGTGATGGTGCTATGTTGCTTTATGAAGCCTGAATGATGTTTAGACAGGATGTCATTTGTACATAAAAACTCCTTTAGCTGTTCACTCACTAGGCGTTCGAGCACCTTCGCCAGAACTGACAACTTTGAGATTGGCCTATAGTTATTTAAAATAGTTGCCTCCCCTCCTTTTAGCAAAGGCAATACATAAGCTGACTTCCATACTTTTGGAATTGCATTTGTGCTGAAGGAGAGGTTAAAAAGAGTAGTAAGAGGAAGAGCAATACAATCTGCAGCTATCTTTAAAAAGAAAGGTTCTACGTTGTCCGGGCCAGCCGGTTTCTTAGGATCTAGCTTAGATAAGGCTTCATGAACAACATTGACAGTAAAAGGAGTAAAACTGAAAGTGTTTTCCAGACCACATTGTTCAGAGTCACGGTTTGGGGTGTTCACCGCAGCAGAGTTAGTCACAGAATCAAACATAGAACTGCAGGACACAAAATGCTCATTAAAGCAATTTAACATGGTGGCCCTGTCCGATATAGAGCCAGATGCTGTGGTAAGGCACGGAGGTAGCTCATTACGGATCTCACCGGTGGATATTGATTTTATGGCTTTCCAAAATTTCCTAGGATTATTTAGGTTTTCTGTGGTAACTGACAAATAGTACTTCGACTTTGCACTTTTTAAATTTGAAGTGAAGCTATTCCTTAGCTGCCTAAAACGCAGCCATTCTACCTCTGAGCCTGATTGCCTAGCCTTTGCCCAGGCCTTGTTTCTCTCATGAAGGAGACTGGACAGTTCAGCAGAAAACCAAGGATTGTCTCGTCCCTTTACTCTAAATTTATGCAGGGGTGCATGTCTATCAATTATCTCCATAAAACCAAGATAAAAATAAGACCATGCAGTTTCTACATCAGCACACAGATAGATTTTTCCCCAATCAAACCCAAACAGATCATGAACAAAACCCTGCTCCACAAAATGTTTTATGTCTCTCTTGATGATAATACGAGGTTTAACCTTTTGAACCTTAGTGTCCCTAATTGTGGCTACAACACAGTGATCACTCAGATCATTCGCAAATACTCCCACAGATAAGTATTTATAGGGAGCATTAGTTAAAATGAGATCAATTAGGGAGGATTTATTAGGGGACTTAATGTTAGATTGTTGACAGTCCTACTCGCCCTGAGTAACATTTAAAGAGATACAACGTTTTTTTAAATCCTCTGACACTGCAGTTAACCAGTCCCAGTTAAAATCACCAAGTCGCACTATTTCCTTGTAGTCTAGTTGCGATAAAAGATTTGCTAACAAAGACAAGGAGTCCTTGCCAGCTGAGGGGGGTCTGTAACAGCCCACCACCATGACCTGTTGCCCCTTTGCCACTTCTATATTTAAGGCTAAAAATTCGAATTGCTTACTGATAGATTTGGAAACTAATGTGGTTACACTGAACTCATTCTTAACATAAATAGCAACGCCACCACCTTTATTAGGCCGGTCGGAACGATACACATTATAACCATTTAAGGCAATGTCAGAGGCCAAAATATAATTATTTAGCCATGTTTCTGATAAAACATTGGCGTCAGCGTCAGTCGAGCTCGCCCAGATGCAGACAAAATCTAGTTTACCTAACAGACTGCGCACATTCAAGTGGATGAAACCCAACCCAGACCTAGCTTTAAAATCAGCAGGAGTAGCGATCTGACTACTACTACTGGGCGGACCAGGGTTAGGTTGTACATTTCCTGACAGTAATAACACAAAAAAAACAGGCATCTTATCCTCTTAAGCGACACACATACATTGTCATCTACTTTAGAAACACCGGAAAAGTCTGCGAGAGTGTGATTTGAGCTTAAGAAGCAGTCCTGAAGAACCATCATCGCAGGAAAACAAAAAAGACAAACATATTTTGTCGAGCAGATTGTCTGTGACAAGGCAACCGGTAATTGTTTGTGTAACACATCCGAACTTTTGCAGGGGATGCCCACTGCGGGTGGCAGAACAGACCTGAATCCAGTAGACTTCTCAGAATGACTAGAGATCTTCTCATAGTCCAAAACAGTTAACAGGCACAGCAGAATCCCGATATGGGCCATTTTCCCAGACCAGCACACAGTATCCATGATATTCCTGGAGCAAATCAGCACAGCAGCAATTCAGCAAAGGACAGGCGAAAGCAGCAGCGTGGAAGCGCTCCGGTCCCTCCGTGGTATCCCCGGGGTGAAAGCAGGCCTCTGCAACAGCAGAACCAGGACAGCTGGAAAGCAAGCCCCAGCCGTGGTAAAATCCTCCTCCGGACAGCAGCACACGCCCGGTGGAAGCAGGCCAAGCCCGAAGCGTGGATCCACTCCGTCTCTCCGCGACGACTCCGGGGTAAAAACCTCTCCAGTACAGCCGTACTACAGGTGGGAGCAGGCCTCCGTCGATCGCAGATCGCAGGCAGCAACAGGTGGAGCCGCTCCATCTCTTCGCAACGTCTCCGGAGGAAAAACACCTCAGTACAGCCGTACTCGACAGGTGGGAGTAGGCCTCCGCAGATCGCAGACAACTAAAACTACTACTTGTATAAGCAGGGATGGCTAAATGTTTGTAAGCAGGAGAGCTAGATGCTAACAGATGCCAGATGCTAACAGGTAGTGCGAGCCTGTAGAAATTGCGACTGCCTGGATTATGGATACAATGATACAAATGCGACTGCCTACATTGATTTAATTCTCTGCTGGCTTCATCTACAAAAATTTAGAAACAGGAAAGCTCTTCAGGATTAAGCTATTAATACTCTTGACGGAAGAATCGTGAGGAGCTAACAGATCAATAAAGATACTTTGCTAGAATATTTCCTCGTTTCGCTTGGGCGCCTAACATGTTTCTAAACTTTTTAATAGCAGCATATCTGTGATGTCTAAGAAACTTATAGTGAAAGTTTATTCTTTATGTTAGTTTTGTCATGTCCCTTTGTCCTGTGCTTTTATGTTTATTCCCTTAATTAATTCTCCATCTTATTTCAGGCCTCCCCGCTCCCCGCCCCCTTCTGTCTCCTGCATCTTTGATTATTTTCCCCGCCCTGATTGTTTCCACCTGTGTCCCCTTTACCTGTGTATATATGGTGTTAGCTCCCTCCTGTTCATTGTCAGTTCGTTGTCTCTCTATGACCTACGTTCCTGCTTACCTCACGGACTTCTCACGGATCTATGTTATTGATCACTGATCTAGTTTTCCTCGAAAGAGTGTTTTGTTTTCCTTGTTTTCATTACTGTGCAAATCCCAGTAAAGTCTTTATTTTGAAACACTATCCGAGTCTGAGTTTTGAGTCATGCAATTGAGTTCATGCCTCAGAGTTCAGTCCTTGACAATATCTAATAATCCTGGCTCCTTCAGCACAACTCAGTCTTCAGCGCAGGTTTTTACAGACATGGGTCCATTGGGAGCCAGCAAACCTGCTAGGAAACCTTGATTTAGCCTGGTGATAAGGTAATTGACTGTATAATAGTCTGTTATTTATTTTTGCATTCAAAGTTTTCTGTTGATAAAACAACTTTTTTTTTACTTTCTCGGTTTGTTGAAGTTTCTACATTGCTATTTAATACTTCTGTTTACCATCATCGGCTGTAACAGTACCTGCATCTGTCTGCCTGTTTGTCTGATATGTCAAGGAACTATGCACCACACAAAAGCACCTTAAGCAACCGTATTCTAATCGTAAACCCAAGGTGACAAAGGAGATTATGTATGAATAATGTGTATGGATTACGTGCCTGTGACTCAGTTTAAAATGCAGTGGAGCGAGTTTCAACTGATGAACTGGATAAAGTACAGAAATGGCTTCTAGCATAAGAATATTATAATGGTTGAAGATTTAATAAAGACTTTAACTTTGAAGACTCCAAACAAACTGTATTTATTGTTTTAAATGCTATACAAGGAAAAGGAATGGAGAGGAAAAAATAAGCAAACCAATATAGTGCACTGGGGGAGGGGGATGTTTAACCGGTTCCCCCTTGCGTCGAATCAATAGAGAACCGCAGTGACGCGTCCTAAAACCCGGAAGTAAACTCCTTCCGGTTCCTTCAACAAAAATGCAATGCATTTTCTCCATAGGATTTTGAAAAATAGCTCGAAATAAGGTCTGTGGTTGACACACATTTAAGAGACGGATCACGTTTTGTTCAGCCGGATAATATCCACATGTCTACCCTACTTTTATAATTTTCTAACCATAAATCTAGTCGCCAGAAGCAAAATGCTAATGTTATGCTATAAACGAACTACAGCAGGGTCGCTGCTTCAACGTCACGCCAAGTTAAGATCCATATTCAAAACTACAAATTCAGAATTGTACAAGTTGAAGCGTTTGTTTTAAGAGTTTGCAAGAGCACAGGTACTTGCTTTCAAGCAGAACACGGGGAAAAACAAACTTAGCGGGAGTGTTTACGTGTTCGGTGTAATGACGTAAAACGGCCTCGACAACTTCTGTAGTCCTATTCAGCCACATGTTAACAACCATCGTTTTTCAGACACGTAAACTCTTCAAAAATCACCAGTGGGGTCACTGCTGATGTATTTAATGTCGTAGAACAAAACGTGATCTGTCTCTTCAATTTGTGTCAAACACAGACCGTATTTCCAGATATTTTCCAAAACCCTAAGGAGAAATCGATAGTTACGTATGTAACTACGGTTCTATGAATCCTGGATGACCGCCAGAGGCGGTGCTTAGCACTGAATATCTTCTGTCTCGCGCATGCGCAGGTCGAATATTTATATTAACAAAGTCACGTGTGACCTCGAATGACCCCGGAAGGCATGAGTTCCGGTGTTGTCAACGAGTTCAGTCCTATGGAATCTTGTCGCGGAAACACGAGATTCCGAGTGACCAAGAACTCTGTCGGTCATCCAGGATTCATAGAACCGTAGTTACATATGTAACTATCGTTCTATTTCATCCTTACTGACCACCAGAGGTGGTGCTTAGCACTTGATGACTTATACCAACAGAGTCACAAGAAAGTCTGAATACTTAGGGATGGCCTAGGTGGACTCTGCAGGAGGACCACACCCAGCGGGTGAGGGGCGGCAACATTCACCCTGTAGTATCTGGCAAATATGCTCGGAGATGCCAATGTGGCCGCGGCACATATGTCCTCCAGGGGCACACCTCTCAAGGTTGACCATGACGTGGAGACACTCCTGGTAGAGTGGCACTTTACTCTGGATGGCAAGGGATGGTCATTCGCCTTGTATGCCTGGGCAATGACGTCCACGATCCAGTGGGACAAGCGTTGTTTTGAGAGGGCACAGCCCCTTCTAGGACCACACAGAAAGAGCTGTTCAGACTAACATCTGCCTGCGGTAGTCTGGATATAAGCTCTAAGGGCCCGCACCGTGCATTGGAGTCTTGACCTCTCTTCCCCCTCTCCTGATGGGGGGTCAAACCATGCCAGCTGGATATGCCGATTAAAATGAGAGCGTGCCAGCACCTTAGGGAGGAACCTCAGATACGAGCTGTTCACGGACAAGGCCTGAAGCTTGCTTACACGCTTTGCTGAGGTGATGGCAAGAAGGAAAGCAGTCTTAGTTTAGAGCCACCTCAGTTCTGCCTGAAACAAGGGTTCAAAAGGAGGCGAGCATAGAGCATCCAGCACCAAGGGCAGGTACCATGTAGGAGCCCTTGGGATGTTCGGGGGGCGAAGCCTCAGAGCTCACTTTTAAAAAGAGGGATACCAGCCTATGGCTCCCCACTGTGTTGTTGTCAACCCTTGCTGATATAGCAGCCACGTACACCCTGACGGTAGCGGGACACCGGCCGTCATCCAGGAGGGACTGCAGGAACTCAAGGGTAGTAGGCACCGAGCAATGTACTGGGTCCTCATTTCGCCCTTGGCACCAGTCAGAAAACAGTTTCCACCTGTTTTCGTACCGGCTACGAGTAGATGGTGCCCTAGCATTGAGAATAGTGCTCTTGACAGGCTCTATGCAGTCGCTCAGCAGTGAGTTGGGCCCTCCAGTGGCCAGACCCACAGCCCCTGTCCTGTTTTGCCATCCCGAGAGGCTGGCATCCGTCGTAACGGTCTCTCTGCGGAAAGGGACGGAGCCCATGTCCACGCCCTTCAACATATACGAACTCTCCCTCCATGGGGATAGAGTGTAGAGGCACTCTTGTGACACCCTGATTTTTCTGTGCCTGTGCAACTTGGGGTCTAAGTGGAGGCCGTTCAGCCATCTCTGCAGGGGGCGCAGTGACAACAAGCCCAAGGGAACGACAGTTGAGTCAGCTTGCCCAAGAGGCAAGCTGACAGCGGTCCGGAGCTCCTGGGGTCCGAGCGGTGAACACGGCGGTCCCCTCCCTTGGGAGGGTGACAGCTCGTCGCAGCCTTTGGAGGGTGAGCGTTTTTCTAGCCTGCAGCTTGACAATCACAAGGCTACAGGTAGCGATGAGCTATAATCTAATTTTCAATAAGCTAGCTTGGCTTCTACTCATAAAGTAGTAACCTGTGCAGTGAGAAGATGAAAAAGGACTGAGCTCGTTGACAACACCGGAACTTATGCCTTCCGGGGTCATACGAGGTCACACGTGACTTTGTTGATATAAATATTCGACCTGCGCATGCGCGAGACAGAAGATATTCAGTGCTAAGCACCGCCTCTGGTGGTCGGTAAGGATGAAATAGAACCCATTGCTTTTTGTCTAAGGAACTGGCAGTGGTAAAAATGCTAACTTACATTAGAATTTTAGGACTCATCACTGCGGTTCTCTATGGAGTGGTGCTGTAATGACTTGACTGTTATTAGCTTTGGGCTGCCAGCTCTGCAGGTCCATGATATGTGACGATATTTTGGAGCAAATAATCTGACTCAAAGAGAGAAATATGGGACCTACACTCCCCTCCAAAACTATTGGAAAAGCGAGGCCAATTGCTTTATTTTTGCTGTACACTGAACACATAGGTTTGACATCAAAAGATGAATATGAGACAAAAGGTCAGTATTTCAGCTTTTAATTCCAGGTATTTAAATCTAGATCTGTTACCCGGGTAACTCTCTAATGCACTTCCTATCCTGGGGGGGGTGCTCGTGAGAGCCAGTTTCATCATAGCGTTCGTTCCATGGTTTGTGCGACTACACTTGAGGATACATTCGAAGTTCAACAACATTTTCCGCATCGACTGGCCTTCATTTATTAAAGTGATGATGGACGGTCGTTTCTCTTCACTGAGTTGAGACGTTCTCGCCATAATATGGATTACAACAGTAGTCAAATAGGGCTTTCCACTGTGCACTAACCCTACCTCTGTACAACACAACTGATGGCCTCAAACACATTAAGAAGACAAGTAATTCCACAAATTGCCTCTTGACAAGGCACACGTGTTAATTAGACCCTCCAGAAAAACGCGGCAAAAATCCTTGATTATGCGGGCTAAATTCCTTGATTATGTGGGCTAAAATCCTTGATTATGCGAATAAACATGCGGGGTTTTTATGTAATTTTATGCGGTGAAATTGCGGGAAGTTGCGAAATATGCGGAAAGTTGCGAAATATGCGGGGGAAAAGAATTAAAAAATAAATAAATATTGGGCTGTCTTATTTATTCTCTCTCACACGCAACCTGCCACTAACGTTAAACCCCTTTACTATTCAATTAAACACATTCAATGTTTATTTATTGTAAAAGCAATTGGGCTATTTTAATCTCACACCCCCGGCGGAGACGGCGGCGAAACTCCGCCCTATCATGTAATATAGTTAAAGGTATGTTTAAATAATTGCAGACTCACAAGCGTGCACTTATGTTCGCGCTCAGTGCTTGAATTGGGCCGGTACTCACCGGTACGCAGTACCGGCACTTCTGATTTTTACCCATGTGGTACCGGCATTTTACTGAGTACCGGCACCGCCGGCAATATACGTATATATTGTAAACGCAACGCAGCGCAAATGTGGGTCTGACTCTGCCTCACAGATAGTGCTGCGTACCGGTACGCCGAACCGGTACTGGACTTGTAAAAAGTTTCGGTTCAAGTCCGGTTAAAACCGGAACGTCGGGAACCGGTACTTACGTATATTCTCCTATTTGTTCTAAACCATCTAAAACCTTCCATAGATCGAGAAATTTGCGCTGAGAAAAGACGAAAAACATTGTTTTGGCTTCTGATATGGCGGCCATTACTGAACTCACGAAGTCTCGCAAAATATTGCAACTGCTCGCGAGATCTGTGTGACGTCAAGGGAAGCTGGCTTAGACATAGTGGACACTGACAGCGTGGGATGCTGGTTGCCATATATGGTAGTGTAGCTAAGCTAACTCCTTTGTATGTATGGTGATATAGTGTCTGCCGAAAGAGCAACACTTCACCCAGACAATGTCAATATGCTGTTGTTCTTGAACAAGAACACATAGACTTGTACTCTTGCATATTGAGTCTTGTATGTACATCACTATGTATGTAGTTGTGTTGTGTAGTTAGTAACACATGTAGAGTTCTAGAAAAGACATGGTGTAGACCAGGGGTTCTCAAAGTGCGGCCCGCGGGCCAATGGCGGCCCTCGGAAATGTTTCTGGCGGCCCGCGATAGTTAACCTGTTAAACCCCAAGTACAATAAAATGATTGATGGTCCATCAATCCATTTTTGTGCAAAAATCGGAGAAACTAAATGATAGCATTATGGTAGCCACCGGAGGCTAGCGCAGCTTCCGGTTCCTCTACGCGTCACTCTCACTCCTTATTTGGTAACCTGAATCTCGCAAATCTCGCAAATCTCGCGAGTTGCAGTTAAGCGGAAAATCTGTTGTAAGTTATCAGAAACGGGAGTTAGCTAGCGATTTTAGCTAGTCACTGTCTGTAGATAACCCAACTTTGTGTCCTCTGAGACTGAAGGAGATGTTGCATTGTTTTTGTTGCCTTCGTTGTAGTTTTATGTGTATTTTGGATTTAATTTAGGTTAACTTCCAGTTCCGTTTGCATGCTTTTATTTTGAAGGCGAGATAACATGTTTGACAGGAAGTTGTGGTGGCATCGGAGACAACTTGACAGATAAAGTAGTGTCTGCTATGTAACGGCAGAGAAAGAGTGTGTGTGTTTGCGTGTGTGGTTAAGTATATGAACGCACACAAAAGTCCGGTTATACAATAATAAAACAACAAGCTGTCTCTCCCAATGTCCACACTCAGGCACACTGTTATTTCCACTGAATACCCCCAGCGCGAGCATCCCCAAACTCACTCCCTGATTGGATGCACGTCCCAAAGGCGGCAAAGTGTTCACGTGAACAGCGGAAACAAAATTTGTTGGAAGTTTTCGTTGTGTAAGCGAGATGGAGGAGCCAGGGCCGTCGCGTAAAAAACGTTTTGTCAGTGAGGAGAAAAGGAAGTTCCAGGAGAAATGGAGCAACGCTTACTTCGTTTTACCTCAGGGGTCGGATAAAGTGATATGCCTCATCTGCAAGCAGGTGAATGCAATGCTCAAGGAGTATAACATAAAACGCCATTATGATACCAATCATAAAATGTATGACAAGTTCATGGGCAAGGAGCGCAGAACTAAACTTGAACAACTTCAAAGAGGTTTAACTGCCCAGCAGTCAGTTTTCACAAATCTTGCAAAATCCGGTGAAGCTGTAACACAGGCTAGCTATGTGGTAGCTCACGAAATTGCCAGGCGGAGCAAGCCGTTCAGTGATGGAGAATTCGTGCGAGACTGCATTTTGAAAGTGGCTGACATTGTATGCCCTGAACAAAAGTCAAAGTTCCGTGACATAAGTTTATCGAATGACACAGTGACACGACGAATCGAAGATCTGGCCAATGATCTCAAAGAGCAATTGGGACTACGTGTGGAAGGCCTAGGCAAGGGGTCCTTTTCTATAGCACTGGATGAGAGTACAGACATTTCTGATACTGCACAACTGCTGATTTTCATTCGAACGGTCACGGAGGACTTTGAAATAGGCGAGGAACTGCTAAGCATGGAGAGTATCAAAGACAGAACAAGGGCAATCGACATTTGTGATGCTGTGTGTCGTAGTCTCGATGCATACAATGTGGAGCTGACATCCATGGTCGGTGTCACAACAGATGGAGTGCCAGCCATGGTCGGGAGAAAGGCGGGCGCTGTCTCTTTGCTCAGCGACAAAGTGGCCAATAACGGAGGTGAGAACCTAATCAAATATCACTGCATAATTCACCAAGAAGCCCTTGCTGCTCATACGCTTGAAATGAAACATGTCATGGACATTGTTGTCAAGACAGTGAATTTCATAAAGTCCAGAGGTCTGAATCACCGTCAATTCAAAACTTTTTTGGTGCAATCAGAGGCTGAATTTGGTGACGTCATATACTTCACTACTGTCAGGTGGCTGAGCAGAGGTGCCACACTGAAGCGTTTTTTTAATTTGGGGAAAGAAATCGCTGAGTTCATGCAATCAAAAGGACAAGATCTGCCAGAGTTAAGTGACACTGAATGGCTTTGTGACCTAGCGTTCCTTGTTGACCTGAACACCTTTCTCAGCGATCTCAATGTGAAGCTGCAGGGCCATGGGAAGCTCATTTCCACATTGTTTGAAAGCGTCAAAGCTTTCCAGCGAAAACTTCAACTAGTGCAGGGACAGCTCAGAGAGGGGGATCTAACCCATTTCCCCGCCTGCAAGGTGCTCGCAGGTGAATGTGACGTTTTACATCACCTGTGTTCAGACAAGAACCACAACCTCATGGAAAAACTCCAAGAGGAATTCCACCACCGCTTCTCGGACTTCAGTGACCACGAGAAGTCATTCAACCTATTCCAAGATCCCTTCACATGTGCACCCGAAGAAGAGCCTGCAGAAATGCAGTTCGAGCTCATCGACCTGCAGGAGAGCTCTGAGGCCAGAGCAGCATATCGAGACAAGAATCTCATCGAGTTCTACAAAGGACTTTCCCCATCTACGTACCCTGCACTTCGCCAACATGCCATCAGAATGGCCTCTCTGTTCGGAAGCACATACATTTGTGAGAAAACCTTCTCCACCATGGCCATCAACAAATCCCAGCTGAGATCCAGGCTGACGGATGCCCATCTACATGCTGTCCTTCGTATAGCAACAACGGAGATGGAACCGGACATCAAAGGAATAGTAGCCAACAGACGACAGCACCATAAATCCCATTCAAAGTAGGAAAAGGTATGTTGATGACTGGCAATAATAGCCGATTTGTGTTACAAATACAACAACAATAATAATAACAATGATGATGATGAATACTGTGTTATTGTGGTCTTTGGTAAGCTTCTATTTTAAAAGTCTCTTTCTCTCCCTCCCCCCTCTCTGTCTCTCTGTATTTGTCTTGCAGAGACTATCCTGTGGTGCTTGAGTAGCTGGAATTGGTTCTGAAACAGGGCCCTGCTGATAAGACAGGAAATCCACAGCATATCACTAACTCCAGCGCAATACTCTCTCTCTCTGTGTGTGTGTGTGTGTGTGTGTGTGTGTGTGTGTGTGTGTGTGTGTGTGTGTGTGTGTGTGTGTGTGTGTGTGTGTGTGTGTGTGTGTGTGTGTGTGTGTGTGTGTGTGTGTGTGTGTGTGTGTGTGTGTGTGTGTGTGTGTGTGTGTGTGTGTGTGTGTGTGTGTGTGTGTGTGTGTGTGTGTGTGTGTGTGTGTGTGTGTGTGTGTGTGTGTGTGTGTGTGTGTTAAAGAAAAGATTTGTTTTGGAATTTTGTGTTCCGTTTTTTCTTGGGCGGCCCTCAATCCAATATTGGGTACCTAAATTGGCCCTCACTCATCAAAACTTTGAGAACCCCTGGTGTAGACACAAGTTGGAAGGGGGCACAATAAACCTGACGAGTTTGAATTTGAGTTGATTATGAGTTTATTTTCAATTGATAATTAGCTAAAAATAAGTTAACTTTAGTTACTGTTAACTCTGTTCGTTATTCTCTCGTCCAGGAGAGAAGCTTTAAAAGGAGACTTAATGGAGTCTCTGTGAAAGTTCAATTGGGTACTTTAATTAAAAAAGGCACGGGTTGGTCACAAGCATGATATTGTTCAGTCAGACAAACAGCTGTGATCCGCTCCTCGTTAGGGAAGAGAAGAGCCTCGATCTCTCCTCCGGTGCTGTTATATATCCTCTGCTGGCTCCTCCCCGCCAGCCGGCTCGCCTCGTCTCCAATGTCCGTTATTGCATTTAAACAGAGGATTGGTTCTTTTCACATTCAATATATGCTTAACACGCCTTTTCTCCTCATATTCTCTTTCATCACTTTTCATTTAACAGATTCTAAACGCTGTAATCAATACTCTAAAAAATACTTCTCGGCTCGTTTGGTTTCCGGTCATTCCGGATGTTGTCACATGCTCCTCTCGTCTGTAAACAATAATGTATTCAAATAAACTGTACCTTCATTTAATATTCAGCATGGTAGTATCTCGACATCTATAGTTGTAGTGTTAAATCAGTAGGCTTCGGTTTGCACCACTCCATATCATTTTGCTACTAAATTCACCTCTTTAGGAAATCGTATATTAGCCACATGCTAAATGCTAACCGTAGATGAAGGATTTTCAGAATAAAAGCTTAACTGCTTGTGCACAAGAATTTCTGGTTTTTCAGTATAAAAGAGCATTAAAACTGACGGCATGTTTAAACTACATTTCCCCATTAAAACATTGATTTTAATTTCTAAGATTACTCACACAACTTGACACAAGTCCGGACTTATAAGTCCGGACCTGAACCTGAACCTCTGGACTTGAGTCCGGACCTGAACCTGAATGTGAGTCCAGGTACACAGCACTACTCACCGAGGGTGACTGGCTGTCTACATGACGTGGCCTGCCGACATTGCCACTTTCATACAGATCATACTAATGCCCTCGATTGGTCTCTGTGTGTCATTCAAGCTCGGGAGGGTGTGTGTTGGTGTATGTGTGGCGCGAGCGAGCGAGAAAGCGCGCGCACCGGTTACGTGTATTGTTGTTAGCATCTGGTGCTAGCTAGCTGCGCTAACGGATATAAGGAGCTATTAAACAACAAGGTGGAGGGAGAGTCCTTTGCTGTCAGACTGAGAGGCTGATAACTACAGCTCTGGTGAGGTAAATTACTCTCTTGAGTCTTTAGATAGTTAACTTAGTTTAAGTTATCTCAGTGGGTCTCAAATGGTTCGGTCACCATTTATGTAAACACATATTTCCATTTGAGGGGGTAGTGATTAGTAAAATATGCATGAATAATACAAACAAAATGTTAACTAGGTGAAAAAAGGTAAGATAAACTTGTTGAGAGCTAAAACTAGTCTTTGCTGTTGCCTCAAAGAGGAGCAGGGGGGAGAGGAGGGAGACAGGAGAGGCCGATTCAGGAGCCCAGACACACTCACAACTATAAATGAACCAAAAACAAATAAATAAACAAGTTTAAATGTTTTTTCATATTGGATATTGTATGTTATTGGTTATGGCCATGTACTTATGATTTTATGATTATTTAAATGTATACATTTTTGTTTCATATGGGTGTAGTCTCTTTATTTCCCCCTCAAAATGCACCAGATTGATGCATTTAAGTCCAACATTTAAAAAAAAATCTTACCGGGGGAGCATGCCCCCGGACCCCCCTATAGGATTTGAGGCCCGGCCCCACTGTTCCCAAATAGATTTGCAATTTTTTTTTAAATAGTAACCCATCTCCATATGTTTCTTTTTGCGTAGTAGATTTAAACTAGAGGGCTATCACTTTGTGCAGCAACGCTATTGACAAATAAATCCAGCAAAATTGCACAAAAAACTGGTAGTGGCCTCAGGGACGAGGAGTCATTTAACCAGCCAGTAGGAGTCAAGCTTTACTTTCTTTTATATCCATAAAGAAAAAGTAAATCTGTTTACAGTTGTTTCATTATGGATGTTGAGAGGTATCCATATATCTCTTCATTTTGCTCTCAAAGTGCACCAGATTGATGCATCTAACTTCAATATTTAAAAAAAAATGTTCCCGGGGGAGCATGCCCCCGGACCCCCCTAGACTAGAGGGTGTCAGGTCCACTCCCCACTTATAAAAATAGCACTTTACCACTGCACCCCCTCTAATCTCAGATGCACCCTGAGTCATTTTGTTTAAGTACAGTGAGCCTTTCTAAAATATACAGTAAAGAGACAAACCCACCAGCATTATAGGATATACTATGACTTTGTGCCAAATACTTGTTGCTGATTTAGAGTACTGGTACCTTTTTTATTCCAATTCAAGCACTGGTCGCGCTACAGAAAGGAACCGCTCCGTCACAGTCCAGTTTAAGGCCTCGCCTTTTTTGCATGAGCTAAGAAATGCAAAGGCAAAGAGTTCCCAGGAAGAAGAAAGTGAATGTGGTGGATAACAGCCAAAGACTAGACACCCTGCACAAGAATGCAGGGGAGTGAGAATTAAAGGGCAACTGCATCAGGTGTACCCTTCTGTGCAGGTGTTTGTGCATGCGCAGTCATTATTTTTGGAATATTGCTTGGTCATGCCTCTCTTGGTGCATATCTATTTTTGGCAACTTAGCAAAACTAAGGCTGCAAATTATTTCAAAGTGATGAGTCATGTTGGTGTGGCCCACAGTGGAAGAGTTTAGGATATCTCACCATAAATGTTTCTGTCCATTGTGAACCTTTGTAAAGGGAAAACTGTAACGCTTATTAAAGAAAAATAACATACATTTAAAATTCTGAGGCAAATTGTATGTGTAAAAACCAGTGTTGGGACTAACGCGTTACTGTGTAAGGCGTTACTGTAACGCAACTATACTAGTTACCTATTCCCATTAAGTAACGCCGTTATAGTTACTGTGATTTAAATGGGTGCGTTAAATTATGTGATGGAACTGAACCGAATCTCCCTGCGGATGTAATTTACAGGCGAATACAGCAATGTCCTCTCACAGCACCATGGAAAAGTGAAAGTAACCAGAGAGGAGTGATGATTGGTTAACGCGAGGTAACATTTCAGGATAAGCCAATCAGAGACAGAGTTGGGCGGGTCTTGCCTTATGGGGAAAATACACACACACGAACACTTGCTAATGCTAACACACACACACACACACACACACACACACACACACACACACACGGCAACGCTCACCACCATGGCGAGAGCCATACTTGTCAACCCTCCCGATTTTCGCGGGAGACTCCCGATTTCATTGCCCTCTCCCGGTTTCCTCCCGGGGTCATATTTCTCCCGCATTTCTCCCGATTTCTGACCAAATCAGATTTACTCAGGACTGTTTCCACTCGGACTTTAATACAGCTACACCATTGTTTGGTTTCCATGGTAACACGTCTCTTTAGTAGCGCGCGCAACTCAAAGTCTGAGAGGGTGAGGAAGATAGTCACAGAAAACAGAACAAGAATCGACAACTACTCTACTCTCTGCTCACTCCTTTCCTGTAAAATACAGGTCCAGCCCACACATATGCTCCATATGCCTTGCTACAGGCTGCCAGGCATTGCACTTAGAACTACAATAAGCATGTTAATGTTAATCTAACAGCTCCGGCGATCCACTAGCACCCCCCCACCCCCCCGCTCCCCATTTTGCAATGCTCCCGATTTCTGAGGTCTGAAGGTTGGCAAGTATGGCGAGAGCAGCAGCGCATTTGCAACTTGGAAATATAACCACTATTTTCAATTTGTGGGGATAAAGGACGCAAAAAATCTTACGGTAAAATGTAAACTGTGTGCAGGACAGAAAGCATTGTCCACATCGAATAACAGCAATGCCAATCTCCTGAAGCACCTAACGTACATGGGGCTATAAAACTAGTCGCCAAAGACCCCACCGTCTCAACCAATTTCTAAACATATATTTTGTGTTTTATTGTTCCACTGCATTTCATAATGATAATTGCTACAATTATGTGGAGTTCTATTTTCTCTTACTGTACCACAGAACAACACAAATACTTGTATTTTTATTGTTATTATTTTTAAAGTAAAGTAACTTGTTACTAGTTACTGTTATAATTTAGTAACTAATAAAGTAACTAGTTACTTTTGTTGAGGGCAGTAACTATAACTATTAATAGTTACTTTTTAAAAGTAACTTGCCCAACACTGGTAAAAACATCCTGATGACCTTTTGGATTTAATCAAACAAATAATTAGGGAGGGATATGTTTGGTTCTTTAAAGGGGACATATCATACAAAAATGCACCTTTGTACGTCTTTTATACATGAATATGTGTCCCCGGTGTGTCAGGGAACTCACCAAATGTCAGAAAACACAACCCTCTCTTTTCCTCCATACCCCAAATCTCTAAAAACGGGGCTTTAACCATAGACTGTAAAATGGATGTAGGGTCCGTGACGTCACCCATAGGATTCTGCCGGATTCTGCAGAGTTGCCGAGAAGCCCTTAGTAGGCGGAGTCGGCCACTAACGGCTCGACAGTGACGTCAGAGTTCAACTCCCGCCTGCTCCAAATAAGGGCAAAGAGGCGGAGCCGAGGCGGGACCTCCTGCCGCTGAGCTGAAAGTTCCAGAGCTAGCTGAAGCTACCAAGCTAAGCTAACATGCTCCCCATCTTCACACTGCCGTGGCATTTTACGTTCCTAAGGTAAGCGGACATTAAACTATTCAGTAAAACTATAAATAATAATCTAATTTATTGTGTTTTTAGCATAATACTTCAGAATCTTAAATACCTTAACGTTTGTATGCAATTGTGCTAAATTCAACACTGGAATCAAGCAAATATTAATATGTTTGCATGACATTAGTTATTTATATTTTGATATCACTACAGAGCCCTAGAGGGTTCATAGAGAGAAAAATAAATATAACGTGGCCACGTTTTACTTTCTCGTTCGCACGAGACACCTTCTCATGCGCACGCTTTAGTAACTAGTTAATAAAAGTTAATAAAGCGTGCGCACGAGTTAATAAAGCGTGCGCACGAGTTAATAAAGCGTGGCCTCGTTTTCGTGTGTGTGTGCGTGCGCTCGTGTGTGTGTGTGTGTGTGGGGGCATTTGTTTATGATAGTATCGTTCGTTCCGGTGCACTCCGGCAGGACTATAGCACATCGAGATTAAGATGAAACGAATTTCTTTCACTTGGGAATACACATATAACTATGGAGAACCAGATTTGTGTAAATTACTGTTCGTGGTCATTTGAAAACAAATGCCGGTGGTGTCGGACACACACAAACACACCGAACACGCACACAGAGCGGAGCTGAGCACACACACACACACACACACACACACACACACACACACACACACACACACACACACACACACACACACACACACACACACACACACACACATATATATCATGTGCCCCGGTGACAGGACAGGACATCTCCTTCATAAAACGAGGGGGAATACTCTGGTAGTTCAATGTGTGTATAGGTGTGTGTGGTTAAACGTAGCAGCCTCGATCTCTATTCAGCTGTTCTAATGAAGGGAAACACAGTGAAGTAAACAGTAAAAGGCACAGCTCTTTGCAGCTGGTGCTGCTCTTCTCAGATTCTGATGAGTTACACGTTACTGCCTCCAGTGCCCTGTACGACGAAGCCAGTTCAACAGACCCTGGATATGTTAGATTTACCCGGCTTAACTAACCCTAACAAACGTGATGTCGATAAGCGGTCGTACGAAGCTGGTTATCAACTCAGTAAATCAACCAGGGTTTCTCTGACCTGTGGCTTGGTCACCAAACATGGGTGTTTCGTCTCAATATGACGCCGGAGTTTACATGGTCTCATACTGTCATTAGCTAGCACCTCGTTGCAGATAACACACTGTGGCAGTGGAGTGTCATCAGGACCGGTCCATGAAAATTCTAGCTTCAAATAATCCTTGTCATACTTCCTCCGTTTTCTGACAGACGCTGTCTCCTCTCTCACTTTAGGTAACTTCACTAAAAATCTATCCATATTTTGCCGCTCGCATACATTTAGCTGAAGTTAACTAGCTAGATTTCACTGTTTCTCTTTATTTTTTTCTGGTGGCTGCGCCTGCGCCTCCCTTGAAGCTCTCTGGCGCCCCCCAGGGGAGGCGCGCCTCACACTTTGAGAACCCCTGGTCTCAAGCATTTATTATTTTTGTTTTTCCTCTCTCATATTCAGTGTGGACGGATTGAGACAGTGTGGCGTCCAGAGAGCTGCAAAGACTTCAGGGAGAAACCTCCGTGTGATGGACGTCCTGTCTGTTGGTTTTGAGAGGACTGAGGGTCTTTCATCAGCGAGGAGGACCAGGCCTGATGGAGGAGCCCATGCTGGGCAAAGCTGATACCAACCGCACAGGCCTAGTCTGTCACTTTCTTTGACTAAATGTGTTTACTTATACATTTAATAGGTTTACACCTTCTGTTCATATGTGCTTTTTATTTAAAACATGTTTGTTTAACTTTTGGTTCACATTTCAATAAATAGTATTTTTATTTGCACTCCTTTTGTCCATTATTCTTACTGAAAATGTTAGATTACACATTCACATCTGACTGAAGATTGGCTCCATTTATTTGTGACGTTCCAAACTCTGCGGTACAAGGCACAAGTGATGTGAAGCTCATAAAGCAAGTAAAATAGAAATAATCAGCTGATGGAGTGTAGATGTGGAAATAGGTGCATTCGATCAGCTGACTGTGTTTTCACAATAAAAGTAGTTTCTTACTGAATGTCCTGTACTGGTCTTAAAATCTCATAACATCAGCTTTTAATGTTCCTCTTGGATGTTCTTCTTGGCCCTCAGAGAAGGAGAAAATGTTGAGTCGTGTCTTTCAGGCATGTCCTTTCCTAACAAAAATTACAGGAAACATAAAACATATTATTGCAGAACAAGTGTGTTATTTTTGAAAGCGGTGTGTTTGTGTGTTTAGGGGCTGTGGATATAATTATTTTGTCATTGTAATGTTTTTTCTTTATTTCAACAGTGAGCTGCAAAGACAATCAGATTATGAATGAACAGTATGAAGTTCATCAACATTGAAATATGTTATTATCAAAATAATATTTAACTGTTATCAAAACGTAGTGCAACTGTAGAAGCTTGCTCTGTTGTCTCACTGAAAGAATAACTTTTACCACGTTTTTTACAGACAATATTGAGAGATAAATAGTAGCAGTTCTCACTATGTGTTAAATATCTTTGCCTTCAATACATTAAATTAGAAAGCTGACTAAATCATATTGCTTGTTAACATCTAAATGTAACTTTTTGCATGGAAAAAACCCTCAACTTAACTGATGTGTAGGTCATCTAGTATTTAGTATTGTTTAATGGAATGTATATCAGTGTATTAAAGTCAATACTTCATTTATTTAAACCAATATCTTTTCTGATTATTTGTACAGTATGAAAAATAGAGTCTTTATACCTGTGCTGAAGTTCACTGCTGTGAGGAGTCCAGTTCTGTCTCTCACTCTCTGGTCCAGCCTGTCTGCATCACCTGGACACCTTAAACAAACAGATATATATGTAAAGTACCATGTGTACAAACAATATAACTGATTCTCTTCTGTTGAACATGTTGGATTGTGTATTGTCTGAGTCAGGGTCCTTTTTATTTTACTGTAGCTTTGGAAGTTGTGTTACCAATGCCTACTGTTTATTTGATACCAATTTGGTAATGCAATTAATAAAAAATACAAGGTTTGGGTTTGTTCTTCAGATGACTGTGATGTTAACGTGTAAGCTCAATAATGAACTCCAGCTCAACCAACCATATTGTAATATCTAAGTAATCATCTTGAAATATGACATTAATAATTGTAATATACACACATCTTATTGTGAGGTTGATTTCACATACACTACTTCGACATTAGCTTGTCTACACACTTGAGCATAGCCAATTTAAATTAACCTTAGCGATGCATACAGTTCCTACCTACATAATAAAATATCTCTCTAAGTTACAAGGATGAAGGCCGTTTGTTCTACAGAATTATCCCACTTAATGCTTAACACTTGTCTATTTCGTTTTAACCTTTATACAGTATGATTTTAGCTTGGAGGCTATGATTAGCATCGTTAGCACCGATGTGGCTACTACTCGCGTACACGCTAACCCAAGCCTTAACATTCATTACGTAGCTGACTAAAATCATTAACACATAAATAAGTACTCGAATTTCACTTACCGCAAAACCGCATTCATGCACCGTCTGTTTCAACTGCAGAGCGAGTCACAATAGTCCTATATACAGTGTTGGGTGTAACGCGTTACAAAAGTAACGGAGTTACAGTAATATATTACTTTTTGCTGTAACGAAGTAATGTAACGCATTACTAATGAAATGTGGGTAATATATTACCCGTTACAATGCTCAGTAACGCAGTTACAACACATTTTAACCCGAAATTAAATGGTGTTTTGTTTCTTAAGAATGTACTAACATAGCGGGATATTCCGACACCGGACAAATTGTGCGGGTAGATTAGTGAACCTGGTGTTTACCTTCACGCTTCGCGTCGAGATCTTCGGGGAAGTTGAACGTTATGCAATAGAGATGTTAAGATTCACCGATTCGCATCGGTGCACCGGCATAAACGTTCAAGATGCGAGTGCACCGGTTGAAAGAGTGCACATCGGCTACAGTTTGGGTTGAACCGGGTTGAACTCGCGATGCATCGATTGCGTAGCGTCTTTGCATCGGTAAAAAACCCGATTCATTCATATAAAATCTTGTCAACGCTCAGCAGAGAAAATCTTTGATATTTGCTTCGCCGCTACGGAGGCCGAGAGTCTCAGTTATCAACACACACGGAAGTTGAGGAGAAAGAGAAACACAGCGCACCGAAAAATACCTACAAATCAAACGTTTGGCAACAACGTTCGGATTGTTCAAGAAAGACGGTGTAATAGTCTTTTATGCTATATAGTAGACCTCAGGTCATGGAGAGTAATAACGTATCCGTAGACCTTTGTATGAGGTATCTTTATTACTTAACAGGTCTACAGCCATGATACATAGATGCGGACTTGCATACACACAGTATCACTCCGCAGCCGCACCCCATCAGTAACGTCCTGATGGTATATGTGCGCGGCACTATATACTACAGACGGTCAACTAGAAAAATCACTCGCAAATTGTTAACGATGCCGAGCCGCCTTAAATTACACAAGTAGTTCGAGGAACTTAGCGACACACATGAAGAGGCGACATGGGGTCTGCGGCTGAAAAGAGAAACCTGAAAGTTAGACATATTGTTAAATCACTCAGTGAGGTGTTCTGTCCGAGAGAGTGGTGTTTAGTTTACAGCAGCCTGTGACGGCCAATAATAATTTAAATGTCTTCCTTACTGTAAGCAGTTATGAAATACCTGTTTGTGAAAGGTTATTTGTATTCTTTATTGTTCATATAGAATCCACTGCTTTCTGCTCACTGGTGAGTTAGCCTCTGAGTGTTAAGCACATCAGGCTGGCAGCTGTATGGGCATTGCACTATGGTAGCTGTTATTTGCACATTGTTAATCATGAGCAATGCATCCTTACATTGTTTAACTCTGAGGTGTTATACAATTGTACTGTAGTCTGGAGAGCTTTTAAAGGTAAACAAATAAACGGCATGATGGGATGTGCAGTACCAAATATGTAAAGCACTTTTTTGTTAATGTATGATTTGCTGCATATAAGGAATAAAACAAAAATCCTCTGTCGTACCATATTGAAGTATCATTATTTTTGCATCGTGTTGAATCGCATCGTATCGCCCCGAATCGCATAATGTTGAATCAAATCGTATCGAACTGTATCGCAACAAGGGTGAATCGTATCGTATCGCATCGCCTGGTGTTTCAAATGTATCGTTAATGTATCGTATCGTGGCAACGTATCGAGATGCGCATCGCATCGGCCTCAGTGATGGAGATGCACATCCCTATTATGCAACCATTCAAAAAAGAGAACGTAGCGAAAAATACAAACAACAAATTGTGTCAGGTGCGCGTGACCTGCTCCGCTGCGCGTGCATCATTTCCAAAGTGCTTCCACAGCAGTGACACACATCTGATCTGTGGATAATCATTTATACGAAAATGGTTAAAGCAACCATCATTAAACGCCAGCAACACTGCATCTACTGCAGACAGTAGCAACAGGTCAGATGCGGACATCACGTTACCCTCCGTTGTGGACACTAGCTTACTCCCGCCTGACTCGCCGGCCCCGGAGCAGCAGTCTTCGTCGCCCGAAACTACGCCGCCCCTCTGCGGCCCGCAGGTGCCAGGTATATCTAAACAACTACCCGCCTGTACAGTGGGGTAAGGCGGTCATTTTGCAGCTTGTGGTATAAAAATAGACAATGGCTAGAATATTCATGTGAAAATAGTACCAATATTCTGACATGCCTGTAGAAATGTTGGGTCAAAAATAATGCATAAAATAGCACAGATGCGTTCACCACGAATGGCTACAAAAATATCTCATATCCCAAGCTTATTATCAACGAGCTGATGTTGCAGCTGAAATTTTCTCCAGGTCACAAAGTCAACCTCACATGATGATGTGATACCAGTTTTCAAGCACAGTAAATATTATCTTCCCAGCATATATGATGGGACCAAGGTGATGATGTAGTTGGCTACATGGTTTTAATAATACTTTTGCCTTTCAATGTTTGCCATTTCAAACCATGAGCATGGTTTAAATAATATTTGCCTTGATTTACAATATGTTAACCTTCATTATAGTCCTTGACAGCGGTCTGTACTGCTGTATTAACAACGTGTCACATGTTAAGAATTGACAATCAGAATCGAGTATTCAACTAAGCCGTGTAATACAAGTTGTTAGTAGCCTTAAGGGCCTACCTACACAGTTGTTATAATATACCACATTGCCCTTCACTGGATGCATAATGAGCTGCACTAAACTACATTTTAGCATTTAAAATACCTAGCTATTCTTTTGCGGTTATTTTGGTGAAAGTAACTAAAAAGTAACTAAAGTAGTGTAACTCATTACATTTCAGAGACAGTAATATTGTAATGTAACTTATTACTTTCAAAAGAGAGTAATAAGTAATATGTAATATATTACATTTTGGAAGTAACTTGCCCAACACTGCCTATATATAAGCATGAAGAACAAACAACCACGGCCGGGGTCAAGTTGTGTTTCCTGGATGAACTGAGCAGGCAGAGTCCCAGTAGCTTCACGGAGCAGCTAGCAGAGAAACAAGAAGCTAGCAGCAGCGGTCACTTGACAGAGCCGTTTTTTTCTGCTGTAAAGTTGGGCATTTTAACATGGGGGTCCATGGAAATTGCTCCTTTCTGCAGTCAGTCCCTATCGGCCAATATATGAACTGCAGTGTGTGCCACTTCCGTATTGGCGTCCCGGCTCTTCCCCAGAGTTTGCCGCTTGGCTTTAACGGATCTGATACAGACTGATACAGATTTGAAAATAGTCTGACGTCAGTGACGAGGAGCTCCGCCTATATGGCCAACTCTCCACCTATCAGGGGAATGAGAGGTTGCCGTGGCATGGTAACAGCATGGTAACAGCATGGTAACAGCATGGTAAAATGATGCTCGTAACTCTGCCCCCTCCTTTGCAGGGGGGCGTGGTCAGCTGCAGCGCATGCAAAGACAGGGTGGAGGAGAGGAAAATAGAGCAAAATGAGGCATGTCTAAAATGCATGATCTGTTTGGTATTTTGAAAAAGAAAACGTATAAATATACCTTATATAGGTATGGCCCTACAATATATTATTCAAATATAGCATTATAGGTCTCCTTTAAATGAGGTTACATTGTTACATTTGATAATTTAGGTAGAAATGTTTATCATTTGAGTAAAAGATATATATTTATTCAAAAAGAAGAAAGCACCATCTTCCCTAGATAACATTTTTTGTTTACATGTTATAAAATAGCACCAAATAACACACTAAATATTTTAAAGAGTAGAAAGCACCCTTCTTCCCTTTAGATATTGTTTAGTTTTTGCACATGTTTTTATCAAATAGCACCTATAGTATACACATACATTGATAACAGAGGAGTAGGCGATCAAAGAGGCGACCTCATAAAACGTTTAATATTGTCAAAATCTTTTGATGTGTAAATGCATGAACAATTTTGTAAACATGTACAACCACTTACTTCGTTGGAACACATCACTTATCACCATTCTTTTATTACATGCAACGGTGTCATTTTATTAGAAAAGCAGTCACATCATGTACCTTCTCAAACTGTTTGAGAAGGTACATGATGTGACTGCTTTTCTTGTCTATAGGTGTGTCAGAAACTTGATAGTTAAAGGGTTGGGGTTTAGGGTTACGAGTTGTTTGGAAAGATTTTTTCCAAGTTTTGAAGGTTTCTTTTCATGAGGTGTGGTCAGAATGCAAAACTTCTCACCCTGGTTGTACCAGTCAATCCTGTGACACCTGACATTGGGGCAGTGTTCTTCTTTACGAAGGCAAGGCAAGGCGAGGTTATTTATAGCACACTTCAACAAAAGGCAATTCAAAGTGCTTTACAAAAATGAAAGACATTAAGAGCATTAAGAAACATATTATAAAATGATATCTATAAACACTCATTTAAAAGCAATGATATCAAATGGCATTTAAAAACACTCATTTAAAAGCAAAGATACATGAATTACAGTTACAGTGCAGTGTGAGATACACACATCTGAACGAACCACCCTTTGGAAAATTATAATCTGACCCCATGGTACCTTTTAGTTTTCCGCCGAAACCATTCTTCTTTTTTAATTTTAAACGCACATAGTGCATAGGACTTTTTTTGGTATCCTCCGTGAACCAGGTTCTTGAACCAAAATGGATTCCTGTACCCCATGTTAACTTTTTAGTTTTCGCCAAAACTATTCCTGTTTTTTATAAATGCACATCAGTTAAGTTTAAGTTGTCTTTTCAAGGACTTTTTTGGTGTCCTCCGCGAACCAGGGTCTTGAAACAAAAACGGCACATGTAGGGGACTTTAACCACCTACGAGGGGACTTTAACCCCAATAATGACTTTAACTACCTGCGGGGGGACTCAACACAAGGCAATTCAAAGTGCTTTACAAAAATGAAAGACATTAAGAAGCATTAAAAAGCAAAGATAATAAAAGTTATAGTGCAGTGTAAGATATGAATATATCAATTAAAAGCAGCGGCAAAAAGAAAAGTCTTCAGCCTGGATTTAAAAGTAGTAAGAGTTGCAGGCTTCTGGGAGTTTGTTCCAGATATTTGGAGCATACAGTAGAGTTGATCTGGAGGCAAGGGCATGTGATAGCTGATGTAAAAAAATGAATCCCTAAAGATACAATTCAGTTGAAATGTAAAGATCAGTCAATACAATTCATTATTTACTTTTCACTTAAGTTATTTTCAACAAGATCATTATTTCCTGTCATAGGCGTATTTGCTGACTTGGAATATGGACCACATCTGATTGTACTTCTTAAATGAAAATGTAAAAATATATTAAAGAATAGGATTAATGTGTTAACAAGTCCACTTTTCAAATAAATTCAGTCAATTACATTTGAAAATGTTTTCTAACATATCTTAGTTGATTAAAAAAAGCCCAATAACTTATTTACATAACAAGCTCGAAATATACCCTTCCTATTTCCCCTTATTATAAGCAATCTGAGTTTTCTGTTTTAATAGATGAGCTTCCAACATTTGAAACAAAAATAAATGAAAACCTTTAAAAAGCTGTGATGGCTGTTCAAGCATATTCCAGTATTCAAAATAATTTACCTACATTTGATTTATTTGTCTTACTTACTTTATAACTTAACTTATGAGGCAATATACCTCACCTCTAGTTAGTGGCCCAGACCTTCGTAGGTTTTTCTGTATGTGGACCCCCCTGGAATAGAGGCTTTGAAACCTCTGTGTTAGGCTTTAATGCAGATTGTACATGACTAATAATCTGCACATATGATCTAAATGCGTATGTTTACAGTTGATGAGTGTAGTAAGCATGTACACAGGTGCTGAGTTTGAATTACAGTGGGACTAAATGGGCTTTAGCTAGTATACCATGAGATGCCTATCAGAATCAGAAATCTTGTATTAGTCCCACAGCAGGGACATGTACATTGTTACAGCAAAAGTAGACGCAAAAGTGTCATAGCACGTTAAAAAAAGGCATGCAAAAATACAGAATAAGCTAACATATGCATATATAGAAGAAAAGCACACATTAGTTATACTAGAATAAAAATGAAGACAAATAAGTAGGAAAGTATACATCCATGGCTAAAAATGATGAGCAGCAACCTCAAGAACTTCAAGGGACATTATACAAAATATGATTGATGATGCTAATGATGTTTATTGCACATTATTTCAAGAAAAGTGTCTATATTGTACATTGCCATTTTATTGCACAAGATCTCAACAGTCTGTATTTTGTGATGGGGGGGGGTCTACCAGGGGCCGTGGTGGTTGTACAGTCTGACCGCTGCAGGAAAGAAGGACATCTCTCCGTGAGGCACCGGGGGTGCAGCAGTCTGTCCCTGAGGAGTTACATGGGGAGGATGTAGCACCAATGGATACATAGAAACTTAACATCTAGACCAATTTGTTTACAACTTCTAGCTCAATGTTCCAATATCCGCAGTTGCAAACAGATTCACAACTAGGGATTGATGAGGTACAACAAAGATGCTACGGTAAGGGATGTCATCAACACTCCCAACTTCGAGATTTGGGCACCAAGGGCCATAACCCCTAAACTTGGACAGTGGCTCCTGCAAATCCCACAAACAACAACCGAGGAGAGTGCACTCCTTGGAACAGCTAAGACACTAAGCATAAACCCTCAGGCTACCAGGCCTCTGGTAAAGGACCCGAGCCCGAAGAAAGGAAGAACAACAGAGCGAGAATGGGGATTTATTTTTTAATTAGATATATTAATATAAAATGATTGGAAATGTATCTTTCTTTTGGCCCCTTTTATACTTATTGATTGTTTTTTTATCTTGTGTATTTGAACTAAAGGTAGAGTTTTAAGGTGCATGTATGTCTGTGTAGACATACCCCAATATGCAATCTGTTAATAAAAAGTATATTCAAAGCATTGTTATTTCCAAAACAAAACCAAAGACAGCCAGTAATTTGTCTTGTGTTGTTAAAGGGTGTATTTGTTTGTCTTTTTTTAAAACTGAGTGACCAGCTTTAACCCTGATTGGTTATGTCAAAATGGAATGTTCTACCCGCTAACAAAACATTCTGAGCAGGTATTCATATCTGAATTTGAGCTCCACCCAAATGTTAGGAGTGCTTCACCTCTAATTGGAATCCTCACTTTGTTTTGCGGAGCGGAGGAGATACAGAGGTGAGCTCAATCTGTCGCACTTCTTTCTATAGCTTATCTTACTTCTTTTTTTTGTAAGCATGGGAAAAGCTGTTTATAATAGGGGAAATGTAATAAATGATAGTTGAAACTGTGTAGATTTTGTAATTCAATCAATCAAATGTGAGTTGTCCAATGTAAATTGTAAAAAGTAAAAATTACACATTGTTTGCGTGATTCAACAAGGTATGAGTGGCAGTGTCAGTATCGTAAGGGAAAAAAATACAAAAATATAGATTTGGCCAGATTAGTCAATTTAATAATTTGTGAGCTCAATTGTGCTTTGGAAATGTTTCTTAGTTTTGTTCGTATTGAAAATCAAACTAGATTTATTGGACTGCATTTATTTATTTCACAACCGGCAATGGATGCCAATTGTCACATGCTTCTGACAAATGTTTTCCTTTTTTCCCTGTCTTCTTCTTCTAAAATTAAAACACATGAAAAGGTGATTTAAAAGCGTTTTCACGATGGGTGGCCCCAGAACTTTAGGGCAAGTTCTACTACTCTCAGCAGTCGGTGTCGGTACGTGCCCGCCTTATTTTTCGTTAATAATATCTAAACGAGGATCGTTCACTTACTACAGTAATACACATGGGAAAAATATTGAAATGACAAAAGTGCTTTCTTCCCTTAATTTCCTCAGTATGCATATCAGCACTGGTCTCTGCAGATGTAAGTCAATTTTTGTATTCAGCAGTAAATATAAAACTAGTTTTATGTGTGTCTTCTGTTAAATACTCAATAAATGTACTTTCATTTTGGTTTCAGTCAAACAAAACATCAGGTAAGAAGAAAGCTATCTCAACTCAATGTAATTCATGTTAAATTGTGAAATTAAGTGTAATTTCACTGTTTATTAGGTGTTTTCAGAAAACGTTTTTTGTTATAGAGATATTTAGATAATCATTTATGTTTTGATATTTGTAGGCACAGGTCGAGGGATATCTGAAAACTGGTCAGTATGTCAAAACAATATTGAAACTGTTATTTGACTTAACACATTAACACACCAATAGACAACAAAACGGAATTTTTACATTCATTTTTGTTTATTTGTTTATTTTGTTCTAATAGCAATGCTATCAATCCAGGCAATGGTTCTCAAGAATCTTGTAATGCAGAAAATCTACAAAATGCCAGTCAAGCAGTAAGTGTTGCAGAATTCACCCAAGAAGTACATTCAAAGTGCCAAACAAACCCAATGATGTTTAGAAAGTCACCACAGAGCATTGGTGATAAATGACACCCCCTTGTGTTCACTTGCCATTATTAAGCCAGGCTGCCACCTTCCTATGTTGCAGTGTAATACAAATTATTCAATACTTTTTCCCTATAGATATCTCATGCAGTGGACACACTGGTAAAGGAGCTATCCTGTAAAAGGGGTAAAAATGCAAGCTTACCAGAATACGAGGAGGAGGAGGAGGAGGAGGAGGAGGAGGAGGAGGAGTTGGTAGAAGACCTCAGGGAGCTCGTGGAGTCAACTTTGAAAGTCTTCTCTCAACTGGTAAAAAACACAAACATTTTTATTTTTGTTGTAGTCACAGAGAATCTCTTTGCCCTCATCCATTTAGGAGGAAATACCACAAATGAAATATTAGTCAATAACTACCCTACACGGATGAATGAAAGCTAGAAAAATTAAGTTTCAGATATTTAGAAATATTCAATGTTTTCTGAAAGCATATGCCATTATCTAATGAACTGGAATGGACTATTACTTAGTTGTCATGGCATCAAATTCCACTTGTTAAGGTACAAAGATGTTAAGGTACAAAGACAACAACACATTCATTCAGGATATACTTATTTTCATACATAAGAAAATATGTTTAGATGGAAATATATGCATTATGTATAGGTTTTTGAAAATATAGGTTTTGTCTTGAACTTTTTGAAATAAATAATAATTATCTGTAAGCATAAGCTCTTGTTGGATATAGTGTTAAGACACACTAAATATCAATCACTGTTGGAATAATTCAACTTTGATGCTTTATTGGTTGGTGGTGGGGCTAAACCAATTTGTAACACTTAATACATTGTTAAGTTATTCACTAACATTTGTTTCCCATAGAACTGAGTAACACAAAAAAAGCTAACAATCTGACAAATGCAGCTTCATTATTCAATGGTTTATGTCAACTTTTTCTTATAACAGGTCACCAAAGAGTCTGGATTTAATGTTCTGGATATATTTGGTGTTCTGGAAAGTCTGAGTCTTGGTCATCACTGTGACCCAAGATTCATCAGACGGTGGTTCAAAATAAAGATGGCTCCTCTTTTGTCCCATGTCAACAAACACTTCCTAACCCAACTGAGCAGACAGAACTTCAGCTGCAGTTCTTACCAAGAATTGTAAGTTTCTTAAATTCCCTTTTACTGTTGCATGCTGAAATCTAACTGTATACCATGTTTATTTGTAAAAGCTGCTACAAAATAACACAGTATATTGAGACTTATGAGACCAGTAAAATAAGGAGATTCAGTTGTAGGATTTCTTTTAATGAAGGTTGATGAATGTCAGGGGGCTTGATGGAGTTCTGTAGCGCATGGAAATAAAGTCAAAAAAGTGTTCACTTTCGCAGTTAACAGTGCACGTTTTATCACAAAATCGAACAACAAAAGTAACTTATGATCTTCATTTTTGTTGTTATAAGAAGAACAATAATTAATATGTATTTTCAAGGATTGACGCTATGAGCGATGAGCTGGAGGACTCTCAAAAAGAGAAGACAAAACTAATCTACCAACACTTCATTCATGCCTACCTATCAAGAAAGGATTTACCAGGTAAACATATAACAAATGGTAGGCTTAATAAATACAAATGATGAACTCAGAAGATCATTAACACTCTAAAAACTGGGTTAATAACAACTATTTAGAATTGCATACACATTAAAAACTTTTCATTAGACTATTTACAAGGGCATAACAATAAACCACTCACAAACTACCTTGTTGATATTAGAACATACAAAAAAAAAAGTTTGGACTCTATATATTATGACATGATATCTCTTTATGCTACTTATTATTCAAAAGAGCCTGGCTGCACAAAAAGTGTGAATGGCAGTGCAGAATGGCTGGAGAAAAATCTTGGAATTTTTTCAAACTTATCAAGTCTGAAGGAGCTTAAAGAAATCAACAAAAACTTCTCTGCAGTGAGTAGTATTTTATTCTATAAATCACACATATGCATATGTGTAATTTTGTATAATAATGTTTGTATTTCTGTTCTTGGAAATAATGATGTACAAGCAACACAATAAAAAATAAATTTGTTGACAGAAAAAGAGTTTGGAACAACTCTCACCAGAGCAGAAGGCGGAGCTGATCTTGGATCCAGACAGTGGAGCTTTGGAGGATGAGGCCCTGGTAAAGAAAGTATTGACAAGCTTCAAAGGGTCATCAGACAATGAGAAGTTTAAGGATTTCTTCAAAGCATTTGCAAAGAACAACAAGCAGGTGAATGCTTTACTTAGAAATTGAACTTTTTTTAAATCAAAAACATGCCTTCAAACCAGCCATGTTATAGTTGACCTGGGCTGGGAACTTTTTGCAGAACTTAAAAAAAGGCCAGGAATTTTGTTGAATTGACTAAAATCATTTCAGGAATCTAAATGTTCTTCTGTGCTGAAACATGTATACTTTTATTTCCAGAAAAACATCACCCTAATCAAAAATCCAGGTGTACGAGACACAATCTTGAACCTGACTTTGACGGCCCTTGCGCCTGAATTTGAAGGATTTGAGCCTGAAGACTTTAAGATGTTGTTCCAGGACCAGTTGGCTCCTGTCTTGGCGAGCCTCCACCCCGGCAGCTTGGCGGTTATCCCCAATAACATCAGCTGTCACTCCTACAGAGCTATGTAAGAGATGATGTTCCTAAAGTCCACAGTTAGACATTATAGGTTTGCATAATGATGATTTCAAACGTTGGCACCAGACAAGTGACAAAGATTGATGTGCTCTTTCTTCAGACTCGCTGGTCTTGGGCAAAGTTTGGAATCCCTGCCATTGCACCTTTCGGACAGCCTGAGATCAAGCATAAAGTCACTGAAGGAAAGATTCACACGTACGTTTCAAAACACTCTGCTAACAAACTTTTTTTTTAGAAAACCCAATTACCATTACTTGTAACGATAGCTGTATTGATGACATAACTTAATTTACATTTTCTTCCAAACAGGTTGCTCACTTCCAGACTCCTTCATGGTGAGTTCATTAACATGGGGATATAACATGGAAAAGGCTTTGCAATAGTTGATAACAAATGTACAGGACACACGTTTGGCATACAAACATGATTTATATTAAGGAGCTTCATTGAGGTATTTTGAACTTAAACAAACTTTTGCCACTAAACTAACAATTATGATTTGCTTTTCTCTAGTGCAAGAAGACCCCGGTCAATGGTAAGTCTGTCAATTACCAGACATTAAAGCATTGATGAAAAGATTGCATTGCAAAGGTACAATATCTGATACGCATTTTTGTCTTCTCACAGAGAACCTCATCTGTGCTGCAGTCAATAGGTAAGTGTATAGCAGATTTGTCCGGTGCTAGGTTTGCGGAGTTCTTTTACACAATCTAACTAAGGTTAAATGTTTTTTTTTTTCCCTCAGATCACACGTCCAAGAAACACTATCTCTTTACAATTCCTCTGAAGCGCTGTGCCGTTTTACCCTCACTGAGCATGCTTGTTCCTCGGTAAGTTTGTTTTATGTAAGCTATCAATCCCAGAACAAGATTTGGCTTTTGCTACACGAGCCTCCTGAAACTAATAGCCATAAGATCTGAGACACTTTGCTTTATTTCTTGTCTATGTCTTTCCAAGGCTACACATCTAACAGCCAGCAACTTGGTCACATTGATGAACTGCACACTGAAAAGCAACAGGACATACCCGACAGAGGTCTGGAAGCTTTTATTCCAAAAAGCTTCTCCTGAACTAGACAAGGCTCTTGAGACATTCGCAACCATGGTAAATCCCACATTATCACAAAATGTGTGTTTTCCCGTGCCAATTCTGTCAAACCAAAACTATTTTTGCAAATTCCAGGCACCAGGCAAGAGCAACCCATCCTTGTCACATGCACTTGAGGCTCTCGGAGAGGTGAGAATTGCCAACTTCAGCCAGACACAACTGCAGAGTGATGACTTTGTCAGCAGCTGGTTCCAGACAAATATTCGTCCGTTTTTGGCCTCCACAACCCCCAACTTCCTATTCTGCCTCAGCTCCAAGAACTTCAGCTGCGAGACCTACCAGACTGTGTAAGCAAACATGTGATACATTGCTCTACTGTGAACATTGATGGAAGATGAACCTGCCTATTTCTAGTTGGTTAGATGTTTACAGCCTTCTCTCAATATTTAGCATCAAGGCATTCAGCAGTCAAATGGCATCCATGGACAGAGAACAACAGCAAGCTGTCTACACTCATTTCATCCGGCCATTCCTTTCAACAAATGACTCATCAGGTAAACGCAGGCACTCAGGCTCAATTAGGTCAAGTTTTGATGGCATGTGGTTGGTATACCCTGCCAATGTCATTGTTTCTGTCTTCTTCGCAGATCCTGGCTGTGTCTCCTTCGACAGAGGCAGTAAAGAGTGGCTTCAGGGCAACTTTGGCAACTTCTCTGGTTTTGCAAAACTTCGGGATCTGCAACATCTCAATGCCAACTTCTCCAGCGTAAGTGGCGGATGGCGGTTGTAACATTCTTCTTCCAAACCGGAATGTCTAACCTGTGGTTTTGCGATATATGCTTTATGATTTCATATTGATTCCCTTCCGTAGGCCGAATTGTTGCCACTGCTCACTCCCACTCAGGTGGCAGAGTTGACACTGAGCTCAGGGGCCTTGAATGACACCGATCACATTGACCGTGTGTTTGAGCGACTCCAGGAGGGCGATGCTCTGGAAAATGTGGAAGAATTCCTGACACAGCTGACAGCTAATGGAAAGGTAGGCCACCTTTGAAATCGGAGTAAGAATGGCAATCCTGGGAATGGCAATCCTCTTCATTAGTTGTCGAGGACTCTATCATTTCCAATATAGTGTTACATCCTTTGTTGCATCATGTATAGTGTAGTATGTGTTTTAAACCCTCTAATATTGTCATTTCACAGGGCCCGGATTTCCAACCTGTAGTGAGAGACCGTGTAATGAATCGGACCTTCAGCATTATCAGTCCCCGTTTCACACACTTTATGGAAGAAGACTGGTTTGTTTGGTTCCATAAGATCCTGGTTCCTGTCCTCCCAAGTTTCAGTCCAATGATGATCAAGAGTGCAACCGCAAACATTTCCTGCAAAAACTTCCAAGTCGTGTGAGTAGCACTTTACAAATAAATACGCTTGCATTGCAGAGAATTCAACATCTAATGTGGGACTGCATAATAATGTTTATTTTTATCCCACGCAGTGTGAGTGGGATGAGCAATGCTGCCCCTGCAATGTCCAGGGGACAACGAAAAGGCATTGGAAAAGCCTTGCTAGGCTATCTGGACAAATCGGCCAGTGTCATCAACAAGCCAGGTAGGGCTAACACTGGCTGGCACTCAACTTGTCCCATGTGTATCGATGAAAAATAAAGCTTGCTAAATGGTACCCATGCTAATGTCTATCTACCTGCCTTAGTTTGCAGACAGGGAATTCAGAGTGATGCGGAATGGCTTGAAGCATACTTGGGTGCATTTTCCCAACACGTAAAATACTCTGACCTCAAAGCCTTCAATCTTTCCGCGGTAAGTCATACATTAAGCCAGCAATATTCCTTGAAAACAACCACACAGTATTCAGAACATGGAAAATCTGCACGCGGGAGTTGTTCTGGCACGTCACGGTGAAAAGCAAGTGGTATATCCTCTTTGTTTGTATCCTTAGATGGCAGTTGTGGACTCCCTCTCACCAGAGCAGAAGGCTGAGCTGATATTGGATACAGACAGTGGAGCTTTGGAGGATGAGGCCTTCCTAAGGGAGGTGTTGACGAGCTTGATAGAGTCGCCTGATGATGAGGAGTTTGAACACTTTTTAATTGCTTTTGCAAAAGCCAACAAGCAGGTGAATGCTTAACTTTGGAATTGGCCTATTTTCTTAAAAAGCGTGCTGGCAAGCCGGCCATGTTACAATTGTCCTGAGATGGTTACATTTTTGCAGAACCTGAAAAAAGGCCAGGAATTGAATCCAAATCTGTTTAACACTTAAGATGTTAAAGGATTTGCAATTATGGTGGCCTGACTGTTTTCCCCATGCATTATAATGCAAAGATGAGCCACCAAACTTGCTCTAACCTCTACAATCCTTTCAGGAATCTAAACGTTCTCCTGTGCTGAAACATGTATACTTTTATTTCCAGAAAAACATCACCCTCATCAAAAATCCAGGTGTACGAGACACAATCTTGAACCTGACTTTGACGGCCCTTGCGCCTGAATTTGAAGAATTTGAGCCTGAAGACTTTAAGATGTTGTTCCAGGACCAGTTGGCTCCGGTCTTGGCGAGCCTCCACCCTGGCAGCTTGGCGGTTATCCCCAATAACATCAGCTGTCACTCCTACAGAGCTATGTAAGAGATGATGTTCCTAAAGTCCACAGTTAGACATTATAGGTTTGCATAATGATGATTTCAAACGTTGGCACCAGACAAGTGACAAGGATTGATGTGCTCTTTCTTCAGACTCGCTGGTCTTGGGCAAAGTTTGGAATCCCTGCCATTGCACCTTTCGGACAGCCTGAGATCAAGCATAAAGTCACTGAAGGAAAGATTCACACGTACGTTTCAAAACACTCTGCTAACAAACTTTTTTTTTAGAAATCCCAATTACCATTACTTGTAACGATAGCTGTATTGATGACATAACTTCATTTACATTTTCTTCCAAACAGGTTGCTCACTTCCAGACTCCTTCATGGTGAGTTCATTAACATGGGGATATAACATGGAAAAGGCTTTGCAATAGTTGATAACAAATGTACAGGACACACGTTTGGCATACAAAAATGATTTATATTAAAGACCCAGTCAAGTGCATGTTTTTGCACCAAAATGAAATGGCAGTTTCATTCCTTACATATCATTGTGCCTGTTCATGGCTAAAATAATTTTTAATAATTCATAATTAATGAATTAATGAATTATTAATTTTGGAGTCTGAGCCTAACGGAAGTTGCAGACGATAGTGGCTGTGACGTCACAAGATGTACCCAGTTGCGATTGTAAACATGGCGGAGACTTTGGAAAGTGATACTAGTGTGAGAGAAATGATTGATTTGGACAGCTTTTCGGACAGGATAGATGAGGAAAGTGATCAATTTGGTGCACTTTGAGGGCAACATTAAGAGATTTATGGATACAGCTCTCAACACTCATATGAAACATATATTTCAATAATCAAAAAACATTGGAAGGATTTCTTAACCTATTTTATACAACTAATATTACATAGATGGAAATATTTGTTTACATAGATGACCAAACCCACTGAGATAACTTAGGCTACAGTTTACCTCCCTGAGCTGACGTTATCTCTCACAGTCCCACAGGAGAGCACTCTCCCTCTCCTTATTGTTGAAACAGCTAATCTCCGTTAGCTCCGAGCTACAGTAGCACCAGATGCTAACGACAACCCTGTAACTCTCTCAGTCTCTCTTTCTCTCTCTCTCGAATCGACCAGTGGCCTTTATTTATCATGATCAATCAAAGAATCTACGAAACAATGACACCAGCCAGGCTCACCTTCATCTTTTGGGAACAGAAACATCGCCACTTCGGCAGACTTGACATTACTACAGCCAGCGGCAATGCATCGTTTCCCCTGTGTTTTTCATCCCTCTTTCTTCACTGTCGCCTCCATTGTCAGGTTTTCTCGATTGGCAATCACTTCCAGTCGACTCCGACACACTTTCCAGGAAAATACTAGCTCAAAAACGTTGAGAAATTCGACATTGAAAAAGAGAAAAAATGAACGGTTGTGAATGTAAACAGTGCGGCGGCGTCCATCTCGTGAAGTCACACAGTAGATCGCAAGCCACGCCCACGAAGGCGAAGGTCGACTGCAGATTTCCCCGGCAAATTCAAAATTCGTCAAATTCGTTGCTATTTCAACATCTTTTGATATGGGTTCCAATGGACAATTTTGGTCATTACTATACGTATTAGCATAACAGATCATGCACAGGTGCACACTTCACTGGGCCTTTAAGGAGCTTCATTGAGGTATTTTGAACTTAAACAAACTTTTGCAACTAAACTAACAATTATGATTTGCTTTTCTCCAGTGCAAGAAGACCCCGGTCAATGGTAAGTCTGTCAATTACCAGACATTAAAGTGTTGATGAAAAGATTGCATTGCAAAGGTACAATATCTGATATGCATTTTTGTCTTCTCACAGAGAACCTCATCTGTGCTGCAGTCAATAGGTAAGTGTATAGCAGATTTGTCCGGTGCTAGGTTTGCGGAGTTCTTTTACACAATCTAACTAAGGTTAAATGGTGGTTTTCTCACTCAGATCACACGTCCAAGAAGCACTATCTCTTTACAATTCCTCTGAAGCGCTGTGCCGTTTTACCCTCACTGAGCATGCTTGTTCCTCGGTAAGTTTGTTTTATGTAAGCTATCAATCCCAGAACAAGATTTGGCTTTTGCTACACGAGCCTCCTGAAACTAATAGCCATAGGATCTGAGACACTTTGCTTTATTTCTTGTCTATTTCTTTCCAAGGCTACACATCTAACAGCCAGCAACTTGGTCACATTGATGAACTGCACACTGGAAAGCAACAGGACATACCCGACAGAGGTCTGGAAGCTTTTATTCCAAAAAGCTTCTCCTGAACTAGACAAGGCTCTTGAGACATTCGCAACCATGGTAAATGCCACATTATCACAAAATTGGTGTTTTCCCGTGCCAATTCTGTCAAACCAAAATTATTTTCCAAATTCCAGGCACCAGGCAAGAGCAACCCATCCTTGTCACATGCACTTGAGGCTCTCGGAGAGGTGAGAATTGCCAACTTCAGCCAGACACAACTGCAGAGTGATGACTTTGTCAGCAGCTGGTTCCAGACAAATATTCGTCCGTTTTTGGCCTCCACAACCCCCAACTTCCTATTCTGCCTCAGCTCTAAGAACTTCAGCTGCGAGACCTACCAGACTGTGTAAGCAAACATGTGATACATTGCTCTACTGTGAACATTGATGGAAGATGAACCTGCCTATTTCTAGTTGGTTAGATGTTTACAGCCTTCTCTCAATATTTAGGATCAAGGCATTCAGCAGTCAAATGGCATCCATGGACAGAGAACAACAGCAAGCTGTCTACACTCATTTCATCCGGCCATTCCTTTCAAGAAATGACTCATCAGGTAAACGCAGGCACTCAGGCTCAATTAGGTCAAGTTTTGATGGCATGTGGTTGGTATACCCTGCCAATGTCATTGTTTCTGTCTTCTTCGCAGATCCTGGCTGTGTCTCCTTCAACAGAGGCAGTAAAGAGTGGCTTCAGGGCAACTTTGGCAACTTCTCTGGTTTTGCAAAACTTCGGGATCTGCAACATCTCAATGCCAACTTCTCCAGCGTAAGTGGCGGATGGCGGTTGTAACATTCTTCTTCCAAACCGGAATGTCTAACCTGTGGTTTTGCAATAGATGCTTTATGATTTCATATTGATTCCCTTCCGTAGGCCGAATTGTTGCCACTGCTCACTCCCACTCAGGTGGCAGAGTTGACACTGAGCTCAGGGGCCTTGAATGACACCGATCACATTGACCGTGTGTTTGAGCGACTCCAGGAGGGCGATGCTCTGGAAAATGTGGAAGAATTCCTGACACAGCTGACAGCTAATGGAAAGGTAGGCCACCTTTGAAATCGGAGTAAGAATGGCAATCCTCTACATTAGTTGTCGAGGACTCTATCATTTCCAATATAGTGTTACATCCTTTGTTGCATCATGTATAGTGTAGTATGTGTTTTAAACCCTCTAATATTGTCATTTCACAGGGCCCGGATTTCCAACCTGTTGTGAGAGACCGTGTAATGAATCGGACCTTCAGCATTATCAGTCCCCGTTTCACACACTTTATGGAAGAAGACTGGTTTGTTTGGTTCCATAAGATCCTGGTTCCTGTCCTCCCAAGTTTCAGTCCAATGATGATCAAGAGTGCAACCGCAAACATTTCCTGCAAAAACTTCCAAGTCGTGTGAGTAGCACTTTACAAATAAATACGCTTGCATTGCAGAGAATTCAACATCTAATGTGGGAGTGCATAATAATGTTTATTTTTATCCCACGCAGTGTGAGTGGGATGAGCAATGCTGCCCCTGCAATGTCCAAGGGACAACGAAAAGGCATTGGAAAAGCCTTGCTAGGCTATCTGGACAAATCGGCCAGTGTCATCAACAAGCCAGGTAGGGCTAACACTGGCTGGCACTCAACTTGTCCCATGTGCATCGATGAAAAATAAAGCTTGCTAAATGGTACCCATGCTAATGTCTATCTACCTACCTTAGTTTGCAGACAGGGAATTCAGAGTGATGCGGAATGGCTTGAAGCATACTTGGGTGCATTTTCCCAACACGTAAAATACTCTGACCTCAAAGCCTTCAATCTTTTATACACACATGCATTTCAAAACATTTGGACTACCTATGTTGCAAATGTATTATCTTTTCAATTTACACACGGCATCTATTGCACGTCTGTCCGTCCTGGGAGAGGGATCCCTCCTCTGTTGCTCTCCCTGAGGTTTCTCCCATTTTTCCCTTTAAACTGTGGGGTTTTCTCTGGAAGTTTTTCCTTGTACGATGTGAGGGTCTAAGGACAGAGGGTGTCGTATTGTCATACTGATATTCTGTACAAACTGTGAAGTCCACTGAGACAAATGTAACATTTGTGATATTGGGCTATATAAATAAACATTGATTGATTGATTGATTGAATCTTTCCGCGGTAAGTCATACATTAAGCTAGCAATATTCCTTGAAAACAACCACACAGTATTCAGAACATGGAAAATCTGCACGCGGGAGTTGTTCTGGCACGTCACGGTTATAAGCAAGTGGTATATCCTCTTTGTTTGTATCCTTAGATGGCAGTTGTGGACTCCCTCTCACCAGAGCAGAAGGCTGAGCTGATATTAGATACAGACAGTGGAGCTTTGGAGGATGAGGCCTTCCTAAGGGAGGTGTTGACGAGCTTGATAGAGTCGCCTGATGATGAGGAGTTTGAACACTTTTTAATTGCTTTTGCAAAAGCCAACAAGCAGGTGAATGCTTAACTTTGGAATTGGCCTATTTTCTTAAAAAGCGTGCTGGCAAGCCGGCCATGTTCAGTTGTCCTGAGATGGTTACATTTTTGCAGAACCTGAAAAAAGGCCAGGAATTGAATCCAAATCTGTTTAACACTTAAGATGTTAAAGGATTTGCAATTATGGTGGCCTGACTGTTTTCCCCATGCATTAGAATGCAAAGATGAGCCACCAAACTTGCTCTAACCTCTACAATCATTTCAGGAATCTAAATGTTCTCCTGTGCTGAAACATGTATACTTTTATTTCCAGAAAAACATCACCCTCATCAAAAATCCAGGTGTACGAGACACAATCTTGAACCTAACTTTGACGGCCCTTGCGCCCGAATTTGAAGATTTTGAGCCTGAAGACTTTAAGATGTTGTTCCAGGACCAGTTGGCTCCGGTCTTGGCGAGCCTCCACCCTGGCAGCTTGGCGGTTATCCCCAATAACATCAGCTGTCACTCCTACAGAGCTATGTAAGAGATGATGTTCCTAAAGTCCACAGTTAGACATTATAGGTTTGCATAATGATGATTTCAAACGTTGGCACCAGACAAGTGACAAAGATTGATGTGCTCTTTCTTCAGACTCGCTGGTCTTGGGCAAAGTTTGGAATCCCTGCCATTGCACCTTTCGGACAGCCTGAGATCAAGCATAAAGTCACTGAAGGAAAGATTCACACGTACGTTTCAAAACACTCTGCTAACAAACGTTTTTTTTAGAAAACCCAATTACCATTACTTGTAACGATAGCTGTATTGATGACATAACTTCATTTACATTTTCTTCCAAACAGGTTGCTCACTTCCAGACTCCTTCATGGTGAGTTCATTAACATGGGGATATAACATGGAAAAGGCTTTGCAATAGTTGATAACAAATTTACAGGATACACATTTGGCATACAAACATGATTTATATTAAGGAGCTTCATTGAGGTATTTTGAACTTAAACAAAGTTTTGCCACTAAACTAACAATTATGATTTGCTTTTCTCCAGTGCAAGAAGACCCCGGTCAATGGTAAGTCTGTCAATTACCAGACATTAAAGCGTTGATGAAAAGATTACATTGCAAAGGTACAATATCTGATACGCATTTTTGTCTTTTCACAGAGAACCTCATCTGTTCTGCAGTCAATAGGTAAGTGTATAGCAGATGTGTCCGGTGCTAGGTTTGCGGAGTTCTTTTACACAATCTAACTAAGGTTAAATGGTTGTTTTCCCCCTCAGATCACACGTCCAAGAAACACCAGCTCTTTACAATTCCTCTGAAGCGCTGTGCCGTTTTACCCTCACTGAGCATGCTTGCTCCTCGGTAAGTTTGTTTTATGTAAGCTATCAATCCCAGAACAAGATTTGGCTTTTGCTACACGAGCCTCCTGAAACTAATAGCCATAGGATCTGAGACACTTTGCTTCATTTCTTGTCTATGTCTTTCCAAGGCTACACACCTAACAGCCAGCAACTTGGTCACATTGATGAACTGCACACTGGAAAGCAACAGGAAATACCCGACAGAGGTCTGGAAGCTTTTATTCCAAAAAGCTTCTCCTGAACTAGACAAGGCTCTTGAGACATTCGCAACCATGGTAAATGCCACATTATCACAAACATTTTGTTTTCCCGTGCCAATTCTGTCAAACCAAAATTATTTTCCAAATTCCAGGCACCAGGCAAGAGCAACCCATCCTTGTCACATGCACTTGAGGCTCTCGGAGAGGTGAGAATTGCCAACTTCAGCCAGACACAACTGCAGAGTGATGACTTTGTCAGCAGCTGGTTCCAGACAAATATTCGTCCGTTTTTGGCCTCCACAACCCCCAACTTCCTATTCTGCCTCAGCTCCAAGAACTTCAGCTGCGAGACCTACCAGACTGTGTAAGCAAACATATGATACATTGCTCTACTGTGAACATTGATGGAAGATGAACCTGCCTATTTCTAGTTGGTTAGATGTTTACAGCCTTCTCTCAATATTTAGCATCAAGGCATTCAGCAGTCAAATGGCATCCATGGACAGAGAACAACAGCAAGCTGTCTACACTCATTTCATCCGGCCATTCCTTTCAACAAATGACTCATCAGGTAAACGCAGGCACTCAGGCTCAATTAGGTCAATTTTTGATGGCATGTGGTTGGTATACCCTGCCAATGTCATTGTTTCTGTCTTCTTCGCAGATCCTGGCTGTGTCTCCTTCAACAGAGGCAGTAAAGAGTGGCTTCAGGGCAACTTTGGCAACTTCTCTGGTTTTGCAAAACTTCGGGATCTGCAACATCTCAATGCCAACTTCTCCAGCGTAAGTGGCGGATGGCGGTTGTAACATTCTTCTTCCAAACCGGAATGTCTAACCTGTGGTTTTGCGATATATGCTTTATGATTTCATATTGATTCCCTTCCGTAGGCCGAATTGTTGCCACTGCTCACTCCCACTCAGGTGGCAGAGTTGACACTGAGCTCAGGGGCCTTGAATGACACCGACCACATTGACCGTGTGTTTGAGCGACTCCAGGATGGCGATGCTCTGGAAAATGTGGAAGAATTCCTGACACAGCTGACAGCTAATGGAAAGGTAGGCCACCTTTGAAATCGGAGTAAGAATGGCAATCCTCTACATTAGTTGTTGAGGACTCTATCATTTCCAATATAGTGTTACATCCTTTGTTGCATCATGTATGGTGTAGTATGTGTTTTAAACCCTCTAATGTTGTAATTTCAAAGGGCCCGGATTTCCAACCGTTTGTGAGAGACCGTGTAATGAATCGGACCTTCAGCATTATCAGTACCCGTTTCACACACTTTATGGAAGAAGACTGGTTTGTTTGGTTCCATAAGATCCTGGTTCCTGTCCTCCCAAGTTTCAGTCCAATGATGATCAAGGGTGCAACCGCAAACATTTCCTGCAAAAACTTCCAAGTCGTGTGAGTAGCACTTTACAAATAAATACGCTTGCATTGCAGAGAATTCAACATCTAATGTGGGACTGCATAATAATGTTTATTTTCATCCCACGCAGTGTGAGTGGGATGAGCAATGCTGCCCCTGCAATGTCCAAGGGACAACGAAAAGGCATTGGAAAAAACTTGCTCGGCTATCTGGACAAATCGGCCAGTGTCATCAACAAGCCAGGTAGGGCTAACACTGGCTGGCACTCAACTTGTCCCATGTGTATCGATGAAAAATAAAGCTTGCTAAATGGTACCCATGCTAATGTCTATCTACCTGCGTTAGTTTGCAGACAGGGAATTCAGAGTGATGCGGAATGGCTTGAAGCATACTTGGGTGCATTTTCCCAACACGTAAAATACTCTGACCTCAAAGCCTTCAATCTTTCCGCGGTAAGTCATACATTAAGCTAGCAATATTCCTTGAAAACAACCACACAGTATTCAGAACATGGAAAATCTGCACGCGGGAGTTGTTCTGGCACGTCATGGTTATAAGCAAGTGGTATATCCTCTTTGTTTGTATCCTTAGATGGCAGTTGTGGACTCCCTCTCACCAGAGCAGAAGGCTGAGCTGATATTAGATACAGACAGTGGAGCTTTGGAGGATGAGGCCTTCCTAAGGGAGGTGTTGACGAGCTTGATAGAGTCGCCTGATGATGAGGAGTTTGAACACTTTTTAATTGCTTTTGCAAAAGCCAACAAGCAGGTGAATGCTTAACTTTGGAATTGGCCTATTTTCTTAAAAAGCGTGCTGGCAAGCCGGCCATGTTCAGTTGTCCTGAGATGGTTACATTTTTGCAGAACCTGAAAAAAGGCCAGGAATTGAATCCAAATCTGTTTAACACTTAAGATGTTAAAGGATTTGCAATTATGGTGGCCTGACTGTTTTCCCCATGCATTAGAATGCAAAGATGAGCCACCAAACTTGCTCTAACCTCTACAATCATTTCAGGAATCTAAATGTTCTCCTGTGCTGAAACATGTATACTTTTATTTCCAGAAAAACATCACCCTCATCAAAAATCCAGGTGTACGAGACACAATCTTGAACCTAACTTTGACGGCCCTTGCGCCCGAATTTGAAGATTTTGAGCCTGAAGACTTTAAGATGTTGTTCCAGGACCAGTTGGCTCCGGTCTTGGCGAGCCTCCACCCTGGCAGCTTGGCGGTTATCCCCAATAACATCAGCTGTCACTCCTACAGAGCTATGTAAGAGATGATGTTCCTAAAGTCCACAGTTAGACATTATAGGTTTGCATAATGATGATTTCAAACGTTGGCACCAGACAAGTGACAAAGATTGATGTGCTCTTTCTTCAGACTCGCTGGTCTTGGGCAAAGTTTGGAATCCCTGCCATTGCACCTTTCGGACAGCCTGAGATCAAGCATAAAGTCACTGAAGGAAAGATTCACACGTACGTTTCAAAACACTCTGCTAACAAACGTTTTTTTTAGAAAACCCAATTACCATTACTTGTAACGATAGCTGTATTGATGACATAACTTCATTTACATTTTCTTCCAAACAGGTTGCTCACTTCCAGACTCCTTCATGGTGAGTTCATTAACATGGGGATATAACATGGAAAAGGCTTTGCAATAGTTGATAACAAATGTACAGGACACACGTTTGGCATACAAACATGATTTATATTAAGGAGCTTCATTGAGGTATTTTGAACTTAAACAAACTTTTGCCACTAAACTAACAATTATGATTTGCTTTTCTCCAGTGCAAGAAGACCCCGGTCAATGGTAAGTCTGTCAATTACCAGACATTAAAGCGTTGATGAAAAGATTGCATTGCAAAGGTACAATATCTGATACGCATTTTTGTCTTTTCACAGAGAACCTCATCTGTTCTGCAGTCAATAGGTAAGTGTATAGCAGATTTGTCCGGTGCTAGGTTTGCGGAGTTCTTTTACACAATCTAACTAAGGTTAAATGGTTGTTTTCCCCCTCAGATCACACGTCCAAGAAACACTATCTCTTTACAATTCCTCTGAAGCGCTGTGCCGTTTTACCCTCACTGAGCATGCTTGCTCCTCTGTAAGTTTGTTTTATGTAAGCTATCAATCCCAGAACAAGATTTGGCTTTTGCTACACGAGCCTCCTGAAACTAATAGCCATAGGATCTGAGACACTTTGCTTTATTTCTTGTCTATGTCTTTCCAAGGCTACACACCTAACAGCCAGCAACTTGGTCACATTGATGAACTGCACACTGGAAAGCAACAGGAAATACCCGACAGAGGTCTGGAAGCTTTTATTCCAAAAAGCTTCTCCTGAACTAGACAAGGCTCTTGAGACATTCGCAACCATGGTAAATGCCACATTATCACAAACATTTAGTTTTCCCGTGCCAATTCTGTCAAACCAAAATTATTTTCCAAATTCCAGGCACCAGGCAAGAGCAACCCATCCTTGTCACATGCACTTGAGGCTCTCGGAGAGGTGAGAATTGCCAACTTCAGCCAGACACAACTGCAGAGTGATGACTTTGTCAGCAGCTGGTTCCAGACAAATATTCGTCCGTTTTTGGCCTCCACAACCCCCAACTTCCTATTCTGCCTCAGCTCCAAGAACTTCAGCTGCGAGACCTACCAGACTGTGTAAGCAAACATGTGATACATTGCTCTACTGTGAACATTGATGGAAGATGAACCTGCCTATTTCTAGTTGGTTAGATGTTTACAGCCTTCTCTCAATATTTAGCATCAAGGCATTCAGCAGTCAAATGGCATCCATGGACAGAGAACAACAGCAAGCTGTCTACACTCATTTCATCCGGCCATTCCTTTCAACAAATGACTCATCAGGTAAACGCAGGCACTCAGGCTCAATTAGGTCAAGTTTTGATGGCATGTGGTTGGTATACCCTGCCAATGTCATTGTTTCTGTCTTCTTCGCAGATCCTGGCTGTGTCTCCTTCAACAGAGGCAGTAAAGAGTGGCTTCAGGGCAACTTTGGCAACTTCTCTGGTTTTGCAAAACTTCGGGATCTGCAACATCTCAATGCCAACTTCTCCAGCGTAAGTGGCGGATGGCGGTTGTAACATTCTTCTTCCAAACCGGAATGTCTAACCTGTGGTTTTGCGATATATGCTTTATGATTTCATACTGATTCCCTTCCGTAGGCCGAATTGTTGCCACTGCTCACTCCCACTCAGGTGGCAGAGTTGACACTGAGCTCAGGGGCCTTGAATGACACCGACCACATTGACCGTGTGTTTGAGCGACTCCAGGAGGGCGATGCTCTGGAAAATGTGGAAGAATTCCTGACACAGCTGACAGCTAATGGAAAGGTAGGCCACCTTTGAAATCGAAGTAAGAATGGCAATCCTCTACATTAGTTGTTGAGGACTCTATCATTTCCAATATAGTGTTACATCCTTTGTTGCATCATGTATAGTGTAGTATGTGTTTTAAACCCTCTAATGTTGTAATTTCAAAGGGCCCGGATTTCCAACCGTTTGTGAGAGACCGTGTAATGAATCGGACCTTCAGCATTATCAGTCCCCGTTTCACACACTTTATGGAAGAAGACTGGTTTGTTTGGTTCCATAAGATCCTGGTTCCTGTCCTCCCAAGTTTCAGTCCAATGATGATCAAGGGTGCAACCGCAAACATTTCCTGCAAAAACTTCCAAGTCGTGTGAGTAGCACTTTACAAATAAATACGCTTGCATTGCAGAGAATTCAACATCTAATGTGGGACTGCATAATAATGTTTATTTTCATCCCACGCAGTGTGAGTGGGATGAGCAATGCTGCCCCTGCAATGTCCAAGGGACAACGAAAAGGCATTGGAAAAAACTTGCTAGGCTATCTGGACAAATCGGCCAGTGTCATCAACAAGCCAGGTAGGGCTAACACTGGCTGGCACTCAACTTGTCCCATGTGTATCGATGAAAAATAAAGCTTGCTAAATGGTACCCATGCTAATGTCTATCTACCTGCGTTAGTTTGCAGACAGGGAATTCAGAGTGATGCGGAATGGCTTGAAGCATACTTGGGTGCATTTTCCCAACACGTAAAATACTCTGACCTCAAAGCCTTCAATCTTTCCGTGGTAAGTCATACATTAAGCTAGCAATATTCCTTGAAAACAACCACACAATATTCAGAACATGGAAAATCTGCACGCGGGAGTTGTTCTGGCACGTTACGGTTATAAGCAAGTGGTATATCCTCTTTGTTTGTATCCTTAGATGGCAGTTGTGGACTCCCTCTCACCAGAGCAGAAGGCTGAGCTGATATTGGATACAGACAGTGGAGCTTTGGAGGATGAGGCCTTCCTAAGGGAGGTGTTGACGAGCTTGATAGAGTCGTCTGATGATGAGGAGTTTGAACACTTTTTAATTGCTTTTGCAAAAGCCAACAAGCAGGTGAATGCTTAACTTTGGAATTGGCCTATTTTCTTAAAAAGCGTGCTGGCAAGCCGGCCATGTTACAATTGTCCTGAGATGGTTACATTTTTGCAGAACCTGAAAAAAGGCCAGGAATTGAATCCAAATCTGTTTAACACTTAAGATGTTAAAGGATTTGCAATTATGGTGGCCTGACTGTTTTCCCCATGCATTAGAATGCAAAGATGAGCCACCAAACTTGCTCTAACCTCTACAATCATTTCAGGAATCTAAATGTTCTCCTGTGCTGAAACATGTATACTTTTATTTCCAGAAAAACATCACCCTCATCAAAAATCCAGGTGTACGAGACACAATCTTGAACCTAACTTTGACGGCCCTTGCGCCCGAATTTGAAGATTTTGAGTCTGAAGACTTTAAGATGTTGTTCCAGGACCAGTTGGCTCCGGTCTTGGCGAGCCTCCACCCTGGCAGCTTGGCGGTTATCCCCAATAACATCAGCTGTCACTCCTACAGAGCTATGTAAGAGATGATGTTCCTAAAGTCCACAGTTAGACATTATAGGTTTGCATAATGATGATTTCAAACGTTGGCACCAGACAAGTGACAACGATTGATTCTTTCTTCAGACTCGCTGGTCTTGGGCAAAGTTTGGAATCCCTGCCATTGCACCTTTCGGACAGCCTGAGATCAAGCATAAAGTCACTGAAGGAAAGATTCACACGTACGTTTCAAAACACTCTGCTAACAAACTTTTTTTTTAGAAAACCCAATTACCATTACTTGTAACGATAGCTGTATTGATGACATAACTTCATTTACATTTTCTTCCAAACAGGTTGCTCACTTCCAGACTCCTTCATGGTGAGTTCATTAACATGGGGATATAACATGGAAAAGGCTTTGCAATAGTTGATAACAAATGTACAGGACACACGTTTGGCATACAAACATGATTTATATTAAGGAGCTTCATTGAGGTATTTTGAACTTAAACAAACTTTTGCCACTAAACTAACAATTATGATTTGCTTTTCTCCAGTGCAAGAAGACCCCGGTCAATGGTAAGTCTGTCAATTACCAGACATTAAAGCGTTGATGAAAAGATTGCATTGCAAAGGTACAATATCTGATACGCATTTTTGTCTTTTCACAGAGAACCTCATCTGTTCTGCAGTCAATAGGTAAGTGTATAGCAGATTTGTCCGGTGCTAGGTTTGCGGAGTTCTTTTACACAATCTAACTAAGGTTAAATGGTTGTTTTTCCCCTCAGATCACACGTCCAAGAAACACTATCTCTTTACAATTCCTCTGAAGCGCTGTGCCGTTTTACCCTCACTGAGCATGCTTGCTCCTCTGTAAGTTTGTTTTATGTAAGCTATCAATCCCAGAACAAGATTTGGCTTTTGCTACACGAGCCTCCTGAAACTAATAGCCATAGGATCTGAGACACTTTGCTTTATTTCTTGTCTATGTCTTTCCAAGGCTACACACCTAACAGCCAGCAACTTGGTCACATTGATGAACTGCACACTGGAAAGCAACAGGAAATACCCGACAGAGGTCTGGAAGCTTTTATTCCAAAAAGCTTCTCCTGAACTAGACAAGGCTCTTGAGACATTCGCAACCATGGTAAATGCCACATTATCACAAACATTTAGTTTTCCCGTGCCAATTCTGTCAAACCAAAATTATTTTCCAAATTCCAGGCACCAGGCAAGAGCAACCCATCCTTGTCACATGCACTTGAGGCTCTCGGAGAGGTGAGAATTGCCAACTTCAGCCAGACACAACTGCAGAGTGATGACTTTGTCAGCAGCTGGTTCCAGACAAATATTCGTCCGTTTTTGGCCTCCACAACCCCCAACTTCCTATTCTGCCTCAGCTCCAAGAACTTCAGCTGCGAGACCTACCAGACTGTGTAAGCAAACATGTGATACATTGCTCTACTGTGAACATTGATGGAAGATGAACCTGCCTATTTCTAGTTGGTTAGATGTTTACAGCCTTCTCTCAATATTTAGCATCAAGGCATTCAGCAGTCAAATGGCATCCATGGACAGAGAACAACAGCAAGCTGTCTACACTCATTTCATCCGGCCATTCCTTTCAACAAATGACTCATCAGGTAAACGCAGGCACTCAGGCTCAATTAGGTCAAGTTTTGATGGCATGTGGTTGGTATACCCTGCCAATGTCATTGTTTCTGTCTTCTTCGCAGATCCTGGCTGTGTCTCCTTCAACAGAGGCAGTAAAGAGTGGCTTCAGGGCAACTTTGGCAACTTCTCTGGTTTTGCAAAACTTCGGGATCTGCAACATCTCAATGCCAACTTCTCCAGCGTAAGTGGCGGATGGCGGTTGTAACATTCTTCTTCCAAACCGGAATGTCTAACCTGTGGTTTTGCGATATATGCTTTATGATTTCATACTGATTCCCTTCCGTAGGCCGAATTGTTGCCACTGCTCACTCCCACTCAGGTGGCAGAGTTGACACTGAGCTCAGGGGCCTTGAATGACACCGACCACATTGACCGTGTGTTTGAGCGACTCCAGGATGGCGATGCTCTGGAAAATGTGGAAGAATTCCTGACACAGCTGACAGCTAATGGAAAGGTAGGCCACCTTTGAAATCGGAGTAAGAATGGCAATCCTCTACATTAGTTGTTGAGGACTCTATCATTTCCAATATAGTGTTACATCCTTTGTTGCATCATGTATAGTGTAGTATGTGTTTTAAACCCTCTAATGTTGTAATTTCAAAGGGCCCGGATTTCCAACCGTTTGTGAGAGACCGTGTAATGAATCGGACCTTCAGCATTATCAGTACCCGTTTCACACACTTTATGGAAGAAGACTGGTTTGTTTGGTTCCATAAGATCCTGGTTCCTGTCCTCCCAAGTTTCAGTCCAATGATGATCAAGGGTGCAACCGCAAACATTTCCTGCAAAAACTTCCAAGTCGTTTGAGTAGCACTTTACAAATAAATACGCTTGCATTGCAGAGAATTCAACATCTAATGTGGGACTGCATAATAATGTTTATTTTCATCCCACGCAGTGTGAGTGGGATGAGCAATGCTGCCCCTGCAATGTCCAAGGGACAACGAAAAGGCATTGGAAAAAACTTGCTAGGCTATCTGGACAAATCGGCCAGTGTCATCAACAAGCCAGGTAGGGCTAACACTGGCTGGCACTCAACTTGTCCCATGTGTATCGATGAAAAATAAAGCTTGCTAAATGGTACCCATGCTAATGTCTATCTACCTGCGTTAGTTTGCAGACAGGGAATTCAGAGTGATGCGGAATGGCTTGAAGCATACTTGGGTGCATTTTCCCAACACGTAAAATACTCTGACCTCAAAGCCTTCAATCTTTCCGCGGTAAGTCATACATTAAGCTAGCAATATTCCTTGAAAACAACCACACAGTATTCAGAACATGGAAAATCTGCACGCGGGAGTTGTTCTGGCACGTCACGGTTATAAGCAAGTGGTATATCTTCTTTGTTTGTATCCTTAGATGGCAGTTGTGGACTCCCTCTCACCAGAGCAGAAGGCTGAGCTGATATTGGATACAGACAGTGGAGCTTTGGAGGATGAGGCCTTCCTAAGGGAGGTGTTGACGAGCTTGATAGAGTCGCCTGATGATGAGGAGTTTGAACACTTTTTAATTGCTTTTGCAAAAGCCAACAAGCAGGTGAATGCTTAACTTTGGAATTGGCCTATTTTCTTAAAAAGCGTGCTGGCAAGCCGGCCATGTTACAATTGTCCTGAGATGGTTACATTTTTGCAGAACCTGAAAAAAGGCCAGGAATTGAATCCAAATCTGTTTAACACTTAAGATGTTAAAGGATTTGCAATTATGGTGGCCTGACTGTTTTCCCCATGCATTATAATGCAAAGATGAGCCACCAAACTTGCTCTAACCTCTACAATCATTTCAGGAATCTAAATGTTCTCCTGTGCTGAAACATGTATACTTTTATTTCCAGAAAAACATCACCCTCATCAAAAATCCAGGTGTACGAGACACAATCTTGAACCTAACTTTGACGGCCCTTGCGCCCGAATTTGAAGATTTTGAGTCTGAAGACTTTAAGATGTTGTTCCAGGACCAGTTGGCTCCGGTCTTGGCGAGCCTCCACCCTGGCAGCTTGGCGGTTATCCCCAATAACATCAGCTGTCACTCCTACAGAGCTATGTAAGAGATGATGTTCCTAAAGTCCACAGTTAGACATTATAGGTTTGCATAATGATGATTTCAAACGTTGGCACCAGACAAGTGACAACGATTGATGTGCTCTTTCTTCAGACTCGCTGGTCTTGGGCAAAGTTTGGAATCCCTGCCATTGCACCTTTCGGACAGCCTGAGATCAAGCATAAAGTCACTGAAGGAAAGATTCACACGTACGTTTCAAAACACTCTGCTAACAAACTTTTTTTTTAGAAAACCCAATTACCATTACTTGTAACGATAGCTGTATTGATGACATAACTTCATTTACATTTTCTTCCAAACAGGTTGCTCACTTCCAGACTCCTTCATGGTGAGTTCATTAACATGGGGATATAACATGGAAAAGGCTTTGCAATAGTTGATAACAAATTTACAGGACACACGTTTGGCATACAAACATGATTTATATTAAGGAGCTTCATTGAGGTATTTTGAACTTAAACAAACTTTTGCCACTAAACTAACAATTATGATTTGCTTTTCTCCAGTGCAAGAAGACCCCGGTCAATGGTAAGTCTGTCAATTACCAGACATTAAAGCGTTGATGAAAAGATTGCATTGCAAAGGTACAATATCTGATACGCATTTTTGTCTTTTCACAGAGAACCTCATCTGTTCTGCAGTCAATAGGTAAGTGTATAGCAGATTTGTCCGGTGCTAGGTTTGCGGAGTTCTTTTACACAATCTAACTAAGGTTAAATGGTTGTTTTCCCCCTCAGATCACACGTCCAAGAAACACTATCTCTTTACAATTCCTCTGAAGCGCTGTGCCGTTTTACCCTCACTGAGCATGCTTGCTCCTCGGTAAGTTTGTTTTATGTAAGCTATCAATCCCAGAACAAGATTTGGCTTTTGCTACACGAGCCTCCTGAAACTAATAGCCATAGGATCTGAGACACTTTGCTTTATTTCTTGTCTATGTCTTTCCAAGGCTACACACCTAACAGCCAGCAACTTGGTCACATTGATGAACTGCACACTGGAAAGCAACAGGAAATACCCGACAGAGGTCTGGAAGCTTTTATTCCAAAAAGCTTCTCCTGAACTAGACAAGGCTCTTGAGACATTCGCAACCATGGTAAATGCCACATTATCACAAACATTTTGTTTTCCCGTGCCAATTCTGTCAAACCAAAATTATTTTCCAAATTCCAGGCACCAGGCAAGAGCAACCCATCCTTGTCACATGCACTTGAGGCTCTCGGAGAGGTGAGAATTGCCAACTTCAGCCAGACACAACTGCAGAGTGATGACTTTGTCAGCAGCTGGTTCCAGACAAATATTCGTCCGTTTTTGGCCTCCACAACCCCCAACTTCCTATTCTGCCTCAGCTCCAAGAACTTCAGCTGCGAGACCTACCAGACTGTGTAAGCAAACATGTGATACATTGCTCTACTGTGAACATTGATGGAAGATGAACCTGCCTATTTCTAGTTGGTTAGATGTTTACAGCCTTCTCTCAATATTTAGCATCAAGGCATTCAGCAGTCAAATGGCATCCATGGACAGAGAACAACAGCAAGCTGTCTACACTCATTTCATCCGGCCATTCCTTTCAAGAAATGACTCATCAGGTAAACGCAGGCACTCAGGCTCAATTAGGTCAAGTTTTGATGGCATGTGGTTGGTATACCCTGCCAATGTCATTGTTTCTGTCTTCTTCGCAGATCCTGGCTGTGTCTCCTTCAACAGAGGCAGTAAAGAGTGGCTTCAGGGCAACTTTGGCAACTTCTCTGGTTTTGCAAAACTTCGGGATCTGCAACATCTCAATGCCAACTTCTCCAGCGTAAGTGGCGGATGGCGGTTGTAACATTCTTCTTCCAAACCGGAATGTCTAACCTGTGGTTTTGCGATATATGCTTTATGATTTCATACTGATTCCCTTCCGTAGGCCGAATTGTTGCCACTGCTCACTCCCACTCAGGTGGCAGAGTTGACACTGAGCTCAGGGGCCTTGAATGACACCGACCACATTGACCGTGTGTTTGAGCGACTCCAGGATGGCGATGCTCTGGAAAATGTGGAAGAATTCCTGACACAGCTGACAGCTAATGGAAAGGTAGGCCACCTTTGAAATCGGAGTAAGAATGGCAATCCTCTACATTAGTTGTTGAGGACTCTATCATTTCCAATATAGTGTTACATCCTTTGTTGCATCATGTATAGTGTAGTATGTGTTTTAAACCCTCTAATGTTGTAATTTCAAAGGGCCCGGATTTCCAACCGTTTGTGAGAGACCGTGTAATGAATCGGACCTTCAGCATTATCAGTCCCCGTTTCACACACTTTATGGAAGAAGACTGGTTTGTTTGGTTCCATAAGATCCTGGTTCCTGTCCTCCCAAGTTTCAGTCCAATGATGATCAAGGGTGCAACCGCAAACATTTCCTGCAAAAACTTCCAAGTCGTGTGAGTAGCACTTTACAAATAAATACGCTTGCATTGCAGAGAATTCAACATCTAATGTGGGACTGCATAATAATGTTTATTTTCATCCCACGCAGTGTGAGTGGGATGAGCAATGCTGCCCCTGCAATGTCCAAGGGACAACGAAAAGGCATTGGAAAAAACTTGCTAGGCTATCTGGACAAATCGGCCAGTGTCATCAACAAGCCAGGTAGGGCTAACACTGGCTGGCACTCAACTTGGGGTGTATCGATGAAAAATAAAGCTTGCTAAATGGTACCCATGCTAATGTCTATCTACCTGCGTTAGTTTGCAGACAGGGAATTCAGAGTGATGCGGAATGGCTTGAAGCATACTTGGGTGCATTTTCCCAACACGTAAAATACTCTGACCTCAAAGCCTTCAATCTTTCCGCGGTAAGTCATACATTAAGCTAGCAATATTCCTTGAAAACAACCACACAGTATTCAGAACATGGAAAATCTGCACGCGGGAGTTGTTCTGGCACGTCACGGTTATAAGCAAGTGGTATATCCTCTTTGTTTGTATCCTTAGATGGCAGTTGTGGACTCCCTCTCACCAGAGCAGAAGGCTGAGCTGATATTGGATACAGACAGTGGAGCTTTGGAGGATGAGGCCTTCCTAAGGGAGGTGTTGACGAGCTTGATAGAGTCGCCTGATGATGAGGAGTTTGAACACTTTTTAATTGCTTTTGCAAAAGCCAACAAGCAGGTGAATGCTTAACTTTGGAATTGGCCTATTTTCTTAAAAAGCGTGCTGGCAAGCCGGCCATGTTACAATTGTCCTGAGATGGTTACATTTTTGCAGAACCTGAAAAAAGGCCAGGAATTGAATCCAAATCTGTTTAACACTTAAGATGTTAAAGGATTTGCAATTATGGTGGCCTGACTGTTTTCCCCATGCATTAGAATGCAAAGATGAGCCACCAAACTTGCTCTAACCTCTACAATCATTTCAGGAATCTAAATGTTCTCCTGTGCTGAAACATGTATACTTTTATTTCCAGAAAAACCTCACCCTCATCAAAAATCCAGGTGTACGAGACACAATCTTGAATCTGACTTTGACGGCCCTTGCGCCTGAATTTGAAGAATTTGAGCCTGAAGACTTTAAGATGTTGTTCCAAGACCAGTTGGCTCCTGTCTTGGCGAGCCTCCACCCCGGCAGCTTGGCGGTTATCCCCAATAACATCAGCTGTCACTCCTACAGAGCTATGTAAGAGATGATGTTCCTAAAGTCCACAGTTAGACATTATAGGTTTGCATAATGATGATTTCAAACGTTGGCACCAGACAAGTGACAAAGATTGATGTGCTCTTTCTTCAGACTCGCTGGTCTTGGGCAAAGTTTGGAATCCCTGCCATTGCACCTTTCGAACAGCCTGAGATCAAGCATAAAGTCACTGAAGGAAAGATTCACACGTACGTTTCAAAACACTCTGCTAACAAACTTTTTTTTTAGAAAACCCAATTACCATTACTTGTAACGATAGCTGTATTGATGACATAACTTCATTTACATTTTCTTCCAAACAGGTTGCTCACTTCCAGACTCCTTTATGGTGAGTTCATTAACATGGCGATATAACATGGAAAAGGCTTTGCAATAGTTGATAACAAATGTACAGGACACACGTTTGGCATACAAACATGATTTATATTAAAGAGCTTCATTGAGGTATTTTGAACTTAAACAAAGTTTTGCCACTAAACTAACAATTATGATTTGCTTTTCTCCAGTGCAAGAAGACCCCGGTCAATGGTAAGTCTGTCAATTACCAGACATTAAAGCGTTGATGAAAAGATTGCATTGCAAAGGTACAATATCTGATACGCATTTTTGTCTTTTCACAGAGAACCTCATCTGTTCTGCAGTCAATAGGTAAGTGTATAGCAGATTTGTCCGGTGCTAGGTTTGCGGAGTTCTTTTACACAATCTAACTAAGGTTAAATGGTTGTTTTCCCCCTCAGATCACACGTCCAAGAAACACTATCTCTTTACAATTCCTCTGAAGCGCTGTGCCGTTTTACCCTCACTGAGCATGCTTGCTCCTCGGTAAGTTTGTTTTATGTAAGCTATCAATCCCAGAACAAGATTTGGCTTTTGCTACACGAGCCTCCTGAAACTAATAGCCATAGGATCTGAGACACTTTGCTTTATTTCTTGTCTATGTCTTTCCAAGGCTACACACCTAACAGCCAGCAACTTGGTCACATTGATGAACTGCACACTGGAAAGCAACAGGAAATACCCGACAGAGGTCTGGAAGCTTTTATTCCAAAAAGCTTCTCCTGAACTAGACAAGGCTCTTGAGACATTCGCAACCATGGTAAATGCCACATTATCACAAACATTTTGTTTTCCCGTGCCAATTCTGTCAAACCAAAATTATTTTCCAAATTCCAGGCACCAGGCAAGAGCAACCCATCCTTGTCACATGCACTTGAGGCTCTCGGAGAGGTGAGAATTGCCAACTTCAGCCAGACACAACTGCAGAGTGATGACTTTGTCAGCAGCTGGTTCCAGACAAATATTCGTCCGTTTTTGGCCTCCACAACCCCCAACTTCCTATTCTGCCTCAGCTCCAAGAACTTCAGCTGCGAGACCTACCAGACTGTGTAAGCAAACATGTGATACATTGCTCTACTGTGAACATTGATGGAAGATGAACCTGCCTATTTCTAGTTGGTTAGATGTTTACAGCCTTCTCTCAATATTTAGCATCAAGGCATTCAGCAGTCAAATGGCATCCATGGACAGAGAACAACAGCAAGCTGTCTACACTCATTTCATCCGGCCATTCCTTTCAAGAAATGACTCATCAGGTAAACGCAGGCACTCAGGCTCAATTAGGTCAAGTTGTTTTGGCATGTGGTTGGTATACCCTGCCAATGTCATTGTTTCTGTCTTCTTCGCAGATCCTGGCTGTGTCTCCTTCAACAGAGGCAGTAAAGAGTGGCTTCAGGGCAACTTTGGCAACTTCTCTGGTTTTGCAAAACTTCGGGATCTGCAACATCTCAATGCCAACTTCTCCAGCGTAAGTGGCGGATGGCGGTTGTAACATTCTTCTTCCAAACCGGAATGTCTAACCTGTGGTTTTGCGATATATGCTTTATGATTTCATACTGATTCCCTTCCGTAGGCCGAATTGTTGCCACTGCTCACTCCCACTCAGGTGGCAGAGTTGACACTGAGCTCAGGGGCCTTGAATGACACCGACCACATTGACCGTGTGTTTGAGCGACTCCAGGAGGGCGATGCTCTGGAAAATGTGGAAGAATTCCTGACACAGCTGACAGCTAATGGAAAGGTAGGCCACCTTTGAAATCGGAGTAAGAATGGCAATCCTCTACATTAGTTGTTGAGGACTCTATCATTTCCAATATAGTATTACATCCTTTGTTGCATCATGTATGGTGTAGTATGTGTTTTAAACCCTCTAATGTTGTAATTTCAAAGGGCCCGGATTTCCAACCGTTTGTGAGAGACCGTGTAATGAATCGGACCTTCAGCATTATCAGTCCCCATTTCACACACTTTATGGAAGAAGACTGGTTTGTTTGGTTCCATAAGATCCTGGTTCCTGTCCTCCCAAGTTTCAGTCCAATGATGATCAAGGGTGCAACCGCAAACATTTCCTGCAAAAACTTCCAAGTCGTGTGAGTAGCACTTTACAAATAAATACGCTTGCATTGCAGAGAATTCAACATCTAATGTGGGACTGCATAATAATGTTTATTTTTATCCCACGCAGTGTGAGTGGGATGAGCAATGCTGCCCCTGCAATGTCCAAGGGACAACGAAAAGGCATTGGAAAAGCCTTGCTAGTCTATCTGGACAAATCGGCCAGTGTCATCAACAAGCCAGGTAGGGCTAACACTGGCTGGCACTCAACTTGTCCCATGTGTATCGATGAAAAATAAAGCTTGCTAAATGGTACCCATGCTAATGTCTATCTACCTGCCTTAGTTTGCAGACAGGGAATTCAGAGTGATGCAGAATGGCTTGAAGCATACTTGGGTGCATTTTCCCAACACGTAAAATACTCTGACCTCAAAGCCTTCAATCTTTCCGCGGTAAGTCATACATTAAGCCAGCAATATTCCTTGAAAACAACCACACAGTATTCAGAACATGGAAAATCTGCACGCGGGAGTTGTTCTGGCACGTCACGGTGAAAAGCAAGTGGTATATCTTCTTTGTTTGTATCCTTAGATGGCAGTTGTGGACTCCCTCTCACCAGAGCAGAAGGCTGAGCTGATATTGGATACAGACAGTGGAGCTTTGGAGGATGAGGCCTTCCTAAGGGAGGTGTTGACGAGCTTGATAGAGTCGCCTGATGATGAGGAGTTTGAACACTTTTTAATTGCTTTTGCAAAAGCCAACAAGCAGGTGAATGCTTAACTTTGGAATTGGCCTATTTTCTTAAAAAGCGTGCTGGCAAGCCGGCCATGTTACAATTGTCCTGAGATGGTTACATTTTTGCAGAACCTGAAAAAAGGCCAGGAATTGAATCCAAATCTGTTTAACACTTAAGATGTTAAAGGATTTGCAATTATGGTGGCCTGACGGTTTTCCCCATGCATTAGAATGCAAAGATGAGCCACCAAACTTGCTCTAACCTCTACAATCATTTCAGGAATCTAAACGTTCTCCTGTGCTGAAACATGTATACTTTTATTTCCAGAAAAACATCACCCTCATCAAAAATCCAGGTGTACGAGACACAATCTTGAACCTAACTTTGACGGCCCTTGCGCCTGAATTTGAAGGATTTGAGCCTGAAGACTTTAAGATGTTGTTCCAGGACCAGTTGGCTCCTGTCTTGGCGAGCCTCCACCCCGGCAGCTTGGCGGTTATCCCCAATAACATCAGCTGTCACTCCTACAGAGCTATGTAAGAGATGATGTTCCTAAAGTCCACAGTTAGACATTATAGGTTTGCATAATGATGATTTCAAACGTTGGCACCAGACAAGTGACAACGATTGATGTGCTCTTTCTTCAGACTCGCTGGTCTTGGGCAAAGTTTGGAATCCCTGCCATTGCACCTTTCGAACAGCCTGAGATCAAGCATAAAGTCACTGAAGGAAAGATTCACACGTACGTTTCAAAACACTCTGCTAACAAACTTTTTTTTTAGAAAACCCAATTACCATTACTTGTAACGATAGCTGTATTGATGACATAACTTCATTTACATTTTCTTCCAAACAGGTTGCTCACTTCCAGACTCCTTCATGGTGAGTTCATTAACATGGGGATATAACATGGAAAAGGCTTTGCAATAGTTGATAACAAATGTACAGGACACACGTTTGGCATACAAACATGATTTATATTAAGGAGCTTCATTGAGGTATTTTGAACTTAAACAAACTTTTGCCACTAAACTAACAATTATGATTTGCTTTTCTCCAGTGCAAGAAGACCCCGGTCAATGGTAAGTCTGTCAATTACCAGACATTAAAGCGTTGATGAAAAGATTGCATTGCAAAGGTACAATATCTGATACGCATTTTTGTCTTCTCACAGAGAACCTCATCTGTGCTGCAGTCAATAGGTAAGTGTATAGCAGATTTGTCCGGTGCTAGGTTTGCGGAGTTCTTTTACACAATCTAACTAAGGTTAAATGGTTGTTTTCCCCCTCAGATCACACGTCCAAGAAACACTATCTCTTTACAATTCCTCTGAAGCGCTGTGCCGTTTTACCCTCACTGAGCATGCTTGTTCCTCGGTAAGTTTGTTTTATGTAAACTATCAATCCCAGAACAAGATTTGGCTTTTGCTACACGAGCCTCCTGAAACTAATAGCCATAGGATCTGAGACACTTTGCTTTATTTCATGTCTATTTCTTTCCAAGGCAACACATCTAACAGCCAGCAACTTGGTCACATTGATGAACTGCACACTGGAAAGCAACAGGACATACCCGACAGAGGTCTGGAAGCTTTTATTCCAAAAAGCTTCTCCTGAACTAGACAAGGCTCTTGAGACATTCGCAACCATGGTAAATGCCACATTATCACAAAATTTGTGTTTTCCCGTGCCAATTCTGTCAAACCAAACTTATTTTCCAAATTCCAGGCACCAGGCAAGAGCAACCCATCCTTGTCACATGCACTTGAGGCTCTCGGAGAGGTGAGAATTGCCAACTTCAGCCAGACACAACTGCAGAGTGATGACTTTGTCAGCAGCTGGTTCCAGACAAATATTCGTCCGTTTTTGGCCTCCACAACCCCCAACTTCCTATTCTGCCTCAGCTCCAAGAACTTCAGCTGCGAGACCTACCAGACTGTGTAAGCAAACATGTGATACATTGCTCTACTGTGAACATTGATGGAAGATGAACCTGCCTATTTCTAGTTGGTTAGATGTTTACAGCCTTCTCTCAATATTTAGCATCAAGGCATTCAGCAGTCAAATGGCATCCATGGACAGAGAACAACAGCAAGCTGTCTACACTCATTTCATCCGGCCATTCCTTTCAAGAAATGACTCATCAGGTAAACGCAGGCACTCAGGCTCAATTAGGTCAAGTTTTGATGGCATGTGGTTGGTATACCCTGCCAATCTCATTGTTTCTGTCTTCTTCGCAGATCCTGGCTGTGTCTCCTTCAACAGAGGCAGTAAAGAGTGGCTTCAGGGCAACTTTGGCAACTTCTCTGGTTTTGCAACCCTTCAGGATCTGCAACATCTCAATGCCAACTTCTCCAGCGTAAGTAGCAGACCTTGGTTGTAGAGCTCAACTCCCAAACTAAAACCAGTTGTTGTTCAATAAATGTTAAATCAATATTAAATTATCAATTGTGTTACCATGACTACTTAAAACTTGACTTCCAGGATGTACAGTGACATGAACCCACTCGTCCCGTTTTGTAATCTGCATGAGAGTTTGATTGTAAGACAAGCCTAGACAATCTAAATGTAGCAAGCAAAGGGAACTTTTTTTCCATTATCCAGTAGGTTGCCCTTTTTTTAACAACTAAAGCTTCATTCATTATAGATATTAAACACTAAGTACTTGCATAGGTCAGCTGAAAAAATGCCAAGTAGGTTAACACAAACTAGGAATTTGTCTTGGTGTTTTTGGTGCAGACATACATAAAAATAAAACGGTGATAAAAAAAACTATTTAAAGAAAACCATAATTATTCAAATATAGCAATATTTACATTGAATATATATGAAATAAACATTTTTTTAAATATGTGTGCAGTTACAATCCATAAAGACCTTTAAATTGTATTGGGAAACTGGCATGTACATTTCTTACACATTATTTGTGCTATGTCATTGGACATAGCTTGCTGTTATTCCTTCAAGGCAAAACATATATTATATATAAATATAAGATACTGCAAAAACTAAAAAAGATCTGAATCTACTGATTAGTGTAGTGGCAATTTCTTATTTTACCTTATATGTTAAAACCAAATGCTTCTAAAAGCATTTTCTAACACTACTGTACCATTTCCTGATATATGCTGTTTTCTGTGCATACTCTAATGAGGGTTATTATTCTTAAGCGCTTCAAGGCCACAGAGCTGATTTGGCAGACTATGTTGAAACTACTCCTCTTCACACAAAGTTTGAACTTCCATATTCTGATAACCATTATACTTTCTACAGCTCAAGGACACAGGTGTCTAATAACAATATGAGACATCCGTGTGAAAGCAGATTTCTGAGGCGTTCCGCCTAGCTACACAAAAACTCTACCTTGTATATACAGTAAGCTTTGCTATTCTGTGACTATTGCGCACACTCCTGCAGACTACCCTGTACTCTGTGAGACTTGTGCCTTCGAGGCGCCTCGAATAAAGATCCAGAAAGACAACTCTGTTTGTTTCACCAGTTTATTGATTGATCATTCTAATTGTATATCTCCACAGTATTGACTAGGTCTAAGATTTCCATAACATTAGCTGCCGGTATAACATGGGAAGTCCAGTTTTTAAACAAGCGTAAAACTGCCAAGAAACGTTAAAGTTGATGTTACTTACTGTAATACTGTACTGCTCGTCACTAGGTGGAGGTTGCATATCTTCTTACTGTCAGTCAGCTGGCTCAGCTGGCAGCAACTCCCTCACATCTAAAGACAAAGATGGATGTGACAAGTATCATGAAAGTCATCAACCCTGTCAACTTTGGTGCTTTCTTTGACATCGTCTCACCAGCCATTGAGGTAAATATCTGTATAGCTGAGGCTTTCTTTGTTGCCTAATAATATTCACATTGTTTAATTTTTCCAGACAAACACATGGCATGAGTATATTGAAAGATGTTCAAATTAAATTCCTTGTAATCCACCTGAAAGCAAACACTGCAGGAAAATGATGCCTAATATTAACCCATTTCTGGTGCAATTTTTAAAAGTATATATTTTAAAGTCAAACTGAAACACACTTTCATCATAATACACTGAACTTTAAGTGAAAAAATATTTACCTAGCTTAATGCAATGTAACACACTAGGTCTGAAATAAAGACTAATGTCACAAAGGCTATACTATTTTGAAAGGGATTTTAATTAACATTATGAGAGCCAAACATGAAGAAGTTGAAGCTGTTAGCTTAAGGTGCCTATTGTAGCTGGTTGAACAAGGTAGCATAAGAAAAGCAAGCTTGTAGTAGTTATAGTTGTAGCAGTAACATTAATAAGGCATTACCTGTAAACAACAGCAAACACTACATTTATAGGCTATAAGATGTATTCATATATTATCTTAATTAATAGCCCGTTGAAGATACCAGCAACAACTTTCTAACGCTACTTCTTAAGCTCACTTAGGCTAACACAGCTAAATACTGTGGCATTTCATTTTCAACATCTTAAAATTACCTGCAAATGTCGAGGTTGGTTATTGTTCGTGCTGAATGGGGTGGTCCTGTTTCTTCAGTAGCACATAAAGTAACCAGTGAGCCTGCTTAACTCTCAGTCATACAGGGACAATGGAATACTGGCTATTTTTGCTTTGTTTATATTCACCTTATGTGGGCCTGCCCCTATTCTCACTCCCAGTTGAAACACATGTGTTAGTTCTCCCCGGTTTAGCACTCGTAGCTTTGAGGAACACCGGTTACGGAAAGTACCAAAGTACAATGATCATCAGACTCGTTACTTACAACCCAGTTTCACAGCATTTCGTGTTATAGTCACGAAATTAATTTAATCTATTGATTCGTGTTCAACAACACGATTTTCATTTTTTTTTCGTGTCACACAGAGCGATTTTAAAAGCAATGTATTTCTATTGGTAGTATGTTTCGTGCCTGCACCACGTCTTTTTGTCCGGTCAGGTCTTGGAAGACCGGAAGCTGTATGGTTCATAAACACATTTTATTACTCGCTTACCCTAAGCCTAACCCTTTCCCTTTTATTTTAAATTGTATAATGTCAGAGTTTTTCTTGCCGTCTGCTAGGAAAATAAATGGGCCAAAGAGCCTCAGGATACTGAAATCTTTTTTTCCTTCTAATTTGTTATTACATGTTACGAAACATACTACCAATAGAAATACATTGCTTCTAAAATCGTTCTGTGTCAGAATACTGAAATCTGTATTTTTTTTAATCTGTTTTTCCTTCTAATTTGTTATTATTATTATTATTATTATTATTATTATTGCTTTTAAAATCGTTCTGTGAGACACGAAAAAAATGCCGAAATTGTGTTGGTGAACACGAATCAATAGATTAATTTCGTAACTATCAGAGATGGGGTCGTTACTAAAAAAATGTAATATATTACATATTACATATTACTTTAAAAAAAAGAGTAATATATTACACTACTTCGTTGGGTGTCAAACTCAATTTCATCGCGGGCCACATTAGCATTATGGTTGCACTCAAAGGGCCGGTTGTAACTATATAAATATATAATATATATATATAAAATAATGTATTATATTACATTATTGTCTTTGAATTGGGTTATTATCGGATTGGGTAATAACTAACTAAGTTTGAAAGCAGAAGTCCAGGGCAAATAATTGCAAGTCTCTTCAGTGCGCATGTCGCAAAACGAGATGCATTGTGGGACAGGCCTCTGTAAAGTGGCATGTAACCATATAATAAACGTACTATATTCTTTGTAAGCTCTTGCAGGCCACATTAAATGAAGTCGCGGGCCGGATTTGGCCCCCGGGCTTTGAGTTTGACACCCCTAAAGTAACTTGTTACTTTACTCGTTACTTTACTCGCCGAGCACGTACGAACTGCGCATGCATGAGTGGCAATAACTCTCCTTACCAGCATGTGTTCTTTGCAGGTGTATGTTGAGGTTTGACGTGGTGTTTACAGCAGTGGATAACAGCTTATGGCCAGGACACAGTTTGCACCTCACCGTCACATTCCTGTCTATTCTTCGGACGAACTCAAAATAATGGGCATACCTCGACCCCTCGAAAGTTATCGCTGACTCAGCCATGTTTATGCAGCACTGCACGTGGAGATGTGGACGCGCAAGTCGCGCAGATTACGTACATATAAACCTGCGGCGGAAACCCCTCTTGTCTGTCAGTGTGATTATGACTGATTTTTAGTAAGTAACGAAGTAACGCGTGTTGGGGCAATGTTAGTAACTGTAGTGTGATTACTGAATTACAAAAGTAGCGCGTTACACTACTCCGCTACCGACAAAAGTAATATTATTACAGTAACACCAAACTCTGGTAACTATAACACGAAATGCCGTGAGACTGCGTTGTTAATTAAGAACATGTTTAAAATGACTCTTTCATATGGATGTAATGTATAAAGGTCCACAGGGATGAAATCTATAAAAACAAGTTAACTTAAAGACCAAATTCAATAAGCATTGTCTGTAAGTCTGTCAGTGTGCAATTTAGCTAGGGGGTTTTAGCCATATATCTATGGGATTAGTTTTGTGTCATAAAGATAAAGGGATTAGTTTTGTGTCGTAAAGATAAAGCAACACTAGAATCAAGCAAAACTAAGACTTTAAGAGAAAAAAAAACTGAATCAAGCAAAATACATTTTTAATTTCAAAAATAAAACTCTTAAGTTTCAAACAAATCATTTGTGTAATCATGTAAATTATAAGTATTTTTTCTTTGTTTTAACATATCTTTTTGTTTGCAGTTCTCTTTACTTCTTTCTGAATGATCAGACTTTTGCTTTCGCTGCAGCTATTCTCGTTTGCGCTCCTTCATTTTTTGTTTTTACAGCCCACTACACCACAGATCATACACTGCAATTCATGCAGTCCACTTGGCCATGTTTGTGTTGGTGCCTCCTGGGGAGTTTTCATGAAAATATCTGATTGCTGTGCATTATGCTTGTTTTGTAGTTTATACTTTATTCCAACTTTAAATATTTGAATACCTGAACACCTGAACACACTGCTGCTGTAAAATAATTTCCCAAATGTCTATCTATTTATTTTATAGATAAAAATAACACATCTATGTATTTTCAATCTAAAGGTGATACACAATATAAACTATACTGTTATTTTTTCAAAGACATGTTACATTTCAAACGCATATATTGCTATGTTTAGGACAAACAATTAAAGACTGCTTTAATTTAACAAATTCTGCAATATAAAAGTGGCAGATTTGCTTTATTAAACAGACCAGACCCAGGTTGCATACCACATCTTACTACTGTATGTTGGTCTGAAGAGTTGAAGCATTCATGCACAATGGATAACAACTGTGTTGTCTCATTCTATATCCTGTGAAAAAATGATATACATTTAGCATTACAAATTTGACATACTATTCCTAGCCTGAGGAATATATGAATAATCACATTTTCATGTAGAATAAAGACAAAAGAGTGATTATACAAATTACATTAATTCAAATTTGAACCAGAAGATGAAGTTTCAAATAATTTTTTTAATAAAAGGAAATAAAACAAAAAGGTGGATAATAATAAAATCTATTAAATGTATATGTAAAGACATTTGGTCAAATGAAATGACACTGAGCCAGTGATAACAGCAACGCCCAGTGTGGATGAAGATGGTGCAGGTCTTTCTTCTTTCTTCTTTTCTTTACTTCTCACTTAACACAAATAAAGAAACAGACCGTATAGTACAGCACAAACAACACAAATGAAAAATACTTTCATATATTTTCACTTGTAGTATTATAATAATTGAAATGCTGGTTCTTCAGGGGGTGTTCTATCCACGCTCAGCTACCGCACCGCAGCTGCCTGCACTGTACATACAATCGAGAAGAGCTGCAGCGAGAGCAAAAGTCTGATCATTGAGAAAGAAGCAGAGAACTGCAAACAAAAATATATGTTAATACAAAGAAAAAAGACTTATAGTTTACATGATTATACACATGATTTGTTTGCAACTTATAGTTTTATTTTTGAAATTAAATGTATTTAGCTTGACTCAGCTTTTTTTCTCTTAAACCTTTAGTGTTGCTTGATTCTGAGAAAGTGTTGCTTTATCTTTATGGTACAAAACTATAATCCCATAGGCCTATATACAGTATCTATCAAGCTAACTAATGAAAGTCAGCAACGTATCTTTTGAGCTGGATTGAGAACATTATCTATCTTTCTGTCTGTCTGTCTGTCTGTCTGTCTGTCTGTCTGTCTGTCAATCCAAAAGATGGCTAGCAAACATTGGCTATCTATCAAACTAACTAGCGAGCATTAGCTTTCTACTTCTACAAGCTAGGTATAAAAAGTGATATATCTACTTAACAAGCTAGCTAACTTTTCCTATGCATCAGTTAGGAAGCTTACATTTGCCACCTATCTAATAATCCAGCTAAAAAGTGTTAGCTATCACCAAATGTGTGGCTCTCAGAATTATTTGTATTTATTCTCCATAGTTTGATTTGCAGAACAGTACTGTGTTTACTTTTTGGCAGTGATAGTATTTATAAAAATATATTTCTTAGGCCGCTTTCCTACAGACAGTTGCACTCACAGCTCCAAAGACAACAAAGTGGTAGAACTTGCCTTCTAGCCGTAAATACCAACACAAAAAAAGGCAGTGTGGAAGCACCTTGCAAAGCACAAGGTGGAATCAATTAGATATTGACTCTTGAATGATCAGGTGAATATCATAAAATAACTCATGCCAACGTTTGTGTACAAACTTATATTAATACTAATTAATATTTCCGCAGACTCACCCAGCCAACTTCACGGTGGAGGTGAAATCTGCCTTCCTCCAGGAAATATATGACAGAGTGAATCTGTCTTCTCCAGCTATCAGTGACACAGAGTTCTTGCTGTGGCTCAGGCGACTGAGACCTCTTCTGGTTAACCTCTCTCCCAGCCTGGTGACTTCCTTATTTAACATCGGGAAGAAAAGGGGGTGTAACAGCAGCGAAAAGATGTAAGAATGTCTTTAGAGGGTCATGGTCAATGTGATGATATGTATTTTTAAATTGATTCAGACACATTTTTATCTGAATTTAGAATTACATTGCTGGACACACAACGCTTGACACTCAACAGCAACACCCAACGAGAGATCAATACAAATATTCTGCAATCCCTTCAAGGTTTGTAAAGTTTATATATTTCAGTCTTTTATTTCTCTGGCAATATGTCTCAGAAACTAATAAAGGTTATTTTGTTTAAAACAGGTCCAACGCCCCTCGAGTGTTACAGGGGTGGAAGCTTCTACATCTATCTGAGAAACACTTTCCAGAGATTTGATTTTCCAGATTTGTCCACGTTCACGTCTCTTCTGCCCCCAACACGAGAACCAGAGGTAATCAAAACATTACCTTTTTTGTATTCCCATACAGAGGATGAAATTAAGCTTGTGCTGGCTTTAATACAAATGCTCGTAGATGGGGCGCTGTTCTAGTAGTTATATTAAAATATGTACAAGTTTATACCAACTATAAATATTTTTTTCTTTCTTACAGCTCCTAAGTACCATCAGCACCTCAGAGCTGAATCATTTCCTCAGTCGACCCAATGTGATTGGCAACGAATCTGACATCTGTGTCATATTCAGAAACTACAACAACACTGCTGCCTTCCTAGAAACTGTATGTCACTCGACTGATTAGTGCCCCTTAACTTACATTATAACTGATAAGACATACAGTCTTTACATATTTGTATTTTTAACATCAGATTGGTGATAACATTTGCATAAAATACATAATAGTTTAAAATACCAAATGTTATACCAGCCTCTCGTTAAATGTGCAAATTCATGTGTATACAATTAGGAGGATGTTCCAGATGATGTGAAGATGATGACCCTCCCCTGTGTTTGGCCTTTGGCGCTGAGCAGCAACAACCGTGACGAGGTTGATTCCTGGTTTGATGTGCGGTTGACTAAATATTTTAGATTCCTCACCAAGACCCTCATCAGCTCCAACGAAGTGCAGCATGCTTCATGTCTTGCCTTCCAAAAACTGTAAGTCTCTTTTTTTCTCAGAGCGTTAAAAAACTCAGTGACAACAGGGCTGTCATTGTATTTTTTTGCTTTCAATAGGGTCTCTGTAATGGGAAATAACTTCACATACAACAACTCTGAGTTTGGACAGGCTGAGGTATACACCACAATCAGCACCTATCTGGGAAATGGTAAGATTCATTTTTGAGTTGTAGATCTATAGGATTTAATACTGACTTTCCAAGTCTAGTCTAACATTCTTAAGGTGGAGAGCACAACAGAAATGATATGTTTTTCTAGAACAAGCATTTTTGATTTAGTTCTAGATAATGTAGTTCTTCAGAATATACTTTAGTAAGGTTTGATACTTTTTACTTTAAACGATAAAATAAGACTACTAGCTTTTTTATAATAAACGACATCCCTGTGCCCCTTTACATCTATTTGAACTACATTTCCATCACAAGTAGCCATTATAGCCCTTAGGCTCTGGGGATGGCAATGATGGCTGTCGAAAATCAATTTTTTGTATAGAGAAAATGATTCCTAAAAAACGCCAAGACAATTAATCTTCCTGCAAAACGTATACAATTACTCCGATCAGCTTCAGCCAAAGCTGACTACTAGCCTACTTTGGGTTATGTGCCAGTTATGAAATGCATATTAACATGCTTACCAACAATGGTTAACATTATACTGTATCTGTCAAATGTAAGCATGTTAGTATTGTCATTGTGATGGCTCAAATATTTAAAAAGATAAAAATGTCTCTAACCCTAATCCTAAATGTTTTGTGTTTTCCCTGTTTCATAGGCTCTGAAGCCAGATGCTACAACGACAATGATGCAGAACTGAATTCTACCGCGTGGTTTGCCAATAACATTGGCAACTTTGTGACGTTTGCCACTGTTGATGATATCAGCAACTTCATCTCCCCCAGTCAAGTATGTCCTGATAATTGTTTTAGTACATTTACTAGTAATGCTTAAACTCAGATAAAGACATTGTTGATATAATTAAACTAGACAAAGCTTTCACTTTACTTTTAAATCTACTTTTGTTTCAAAAAGCAAATGCATTTTGAAGAATAATTTATTAATCTATGTTTTGATATATTTTTCAAGGCTAAAGTTTTCATGGTCGACCAAGCCAACCTGGAGCTCTTTAAAAACGCAGCAATTCCACAAACTGTGATCGACTACTACATCTTGACTCTTTTTGAATTCAACCCCACCTTCAACCCTCTCAAGTGAGTATCCACTTGTTTCCCAAGATATGTTTTTTGAATAGTCCATTATACAGCTAAAATGCATTGCATATAATGTGTGTACTGAAAAGACGTTGTGGTAAACATCTAAGCAGGCCCTAAGAATCAGCGTGTTATCTTCTGCCTAGTAACAAGTGGTTAATAACTTTAGAAAACCACCAGCTACTATGGCTTCTGTAAATATTCTTTTTTATTCTTCTTATAGTGTTCCAGGTTCTTTCCTGTGCTCTCCTGAGGTCCCAAGTTCCGCATATTCTTCTGCTAGTGAAGCTGACACCATCAAAATATTGAAGGAGCTCGAGAAATCCTGCAATGGAACAGAGGATTCTGAGGTACCAGCTCCAATGATTTCTACAAAAAAACAGAGATGGACTTATGCGTTAAACAAAAAAATCACTTATCACATTGATTGTCATTTCACAAACCTTTAAAATGCATGAATGGGGCTTTAGTAAAAACAAAACAGGAAAACAGCAAAAAAAAGCAAACAGTGACGCAACCTAGTAAGGCTAAACATAACATTGCAATTACCAGGATTGAAAATAAGTTTTAAATTGGGGATTTAGGAAAATGAACTTTACAGTTCCCAAAAAATGCTCCTACTGAGCCAGAAACCTGAATATAAACCACTGTGTTTCTCAGCAAGCACCTAAGAAGCCTGCTAGGAATTTGAGGAACAGTTGAACATTACAATATATACAAAAAAAAACAAAGATATTACATTTCTTAGCGACATGGCGGGGGTGGAACCTTATCAGCTTCCTTTCCAAAGTTTTAATTGCACAATTACAGTATAAAATATAAGTTCTTGATTGTTGTAGAATTTGCTTTTACCCTGAATTTACACCTCTTTATTTTTCTCACACTCCATGTGCTGCAGCACCTCTTTCCACCCTCTGTCTGAAACCAGAGCCCAGTCTGCTCTGATTGGTTAGCTGGCTGCCTCTGTTGTGATTGGTCAACCGCTTAGAGATGTCCCGCCCCTTAGCCTCTCACATACTATGTTATGGCGTATTTCCACTACAGCGTGGAGCACGGTTTAAGCGTGCCGTGCCCGGCCCGTTTTTTGTTGCGTCTCCACTAGGTGGAGTTCCGGCTAGCGGGTACTTTTTCACAGTTTTCCTGGATCTCCAAAATCGAGGTTCTTTGCGGGCCAACAACCGGGCTGAGTATGCTAAACTCGTGAGAGAATCGCTGGCAACTAGAATAAAATGAACATATCTTACCGTGATTTAATTGTAATACACATTTCAAAATGATGCCGAAGTAACAACATACTGATACCGGTTAGTAAAAAACATGAATTAATGCTTTGACAAGTCTGCAAACAGACGGCAGGCAAATAACCTTTTAAAATTCGTGTTTTTGTGAATGGAGATCGGCTAAGCTAGCGTTGTATACGCTCAGACCGGCCACACTCACAACAACGGCCTATTCAGACATAAATAAACCAGCGACTCTATTCACCATGACACAGACAGTCTGTGGTTTGTACTCGTTTAACTTTTGTCTAGTTTCTGAACAGATATGAGGAGCTGTGAGCTTGAGTGCTAACAGATAACAGCTGATGTTGGTTTTGTGTTTCGCATCGAAGATGACGTCACGGCTCCGCCTACACTGCGTTAATTTAGATACTACCCCAGTTCCTAAACTGTAATGGAAACGCAGCATAAAGTGAGCCTGGCCTAACGAGGCCTAGCCATACCGTACTAAGCCGAGCGAGGTCCTGCAGTGGAAAAGCGCCATTACAGCGCTAGTCAAAAGATGTGCGAGTGTTACATAGTGATGTCACTATTTTATGGAAGTAAACAAAGGACTATAATCGAGGCACTTCAGGCAGTGGGGGGAATCTGTGGGAGAGAAACTCCCTCTGGGGGGAACTTTGGGATTTTAGCCTTTGCAGACCATTCACTTAAACCTATATAACACACGAAAAGCATAATATTGCCCCTTTAATGCTTTTTATACTGTATATCATTTAGCTTTTTATATCTGTAATATTCATAGACTTATATGATACAGATACATTACACTTTACTGCTTCTTTGCACTTTTGGTTTGATGCTAACTGCATTACGTCATCCCATTACTTGTGCCCTTTGCAAAATTGGATCTAATATAGATGTATGTACAGTTAACTTACCTTTGCAAGCTTGCTCACATCTTTAACTCGTTCCCCATCCCACTCTGACATCAAACAGGTATCAGCTGTTCTGGCATCCAATATTGAGACCTTCACACCGGAGACGTTTTCGACCTTGGGCAGTGCAAGTTCGGGCCTGAGCAACACCAAGATCTCTTCACTTTCCCCCACAGTGATGGTTTCCTCTCTGTCCACCCTCGGCACAATCAGCACCTGGAACCAGGGGCAGGCCAACATATTTATCCAAAAAATTATTTCTTCAGGGTACTTGGTAAGGGCTTTACAATCCACGTCGTTGTAACTTCTCGCTGCATATTATCCCAATGATTACACAGTTACATACTACATAACTAATTTATGATGCTGATCGATATGACTGCACATATTCCCTTAATTCTCCTTAGCAACAATCTTTTCTCCACAAGCGGCTTGCTGGGGAAAATTAACAACCCTGGAATGTCAAAAATCAGAATCCAGTGTACAACTAAGCCACGTAATAAGAAAAAGTAGATGCTTCAAAACCCATCAGTGTTCTGATTTTCAATGTTGCTAATGAAATTTACTGACTCTGGCAATGATAAATGTATACAGATCAACGACGGATCGCGTCTGGAATCCCTCGGCACGCTCGTTGCTGGAGTTCCTTCAAAAACAATTGAGAATATCCCAGCCACTGAGCTATCCAGCATCTCTCAGAACACTGTCTTTGTTAACAACATGATTGCAGCCCCGACAGTCATCCAACAGATCTTCGTCCAAAAGGTACTTTTGATTCTCTCACAACATTGCTGACCAAAGATAAAAACATAATTGTCATTCCCTGGCTTATCTACTGTATATTAAAGAGTAGCCTACAAACTACAAAGTTTAGGGCAGTGTCCATTGGCTACTAGTGGTGTGAAGGAAACTAAATATATTTTGTCTTACAAACTGAAGGTTTTCTCTAAAAGTTTGGCGTAAGAAAACAGAAGATGAACAATACAGGTGCATGCTGTGCAGTAACATTGTATGCTATAACCATCCATTCTGCCAAACTCTCCCCAGTTCTGCTTTAACTCGGACTACAACACACACAGAGGGATAGTGACTTCATTGTATGATCAAGTAGACATAACTCCCCCAAATATTTACGTAGCAAATAGTTAGGTGTTGCTATATAAACCCATTGAATGCCATTTAGATTTCATTCCTTGTCGATTTGGAGACTACCTATTTACTGGAGGTAACAGGAAATACTGTTTGTAAGACATGTTCCAGAATACTGGGGGATATAAATGTGTTTATATGCAGAAAATAGCATTCAAGAACTTAAACTTGTTTTGTATGTACTCACTCACTTACAGGAGTATTGTGTGATGATTTCTGATTTTGACTCTTATCTGTGATCTGGTAGATCATCTCTCTTGACCAAAGTGCAGCTAGCGTAGTGCAGAATGTCCCCGATGCCATGGCAACTGAGATTCCATCTTCCTCGCTGGTATTCTCTGGGCCTGTGGACATCAGTAAGATCAACAAGAAGACATGGACAGGAGAGCAGGTCAGTACGTAGCTCTATAGACAACATATTTAAACTGAAGCTGCAGATATGCCATACTCTATAATGTCTAAATTAACCAATCAGAATTGAGGACTCAATTAAGCCATGTAATAACATCCGAAAAGCGGGGCGTGGGAAGTAGAGGTGCTGAGGGTGCTGCAGCACCCCCTGGTGGAGGACAGGGGATCTGCACTTCCACAAGATTAAATACAAATATAAATAATACACAAAAAACGAATTTTCGTTAACTTTAGTCTAAGTTATCTCAGTTGGTCTTAAACGGTTTGATCACAACTTATGTAAACAAATATTACCAAGGCACACCTTTATTATTATTAGGATGAATAAAAACAGGTTTGAAATCATTCCAATGTATAATATAGGACAGTAAACCACAACTATTGTTTAAAACTGAAGAGATTACAAAATATGCATACATAAATGTTAACTGGTGAAATAAGATATAAATTAACCACAAAAATAAAATAAGTTAGCCTACATTTATTTGTTATTGGCTATGGTAGGTTATTGGAAATGTTCACATACTTATTTGATTAATATAGATTGAAGCATTTTACTTTGAAATGTTAAAAAAAATCAAAACATGTTTGTTATTAAACATAAACATCAAAGTCTAATCCAGGGTTGGAGTGCCTTGGTAGCTGAAAGTTTAAAGTGTAGTTAAGATTCTGAACCCCACATTTCTGTGTGAATGTTAGTCTCTGAGCAGGTGGCACCTTGTATGGCAGCCTCTGCCTCTGGATGTATGTGAATAGGTGAATGTTGACTTATTATACTTAGTATATTTGAAAGCACTTTAGGTGGTCACAAAGACTGGAAATACATGCAGTAGATTATACACTAATGTCACATGAATACAATCTCCCAAGCTCGATTCCAACTGTGGGAACGTCATTATTATTAATTATTTCATACTCGTATTTAGCTTGTCGTTTTCATTCTGACACTACTCATTAATCACTCAACTAAAGTCGAAAAATGGCCATATAATACACAGTAACTCTCCTTAATGTTTTTACCCAAGGTTATAATATATAGGACTCAAAACACTTCAAGATTTTCTAACACAAAGGATATTTTTTATTTTTTATTTAACCTTTATTTAACCAGATAAAAAGCATTGAGATAAAATCTCATTTACAATGCTGACCTGGCCAAGAAGGCAGCAACGTTACACATAACACATAACACAAACATATAAAATACAGAGAACATAACTAAGAAAACAAAAGACGAAAAAAAGCAGTTACTACATTGTGCACATTAGGACAGTAAGAAAGGCACTACTTATTACTGCAAGAGCAGCTGGTGGTAAGGACTTCTGACAACTTCAATTTAAAACAGGCTATAGAAACAAGTGCCGTCAGTTTGAGGCGTGATTGAAGGTCATTCCAAGACCAAGGACCATAATAAAAGTCACGATATTGTAGCCTGTTGCTTTAAAGAGATAATTAATCAATTAAGTAATTTTTGACATTGTTCTGTCTGTTCTTCTAGGCGGCCATGTTTTTTGAGTCACTGGGCGAAACAGACTTTGACACCGAGAAGTAAGTGAACAATTTTCACAATAAAAAATGTTTCTCCCCGCAGAAGAATTTTCACGGTCTATTTACCTGTGTTATTGTGCTTTTTCAAATTCCCCCTGCAGGCTAAATCCAACTGTTCTGCAAGGCTTCACATGTAACACAGTGCGGAAAATGAAAAAGAAAAGGGTCCGAGGGCTGATCCGTTCCTGTAGGCCAAGGAAAGGCAGGGCAAAGGTGAAGCTGGAGGAAACACAGGTAAATTACTATATCCCTTTATCTGAGTTGATAACTGAAATAGATATGATGTATAACACCAGAGTCTTGCATTTAGGAAAACATTAGTTGTTTGATTGAGTAATAATAAATGTATGCATTATTTTCTACAGCTGACGTGCATGTACAACCAGCTCAAAGGAAACCTCTCTCAGGACTTTGTAGATTATCCATCAGACATGCTCATCTACCTAAAGTTAGTTTTCCTTGAAACATTTTATTTTAATGAACCCCTTATCGGCTTAATATAGAACACATTTTCTTATTTTTTACATATCTGTTTATTACAGCATCAAAGATGTCCAGGGTGCCAACTGCAGGTCATACTTTACCGCATTGGGTGCTGCAGACTTCACTGTGGCCTCCAGTGTTTTAAACAAAGACTCCGGGCTATTCAGCGAAGCCCAGAACTGCTTGGTGAGTGCCGTTAAAAGGAATGTTTGCTAAGGGTTATAAGGAAGGATGTAATGTGTTATAACGTGTTGTATTCATTGTAAAATATAACTTTTATTGCAAAAAAAACATCAAATTAAGCTTAAATAACCAAATGGAAACCGTAAGTTATAACTTGTAGTCCTACCTATGGCTATACAGAGTGGTGCGATGGTGATGTGTTTTTGTAGGCCGTCCCGGAAGTTAGCATTGCAAGGGCTTCCCCGACTAAAAGCAATGGGATTTGGTTGCACAATATTGCAGAAAATACACTTTTTTGGCCAACACACGTTAATCATACTTAACATGTTTTGTTTTTGAAGGGTAAATACAATCGACAGAAATAAAAAGCTAACGTTAGGCTAAAATCAAACTATACCACGGCCGCATGGCTATACCAATTCGGTTCAGAATTGATTTTAAACTCCTTTTATTTGTTTTCAAAGCCCTAAATGGGCTGGCTCCGGCCTATATATAGACCCTCCAGAAAAACGCGATTCTGCGATCGCAGAATTTACCGCATAATCAGCAAAATGGCGCAGATTTTTAAAAGGCCGCATATTTATCAAAAGGCCACATAATCCCCGCATTTTTCCACACAAAGTTGAGAAGAAAAAAAAGTTAACTCGTCTTGACGTTACGTCATCAGCTCGCGCATCACAGAATGTAAACAACACTGTATAGAGTGAACGTGGGGAGCTCACACGATAGAGAAAACTCCAAGATGAAAAAATCTAATCCATCTCATTTACCGACGAACATTTCTACTAAAGACCAGGCAAAAAGTGGGGGGAAACTATTCTGCACCCCGTGCAACTGTGTGTTGGAGCATAAGAGAAAATCGACGGTGACGACCCACTTTGATTAATTCAAACATTCGAAAATGCTTTCTGCTGCTGCGGACAAGAAAGCCATTCAACTCACGTTCACCGAGGCATCAACCTCCAAAACCCTTTCGAGGGCTACAAGAAACGAAGTGAGTAGCCTACAAGATTGAAGCTGGTCAGATAACGAACGAGTAAATGAAAACAGAATGAGGCGGAGAAGTGTGTGTGTGTGTGGGGGGGGGGGGGGTGAGATTAAAATAGCCCAATTGCTTTTACAATGAATAAACATTGAATGTGTTTAATTGAATAGTAAAGGGGTTTAACGTTAGTGGCAGGTTGTGTGTGAGAGAGAATAAATAAGACAGCCCAATATTTAAAAAAATTGTTATTCTTTTCCCCCGCATATTGAGCATATTTCGCAACTTTCCGCATATTTCGCAACTTCCCGTAATTTCACCGCATAAAATCACATAAAAAACCTGCATGTTTAATCGCATAATCAAGGATTTTAGCCCGCATAATCAAGGAATTTAGCCCGCATAATCAAGGATTTTTGCCCGCGTTTTTCTGGAGGGTCTATATATAGCCAAACTCCTCAATCGCTACACCCCAGCCAGAGCTTTAAGGTCGGCTGACCAGCTTTAAATCTACACTAAAGACTCACTTCTTCTCTCTGGCCTTCTAGTCTGAGCGGAGCACGACTCATTACATTTCCCTGTGTGTGATTTTTTATTTGTACTGTTGAATTTGTTGTAAAGTGTTTTTGTTGTAAAGTATTTTTATTTTATGTACAGCACTTTGGCTCGACCAAAACTCGTTTTAAAAATGTGCTATATAAATAAAACTTGATTTGATTTGATACGTCACTACCGTTAAGCGGTGGACTGGTATAGAGTGGCGAAGTCACGCCCATCTACTTCCGGTCCATGGGACCTTATTTCGGAAAAATTATGTATTGAAGTCAATGGAGAGAGAAAACGTATCTTTCGATCCCATTTGAATGGTGCCACAAATTACACATATGATGTTTGTCAATCTTAAAAAATAATTTCCATGTCAAAAAAGTCAGTTTTTCGTAAAACTGTTGAAATATAAAACTATGAAAAAAACGCAACTAGAAAGAATACAAGTCCCAGAGTCGCGTAACTGTTGTCATAACTGATGTCACAATTGTTTTCCTCCGCTAAATATAAGAGATATATAAGATAACTTTAACAAGATGCCTGTGTGCTTAGTACCAGGTTGTTATCATACCAGCAATGGGTCTTGCTTGTTATTTCGCTTCCCGTCTGATGAAAGGACCAGGAGTGGCTGGATCAAGTTAGCTACCTAGCTAGTAGCAAGCACGTTAGTTAGCATTACAGCCTTAGCCTTGTCATTTTTATTAGCCTTAACATGAAGTGACATTAAGTAACCCAAAATGTTTAACGGTAAGAGTAGTAGTCATATTTCGTGAACCCTTTGAAGAGTACTGTCACATCGGTGTGATCATTCTATAATACACGATTTAAGCCCGGGGGAGAAATGCTAACGCTACATTAGCATCGGCGATCTTTTGTACTTCAAGCTATCTGCAAAAATGGTGGACATTAAACATTAAAAAGATCAGGCAGTTCAGAGAGAATCAAAGGAAGGCAGGCAGGCAGGCGCTTTGCATGACATTCTTCTGGCCGTGTTTCATTGTGGTGATAGTGAGGGTAGTCAATCCCTTGTTTAGCAAGACAGTAGTGATGGCCATCTTGGTGACGTGTGTTGTTCTGCGAGACCAGAGATGAAGTTCATTGACCGTTTCACACAAAAAAATGTGTTACTTCACAGTTTTACGACACATTTTTTTTTTTTGACTGGCAAAATTATCTTTTAAATTGACAAACATCATATGTGTAATTCGTGGCACAATTCAAACGGGATGGAAAGATAATCTTTCTCTCTCCATTGACTTCAATACGGTCCCATGGAGGTCAACCGGAAGGGGAGGGACTTCGCCACTATATAACGCGTCGGCCTTTACACAACTCTGATGAGGGGGGGTAGAGCACGCTCTGTTACGGCCCCTACACACTGCGGGGTGCGTTGCCGCTTCAACGCTTCTGCCCATTCAGTAGAGCACTTTTCTACTTTTGACGTCTCGACGGAGGCGTCAGCCACTCGAATCCTATGCCAGTACAAGCTCGAGCCAATCAAACCTTGTGCTTGTGTGTCTGGGGCGGGAGATTCATGTGATTGGTTGTTGGTCGAGTTTCAGCCCCCCCCGCCGGCAAGCGACAACGCACGCCGCCGTGTGTAGGGGCCGTTAGCGCCATGTTATGCATTCCCACTGCACCTCGAGGGAACGCGCACAGCGTAAAGCAAAAACTCGCAGACATTTCAATGATTTGTACGGCAAAGTTTGGTTTGGAAACGATATCATTTCCTTTTTGGCGGGCATGCATAACACGGCATAACACCGGAGCCTCGCTGCGGGGAAACTTTGGCTCTGTTCCGAGTTTGTTCTAATCTGTCAAAATGACGGACTCCTTTCAGATTTTTCCGTCTTTGTTAAAAAAAATCCGTCATAAACAGAAAATATTCAGTTAACGCGCTCTGGTCCGCACGCAAAGTACTTCATGTATTCACTTTTTATGGCACATAGAAGCTTTGGACATTCACCGGTGGGGTATTAACTGACGCAGGACAAAATGGGAACAGGATTTTGTAAAAAGCTAACTCATATCGTTTTAAGACTCATTACTGAACCACTCTATAGATGTTTACACTGTCAATGAAAGCATACTTAAAGTAACATTACGATTAAATGTGTATTGTTATGTTGAAGACAAAGGCAGACAGTTTTAATGTATTGTTATTTGGTTTCTGTAAAGTAATCAATTTCCCATATTAGCGTATATGTTCAACACATGTTTGCCTGTCAATGCATTGTGGCACAATTTTAATTAAATGCTTTGTTTTTAACTGTCTAGGGTATAAGTGGTGTGAAACTAAACGGAGGCGACGTGGAGGTGCTAGGGAACATGGTGTGCACTCTGAACAGTTCTTACATCGAAAACAGTGATTCTCTCATTTTGGAAAAGCTCAAAGTCTGCAAGGACCTCTCTGCCAGCCAGGTGGCTGCCATGGAGAAACTGTTGCAGTCTGGGAAGACAAAATACGGGTACGATAATATTTTTGCAAACAAACACTTTTTATAACAAAACAATGTCCAGCCATTTTGATTGCAATTTAAATGATAAGGCTGTTAACAAATATGTATAGGCTACTTATCAATGTCAGCAAATCCCATGAAAAGCCCAAAACCAGAAATGAATCGATCCTACAACCAAAAATTGTCTGTGTTTCCAAAACCACCTATAAAATCATATTTTATTCCATCAAGCTCCTAAAACTAATAAAAGCACATGAGTGCCCCACACTATTCACTGGATGACATGATCCATCACTACCTTAAACACAGAGCATAGTGGTATACCAAATGCAGAAATGTGTTCATAAACAAAAATAAATCAAACATTTGAATAACTTTTTTGACAAACTATTGTTCCCAGGTGTTTTCAGTTATCACTGTGTTTTAGTTTTAAAACTGATACTATATATTTGTGATTCATTTCTTTAGGCAAAACTCCACATCTTTAATGTGCACGTCTTCTCAGTGTTGATCGTAAATGTAAATTGTTCATAGAATCATAGCATAGTGCAATGAAGCTATGAGTTCCTTAATGCCTGATATATGGACACAGGAAGCAGAGTTCGTTTAGGTCACGGAGCAGTGCTAGCTTTGCCTTCATGTACCAGGATGCATTGTGCACAAGCATAGGCGGCGCCAGGGTGGCGCTAGGGGGTGCTGCAGCTCCCCCTAGGATAGTCATATAGCACCCCCAAGAAATGTATGTATTTTTACATTTTTATGTGGGAAATTCATAATTAAAAAAACGATTGATTCTAAAATAATATGCTACAGTACACGTACTTCTGGGTCTCCGTGTTTCATTCAAGCTCGGCTCTGTGTGTGTGTGGCACGAGCCATTTTGTGTGCGTGCGCGAGAGAGAATCTGGTGCTAGCTAGCTACGCTAACGGATATAAGGAGCTTTTTCAACAACAAGGTGGAGGGAGAACTCTCCTGTCAGAGGTTGAGATAACGTCAGCTCAGGTGAAGTAAATAACTCTCTTAGTGTTTAGATAGTTAACTTAAGTTAAGTTATAGTGGGTCTCAAACGGTTTGAACACGATTAATGTAAACAATTATTTCCGAGGCACACGTTTATATGATCACTTGATCACTATAAAAAAATAAGAGAATAAACGAAAAACAGGTATGAAATACTATATGACACAGTAAAACAAGAATACAGTTTAAAAGGGGAGCGATTTGTAAAATATCCATAAAGAAATAGAAAATCGGTTTAGGTTTACTGTTCCGTTTCATATGGGTGTTCAGAGATGTATCCATAGATCTCTTCATTTTGCTCTCAAGGTGCACCAGATCAACACGTTCTCACTCCCAACCCGTCACATATTGACGGACGGACAGGCCCCCTCCCCGTCACTCTATTACGGACAGGGTACCCCTTGGAAGTCAGTTTTCAACGGGCAGGGCGTCCCATTGACTTGCACTCACCTCGCGGAGGGGGCCTCACCTCGCGGAAGGGGCCTCACCTCGCGGAAGGGGCCTCACCTCGCGGAGGGGGCCTCATCTTGCGGAGGGAGCCGCAAATGCGGCGCACCTATGCGCTTATGCGGCACAATTAGTGTGACGCGGCATGGTTTCGCCGCTGCGAGGCTCCACTCACCCCCTCCCTCCCCCCCCCCCCGGCGGAGGCGCTCGCGAAACAGAGGGCCTCATCATATAACTTTGCGTGGGGCGGCTGGGGCCTCAAGTTGGCCAGGGACGGCCCTGCCTATATGCCGTGAGCTGATTATCGAGCCTTCATTGTAACAGTCGCGGGTACACTGTGTATGTGCGTGTGGTGAGTGTTGCAGTAGAAAATTCAACTGTAGTGACCGGTACATTAATGGGAAGCCCTAAATGTTTGAGCACCCTCTATGAAACATCAAGCTACTCCACAGCACCCCCAAAAGGAAATCTCTGGCGCTGCCACTGTGCACAAGCTACGAACAAACACACATATTGTAGCCAAGTTTTGCCTATTCTTATGCAGGTTGTAAAATAAAACAAAGACACTTCGTAGCCCTTACCAGCATGAACCAAGACTACAAGAACTGTTTATTATTTCCCCCATTATCAACCGCAGTGCACATTAAAGCTTTACTTCTTCAATTTTTACCTTTCACAATAAAAGCCCAACTTAAATTAATTCAGTACTTCCTCTTTGCACCGCTGGCCCTGCTTTTCACTCCAGTAACCTGAAGATCTTCAGCCCACCTCTGTGCAGTTGCAATAATTGACTACACTTACTAACAAAGATTTGACGTCCTCATTACATTTCTTGTTATTTTAAAGATTGTTTTGTATTTCAGTGGGAACAAGTCGGGGTGAGTGCCACACAGGGTACTTGAATCAGACCATTTAGCGAGACGGACCAAAACTGTTTGTGTTTTGTTCCTTTTATCAAATTTGTTGGCTTATAACATGCGTAGTATAACATTGTTTTATCCACAACTCATAGCAACTTTTTTTTGGAGGCACTTTTATGTTTATAGATCTTTAATGCTAATTCAGCAAATCGACATCCTACACCACCAAGCAGGTATCAAGGCAGAAAGACAGAATTTAAAACATTTCTGTTTTCAGGGATGTCACCACCTGGAATGCAAAAACCCTGGTAGACCTCGGAGAGCTACCTCTTTATTTAACAGAAAACTTCTGGGGCAAATTCAAATCTGTAAGTGTTTCGCTTTTTCCTTTTTCTTGTTAAGTCCAATAATATTCATCTCATTTCATAATTTAAAGTACCTTGTCAGAGACACGTGATTAAATAGAACAATTCTTGATTTTTTATTTTTATTTTGAAGAAAACAAAGAAAAGGTTCCTTAAGACCTTTATGCCAAAACAGAGGAAGAAGAAAGTGAGGAAGAGTAAGCTCAAGAAGCTGTTCAAACACATCAGTGCCCGCAAGACAAAACGAGGAGCAGGTAAAGAAGGAGGAGGCTGATAGCCACAGTGTTAGCCTCAGTATTTGTTGTGTGTATTTATTACATAAAGAGACACTGGTGTATCTCACTGTACTATATTTTCCCCTCTCACTGGTCAATTATTTTCAAGGCTGCACTGTGGGCGACATCACCCAGATGACAGTCAGTGACAACGCCTTCCCATTTGGCTACGACCTGATGCAATTCGACCTCTGCCTGGACATCCCCGTTCTAAAGGACAGCCTGGACTCTTTCTGCCAGAAAGTGGACGACAATGACTTTCAGACAGTCATTCTGAGGAAGCTCAACGAGGTACATTTTGCAAATACAATGTGAAATTGTGAGATTACTTAATGTACACTATTTCTTGAGATATGCATATAGTATATGCCATTAAACACTAGTAATGGAGTTAAGAAATAAGAAATAATTGGACAAAAAAAGTGTTTTTCATGTCTTCGAAGGTATATTTGTAAAATCACATGGTTATTTTAAGTTTGTTAGAAAGAAAATAGATGGATGGACGGATGGATTGATTGATGGATTGATGGATGGATGGATTGATGGATTAATGGATGGATGGACAGACAGAAAGATAGATAACGTTCTCTATCCAACTCATAAGATACATTGCTGACTTTCACTAGTGAGCATGATAGATAGACAGCTAACATTCCCAAACTCAATTATACTATGATAGACTGACTGACAATGATTATTGAATTTGGTCTCTAATGGGGCTTTCACACCAATGCGGTTCCATGGCCGGTTCGGAGCTAGAGCCTGAAAAGCACAATTTTTTCCTGTTCGCACCGCAGCGGAGCCGCCTCTAAGCTCCGGAATCCGGTTAGTTTCAAGCACCAAAACATTGTCGGTCTAGAAGCAAGAACCGCATACGTCACGCTCACGTCGGAGGGGGGCGAGATTAACCTCAGCTAACAGTTAAAGGCGAGTACGACAAATAAAAGTGGTAACAAGCAGTAGCGCTGAGCAAAGTGACTAGAACGCAACCACACACTTGTAAAAAAAAACACACTTTATAAAGTCAAAAGCAACACTGCCTTACTTTGACCATGCGTTCGCTGTTATTGATCATTGTGGAGAGCATGCAGACTTTTTGTTTTGTTTTATAGCAGCTATCGGATGGAATCAATACATGGGCTGCAAAGGTTGTCATGTCCGACTATCACAAGTAGAATCATAATGAAAAATACGCCGGTAAAATGTGCCTGTAGAAAACGGCTTATGCCACAATAGGATAGCAACAACAAGTAGTCAAGATAGTCAGTAGCTTCTGTTGCTATGCTAACATCACCCATTTTATACCAGAGAACCTTTCATAACAGCGTTGTGATGCCAAACAGCGTCAATTCATACTGAAACACATTCACTTATGGGGAATTGGGGATATGTATCAGCTGCTTGTGTGACAGTCAGACAGTGAATATTTACAGAGGCCGCTGCAGTGTGAGCTAGCCCAGAGCTAACGGGAGAATAAACTCCGGTTAAAGAGCAGCATTGCACCGGTCGTTAAATGCCACTGAAACACATTAATAAACAATGCACCACGGCACTCTGGAGAAAAGTATACGGTTGGAGAAGTCATTATTTAATTTAATCTGGCTTTGTATATGATTAAAAACAACACGATCATCGACCCGACGCAGTCCCCCTTTGTTGTTGTAGCAAAATATGATGGATGTATAATAAGAACTGGATACAGCTTGGGAGGTGGGGTCTCGTTCTTTACTATGAGAGCTGCTCATTGGCGCATGAGGACAAAATGGCCCAACTTTTGAGAGAGTGAAACGTCACAGATTACCCGTCATGCCTGGCTGTCAGAGCAGAAATACCCGTATGTGCGCTCATAGAGCATGCGCAGTTGAGTTGCCCCTTAAGCCCCGCCCCCGAGCTCCCACTCTCAGATGCGCGTTCATAATGCAGAGGAAAACAACTCTCAGAATAACATTATTAGCACATTTTACAACTTAAGGACCGAATGTTTTTAATAAGGGCTATACAAATGTTCATACTGGGTAGTTTATTTAGTTTAAAAAAAATTATCCAACAATTTACAGACGTCTCTTTCCCAATGTAAGTCAATGGGAAAAAGTGTTTCCGGGCCCCACAATCCATACGGAAGTGTAGTACTGCCGTTTTGCCTCAACGAATATTTTCCTCAGAGTCCGGCGCACTTCCTGGGCTAGGCTTGGAGTAGCCGTTGGGGAGAAAATCAGCGACGTAAACGGTGACGTCATGACGCAGCAGCGTCAGCACCAGTCGGGCTCTGGGCGGTGTGAACAAAACAGGGCTGAAAAGAAAAACCGGTTGCGAATCAGAAAAGCTCTAGCACGGAACTAGAACGGGAACCGCGTTGGTGTGAAAGGGGCATAAGTTAACTTTTTTTTATACGAACAGCAGTCTCCATGTCAAGTGTAATAGGAAAATATCGTTTTTAACATAAATTCATTTATATAACATTTACCATATTCCACATTGTCAGGCTTACCCATTGGGTGTTCCTGAAGAGCAAGTTCAGGTGCTTGGTTCAGTGTCTCGTGTAGCAACACTGAATGACATCTCCAAGTGGACCATCACCAAAGTTGACACCCTGGCGGCACTCATGAAAACTGAAGATGGGTCCTGGGAGGCAGCAAAGGTAGAAAATAGAGGGATTATCAAATCCACACAATCAATAAAAAACATCATGAATCGTGAAATATACTCTTGCCTGTATCCTTTTTTTCATGTGTGGTGATTTCTTCAATGTTGTTTAGAGCAAAGCAATCATCACCAAGTATCTGGAAACTCCTGGAAACTCCCTTGGCGCCACTGAGCTGAACAGCATTGACTCCAACCTGTGCTCATTAGACATCAGCGCGCTGGAGAAAATCAAGCCAGACAGCATCAGGTGGGTTGTTGTATGTAGGGCAGGGGTCGGCAACCCCTGGCACGCGTGCCAGGATTGGCACGCGGCACCGTAACCAGTGGCACACTAGGAATAAGTGTAATAAGTGTGCAAAAATATTTAAATTGTATTTTCGGATCCTGAACGAGACCGCTTAAACCAATTGTTTAAATGTGTTTGTTAAATTCGGCATCATGTAAGTTGCGCTGACATGTCCAAACGCTGCTTCCCCGCAGCGAGGCTGATAGTTGACGAGCGTCAAGCTCCTCAACCCCCCCCCCCCTGTTGATAATTCTCGATCGTTGGCACGCTGATAAACATTTTTTTTTTGAAATGGCACTTCATATGAAAAAGGTTGCTGACCCCTGATGTAGGGTAAGGATACATAGACATTCCACCTTGAGTTTGGAATTTTGGGCGGAGCTTCTTTTTTTTGTTGCCAGAAATTGAAATATTTGGGCGAGAGGCTGGAGCTGAGGCAGAATAGGTTCCCTAAAGTTAACAGCTACATACTGTATAGCTAGTTAACTTCATTAGCAATGTACATCTTACATTATTAATACCTGTTGATTAAGATGCTTGCTTAAGCTTAGGGGGAGAACATTCTTAAAACCAAATGATTTTACCTGGGAAAATTAACAGCCATCTCCTTTGAGTTTCTTATAGTGAAGCCAAACAACATCTGTCTTTGCGAGATAGCATTGTACGCACTAAAGCTTATGCTGCTTTATTGTCCTATTAACTCTAAATCTGATAATTATTTGCAAAATTATCATGAAGCTATATAGTAGAAGGCTTGAAAGTATCAACAACTGAGACTATAAACTCATCAGGATAATGTTTACTAGGTCTTCTTCTTAGAGTACTTTGCATTGGCTTCACTTTTCAGACCCAGAGGTTGTCACTTGGTGATGATGCAGACTTAACATTTTGTTATTTTTTCCCCAGAAATGCCAAACCTTTGAATTTGGCGTCATGTTCAACGGAGCAAAAGAAAGTCCTGTATGAGATCAGTAAAATCTCCTTCGTCTCACAGAGTTCCAATCCCACTACTTACTACAACTTAATTAGGCCCTATCTAGGTAAGAGTACATGTTATATGTATTTCTGGCTGTTTCTTTGTCCAGTAAAACTCCTTCTAATTTCTTGTATTTCTTTTCTACCTTGATAGGCGGGGCACCTCTGACAGATGTAGTAGAATTGTCAAAACAGAACATCCACATGGACTTGAAAACTTTCCAGAGTCTGGACCCCAACGTGATCTCTGTAAGGGTATTAGAGTTGACAAGAGAGCGGGTTTAGGACATCAATTAAATATTAGGAAATATTGAATATAACACTACTTAATTGAAGCTAACAATGTAATACATTTAGGAGGGTTAATGTTTAGAATAACCCAAAATGATTCCAGCCCGCAGGGTTAGCTTAGCTTGAATATACAATCTTTAAGATATCTGTTTCGTTTTCTTTGCGGCAACAATGGGGATAAGCTTTAATTGGAGTTTTGTCAATCAAAACAGTGTGCGTACCATGGGCTTTGGGAACGTCGTGACAGACACCCAGTTCTTAGTTAAGAAGGATGGACCCAAATGCAGGACATACACGGTTTTACTGAGAAGTACCTTTAATGGGAGATAGAAAATGGTGCTTGTAATTTATAGCTTTATCAATTTTTTAGACTTTTTTGTAAAAATTATCTCAGGTAAGAGGTAACGTGCAATTTACAAATCTTTGGTTTGGTTTAAAGTCATTAAAATTAAACCAGGCTGCAAGGTGTGATCTGCAATCTCCCCTCCTTTCTGTTTTTAACAAGGCATACATACTGTATGTCCCCACAGAGCACAAAAAAGTTGTGAAATGTTCGATTTTTTGCAGCTGCAATTTAAAAAACTAAAATGTCCAAATCCATCATAGATTTAAAAAATGTAATTTACCAAAACTTTGTATTTAAGCAACTTATTTCTATGATATTTCAATCGTTGCCTATGTGTTAATACTTCTGTCCAATTTTTGTGTGTGAAATGAGCAGAAATTGACTGCGGCGGACGTGAAAGCCCTATTGGGAGCCAATCTACCAGATCTGAAGGTGTTTGAGAATGCTACCGCGGTTGAGACCTGGAGAAACTTGTTGACCCAGACAGAGCTGGACACCCTGGGTGTGGGCCTAACCACCAGCAGAGCCACCCCGACCACGGCACCACCAAACCCAGCTACCGTAAAAACAACAAAAGGTAAACACACTTTGTGTTTGTTATGACAACACTTAAACAAGTATTCCCAGTAATACTTGCATTATCATAAAATGGATTTATAGATGACAAAGTTATACCAGTGGGTGACTTTGAATGATTTTACAACGCACTGTCTAACTAGATCAAATCTCATCTATAGGAAAAGCAACAACGGCCAAGACGGTGAAAACCACACCAGGTGAGCATAGCTTCTGTGTGTTTTGAGCAGTGGTGAAAAGTAACTGAGTAGATTTACTCAAGAACTAAGCTTAGATATAATTATGGAGTACTGGTTGTTGAGTATTTCCATGTCTTGCTACTTTATACTTCTACTCACACAACATCTCAGAGGAAACATTGTTCTTTTTACTGCGCTACATTCATTTGAGCTTGCCATTGACAATCTTGAAGATTTAATATATCCTATGTATTTGTGAGTGATAAAAACGGGATAATATTCTAAAACACTTTTAAGAGAGCCATTGTGCATAATGAGTACTATTATTTGTGATGCTTTAATACATTTTTCAGATAATATTTACTACTTTAATGTTACTTAGGCAACAGTTTGAACTCACAATTTATACTTATTCTGGAGAAACTCACAAAACTGCTGGCCAGCTAACCAATCAGAGCAGACTGAGCTCTGGTTTCAGACAGAGGGTGAAAATAGGTGCTGCAGCACAGGCAGTATGAGAAAAAGAAAGAGCTTTTTGAACATTAAAGCATGGAGACACGTCACAGTAGAGACACAACATACTGATATGAACCTGAAAATGAGCATAATAAGTCCTCTTTAATGGCCCCATTTTTAATTCACATCTATTTCGTATTATGCAACTAAATGGATTTCTAGCAAAGGAAGTAACACCACTGGGTGACTGATTTGACAATGCATTGTCTAACTAGCTCAAATCTCCTCAACAGCTAAACCAATTACAACCACGGCCCCGAGAGTGACAACAACAACAACCGCACAAGGTTAGCATCTATGACTGGTTTCTTATTTACATCATGCCGTTTTTTAAGAGCTTAATCATTGCTTTTTAACAATCTGATCAATGACCAATAGTGTTGAGAATACAATTACGACTCTGTGATTTATGTCATTACTCCTATAATGTATGTTTGTGGCTTTGATTTCCAGTTAACGCCACAAGTGGGGGAGCACAGCTTGCAAAACACCCAACATCCATGTTCCTGGCTGCTCTGCTGACAGCTGTGCTGCTGCAACTACTACAATAACCATCATAAATAGATGTGAAACTTACTTATCATACTCTTCAATAATCAGTAACTATTTAATACATTTTTCAGTAATGCTCACTTCTTTAGAGTGAGATTTGTTATAATATGTTAGTTATTTATCACCCTGGGGAAAAAATTGGTAATTCTACTGCTCACTCTTAATGTTTAAAATTGCAGAAATATAACATTTATATAATGTGTTCTAAGGTGATGGGTCACTATATACTCAACTTACTGGAATTTGTAAAGGTTAGCACTGCTAATAATAGCCTTTATTTTGTATCATTATTAAAAGCTTAAGTGAATGAAAAATACATATCATAAAGTGCACTTTATTGTCTATTATTGTAACTGCAATGGTACTCCTCAAATTAATAAATGCTAACTAACAAATACCTGATGATTGTGTTTGTGTCTCTTGGATATTTATCAGTTTTACATAACACCATCACTATCCAAACGCATGGCCCTAGCCAGGCTTGGGGAGTAACGGATAACATGTAACCAGATAATGTAATCAGGATACAAAATAAAGTACATTTATTCTCTTACAGTTACATACATTGTTTTTTTGTATTAGTAATAAAATAGTAATGACAATAAACAGTGCATATTTCCTCTGAATTATGTTGGGTTGTAGTTCCCCACTGTCACCACTGAGGGGCAGTGACTCATTACAATCGTCTACAACTGGCTGCAACAACATATCATTCAACACTGTTGGTTATGAATTTTTGAAGTATATAAATGATTTTTTCTTGTATTCTGTCCTTCACCTGTGTAAATAGCATTACATGGTAGAGGGGCTCAGCAATCCTGAAATGCAAAGAGTGATAGTATAGTATTTGGAAAGTATAATGAATGAGTGCAAGATTTTATGATGTAATGGCCGTGGCATAAGTAAATGAGTTTTAATAGGTTTCCTTGCGTACTTCTAGTCCTCGGCCCGTCCACACGGCAATAATGATCTGTAAAAATACTCACTAATGAGTTACTTTCCTGTAATGTGTTATAAAGTTGTATGTGTATGTAAATGGTCTGCTAAGGCTAAAATCCCAAAGTTCCCTGCAGAGGGAGTTTCTCTCTCACACTTGAGAAGAGATTGTTTTGTATTTCTGAATAATCCAGGTTTAAATGTTTATGTATGACTGATATTGATTGATTGACAGCAGCGCTCTACCTCCCCCTGCTGCATATGGAACAAACTGCCTCCATTGCCTCATAGTTCCTGATGAATCCCCTCTGCGGCAATTCTCCTTGACAGTGTGACATGGAATCTGGGCAACAAGGTTTGGCGTCCCTTCCCCCAGTGACAAGCCCAAGTGTTCTCCAGTATATAAGCATCTGATTGTGGTTAGCTTTTGCAAGATCATCACAACATACAGACAACAAAGGGAATTGAAAGAATGAAAAACAGCATTAGCAAATGGGGAGTAAGTAATCAGAAGTAAGTAGGTCAACGTTACGAGGGCACTCTTCCCTGTTGGCCCCCCCTTAGAACCACCCCTGATATCTACATTCGTGTTTTGAAGAATATTTTAAACCTAACATCTGACTTAACCTTTATCCCAGTGTTTTCATCCTTTGTGACACGATAGAAAATCACATGTGTTTTCTGACTGTAACAATAGATTATAATATTCAGTTATTTTTCAGCAATACTACTTGATAGAAGTAATCTAGAAAAGGGTTCAAGTTCTTAATTCTTACTCAATTAAAAAACTTTAATGCACATGAGTATTTAAAAAAAGAAATAACTTCCTTTTTGTACTATTATACATTTTAGCATTGAGTCTTGTTATTATTAATTAGCTACAGTTGAAGTGGTATTATCACATTGACATTGTTGGACTTGGTTTAAACAGTATGTGTGTAATGGAGTTTAATTTATAGGTTGTAAATGAATGCGAACGTTAATGTTTTGTATGTAAAACCTGGATCACTGTCACTGAATATAGGGGAGGGAAAATGTAATATTCCTATCTGAAATGTAATATTATGTAATAGTTCCTTAATAGAGAAATAATTTCTTTAAAAATACTGTGGAGAAGTAAATCAACTTAGTTAAATTCAACCTCTTATTATAAAAACAAATCTAATTTTAAAAGATATTTAAATAGCAGAGGCATGTACATTCCTTTGACTAAAATGTATTTTAATTACACGTTATTATTTTTGGTTTTCAGCATCATTATAGAATGTTTGACTGTTTGAAATATAGATGAATATTGAGGGAGTGACTGGCTGCAGCAGCACCACATAACGTACAGCATGTGACAGTGTGAAGTCCTGCAGGAAATTCAGCATAAAGCTTCAGCTACAGGAAGCAGGAAGTGGGGAAATGGGGAAGCACGTAAAGAAACAGGTAAAACTGTAAAGCACGAAAGTGTTCCAAAGTGAACAGGGATTTTTTTTTTTTTTCACCGACATACTTTCAAACTCCACACAGTCATATGTTAGGAACGTGATTTGATGAGTCAGTGTTCACTTTGACTATCACCATAATGTATTTCACTATGTGTGGCTGATTAAGTGATTCATGATGAGTCATGCTGAGTTAAACATGCTACTCATGTCCAGTATTCCCAGGGATTCCCACGGCACAATCATACACACGTGCACAGATTCTGTACAAGCAGGTGTGCATACAGACACAAATTAGTGTATGGATATTCTCTTATGTCATATTTAAGAGGAATGCTGGAGCTCACAAAGGGAATCTATACATTTTTAGAGTAAGAAAACTTTTATTTTGAAAGGATAACAATAATTCTAATTATTATAATTTTTCTTTCTCTATTATAGTTTTATCAGATGTGAAACAGTAAGTGTACCCGTATACACCAACAATATTCCCCTTGTTGCTATCATCTTTAACATTCTTTCCAATTAATTGTCAATGGAGCGCAGTTCCATTCTTTATATTTTATCGCAAATTTGACTTTTAGGGCTCACGTTTTGGGATTTGGCAGGGAGTTGTTTATGCTTGATAATACTTTTGGACTTTTTTAGACCATAGGGATATCATGAATGGATGTTAATATATTCGTTTAAACTTTTAATGGTATAAAGGAGAGCTATGCCCTTTTTCCAAATTCATACACGATATATCTCTATGGTCTGAGAGTGAGACAGTCCGCACGTTTTAGCAAACATAATAAACTCTCTCCCAAATCTACAAGCTTGATTTTAAAAAGTACAATATTAAAAGCATTACACATGAGTTGGAAGATGCATTAATCCCTCTAAAGTTTAGAATAAGCAGATGGTCCTACAGGACGTATAATTACCTTCTTTAGAATCTTAAGGCATGATCCCAAAGCAAAATAAACGACTCATTTATTTAATACCCTATTTGATACATGGCTTAAACTTGGGTCCTCTTTTATAAGTAAACACATAGAAGAGTTCATGTAATGTAAGTCTATAACATCGGCAAAGTCCATTGTTAAATTAGGAAAGATACAGTAGTTTGTATACAATATTTTCTACACAGGCATGCTGGGAAATACTGTTAACAAGTTAAAAACAATCCTAACGAGGGAGCTTATCACAGACTGAATAACACTATCTCCTTTTCCTTGCCAATGGTTTTTCCAGTTAGAGCACACTCCAAGTCTCCAACCATAAATATGTAGTAAACAAAGTGTTCGTGACTCAGGTTACTTTCTGAAAATCCCAGAAAGAACAACTGGCAGCATCCCAGAAGAACTCTGATCACACACACACACACACACACACACACACACACACACACACACACACACACACACACACACACACACACACACACACACACACACACACACACACACACACACACACACACACACACACACACACACACACACACACACACACACACACACACAGCTGCAGTAAAATACTATTTAGGAAATTATTTCAGTTTCTATATGTTTCAAAGTGACATCACAATATATCACTCACACTTCTATTGGCTAGTGTTTCAACAGATTGTAGAAGAGATAGGCTAAGGGGCGGGACATGTGCAAGCATTTGACCAATCACAACAGAGCCAGTCAGCTAAACTAAACAATTAGAGCAGACTGGGCTCTGGTTTTAGACAGAGGGTGAAAAGAGGTGCTGCAGCACAGGCAGTATAGGAGAAGAATTAAGAGCTTTTTAAACATTAAAGCATGGACACTTGTCACAGTAGAGACACACAATAAAATATGAACCTGAAATGTAGCATAATAAGTCTTCTTTAAAATCGATTTGATAGAACTTAATCAAATTACTTTTGTCCGTTTTGTCCACTATTCAGAAAATAAACTCCAAAGCAACTACAATATACACTGATTCAATCAAGGTTGAATTATGTAAAAGGAGGTAAAGATTTTGCAAATATGTAGTATTATTCTTGAAATACTAAATGTCTAAAATGAATGCAGTTCTGTACACATGTGTGCCTTGTTTAGCATTTCTTCCTGCTAGCATTCCTTTCCTTCATTCATCTTCCTTATCATGGTTCAGACAGAGGTCCTGTTTTATAAGAGTTCTTTCACAGCTGACTGTGATAAGAAGGCTAGATACACAACATGAATTCAGAATGAAATGTGGGTGTACTGTGGCCTGGAAGGTTTGTTTTTGCACATTCCTGCTTCCGAAACTAATACATCTGGATGCAGAATGGTGAACTAAGATGTGCAATAATTGCAGAGTGAATTATTCAACATTATGCAACTTGGCAAATACCTAAATCTAGTTAACATTCTCTTTTTCTTGTGCATGAATCCTAATGTGTTGCTCCACAGTGGCTCACGTGACGGTGATAATGTGCTGAGAGCAGAGCCAGAGCTAACCGGTCACGGAGACAGAACAATGGGAGGCAAAACAAGCCCGGAGTTTCCCTCAGGCCTCTGGAACATCACGTTCAACTCCATGTTTGTTGTTAAAGGGAGAGGTCACAGGCTCGCAAAGTCTCGCGGCCTCATCCAGAACCTGGAATCTTTCCATTCTATCTGCAGAGGAACTGAGTGAGGGATTTGATACCGGGGTTATTAAAAGGCACTGCGACTTTAATCCTCTTCTCGGTATAAAACCAGCAGTGCTGTCATTCACTATGTGAGATATATGGCTGCACAGTTAGTGTACCACTGCAATAATATAAATCAAAACAGATACAAACATAATGCAAATATTATTTAGAACAGTTAGCCACAAAGAATAAAAGCTGTCAATGATCAATCAAAGGGAAATAAATCTTTAACAACAATCAAATGAACGTGACCATGTGGTCAACATCTGCGGGTGTTCGGGGGAAACTCCACTGCAGGCCTGCTCTTGTTCATCGTATTATTTTCATAAACAAACTGAAATCACATTATGCTAACATTTGAGGTTTGGAGAAACTCCTGTTCACCCCAAGCCCCCCTGCAGGTCAGCGGGATGCTGAGCAACATTTCCTTTTTGTTCAATGATTCAGCACAAATGTGCTGAATAAATGTGCAGTATTTATAGGACTTTCCATGCAAAAATTCCTCACTGACAGCAACTCTTTAATGTGACAACACTTGTGCAACCAAATAACACATAGAAGCCTGTGCTTGAAGTTATTATGATTTCCTCCTTGGCTTTCCCTTCTTGAAGAATTTGCATAAGATTAATTGAGGCGGGATGTGTGGTGTGATGTGGCTTAAATTGTCTGAGTTCCTCCTTATGCTTTTGGCCAGTGTTGGGGAGCTAATTGGAAAGCTTTGCAAGCTAATCACATTAGCCCTTAGGGGCCCTTATATGCTAATTTCCAGGTTCATATTTGTATTTTGTACTTCTAATTTGACATGTCTCCCTGCTGTAATGTTCAAACAGGTCTTTATTTCTCTCATACTGCCTGTGCTGCAGCACCTCTTTTCACCCTCTGTCTGAAACCAAATATTAAGAAGTTAAACTACGAGCAAAATACTGCAAAAATATAGTTCATCTTCTAGTTTATTACATGAAGAGGACTACTTTCCTGTCGGGAACTATCTACATCCAAGTGATCTTGGATACCAATTTGACTTTTGAAAGCCATATTAGAAAAGCATGACTAGAAAGCTGAAATATAACATTTTCAAATTTAAACATTTTAGGAACTCATTAACCATAGAAGCATCGAAAACATTTTTGCATGCCATGATACTATCACATCCCAAGCAACTAAGACTGCTATGAGACGACTTGAGGTTCTTTATAAACAAGCCTTAAAAGTTATGGATAGAAAGTCATTAAAACACCATCATTGCAATACTGTCCAAATACAAACTTTTCAGTTTTGATAGTCTTGTTCTACTTTACCGAGTTCGATTGGTATTCAGAATCATTCACAATTCTACAACACCACCCTTGAGGAGCTTTTTTCAGCTTCACCGTGAGCAGAGTTGCAGAAACTCCAGATCTGCATTAAATGCAGATCTAACCATCCCTCTGAGGCGCACTGCCTTTGGACAATCAGCATTTTCGTTTACGGCCATCAAGCACTGGAATACTCTTCCAGTTGAATTTAAAGCCTGTACTGATTTTAACTAGTTATCCTATGTTGAAAAAAATATGATATTAAGCGACCAGTCATGCCAACATTAATTACACTGTAATCTGAGTTTTTTTTTATTTGAACTGTGTTGTCATACTATATCTTAGATATTTTATTTAAGTGTATTTGAAGTGTACTAAGTATTATGTTCGTAGCCTGTATTTAAATCAGGCTTTATAATTATTTGAGTGACCGAGATCATGTAAGTGTATTTCAAGTGTACTATGTATTAATTTATTGAGCTGTACTTAAATCAGGTTTTAAAATTGTTTGACTGATAGAGATCATGCAATGTTATTATTTGTTTATTGATTGATATGAACCTGTCTGAGGACCACAGATGGAAATTAGCTATTAGCTATAATCTGGCATATTGCATCTCTTCTCTTTGCTGAGATTAATGTTTGTGTATGCATGGTCCTTCTATAAATAAAGACAAATACAAAATACATACTGCCCAACATGCTTTTGTGATTAAATACTATTTAGTTTGCATAATAAATGAGAATGTTTTCAAAGCAGCTACTGATTTCTAGTTTGAGCTGCAGATTACATGCCTATTTATTGAGAAAGTGTGCCATTAATAAATCTACTGCATAGATATTTTAACTGCAACAAATTAAGTCTGCAAAAAGACTTTGCTCGGTTGGTGACAAACTGAGGAGTGTATTTATATGTGTCTGAATAGAATTCCCCTCTTGGAGCCAGCAATCTGTGTGCTGTGTTATTCTGAGTGACAGTTTTCTGGAAATCCCCCACCTAGTTGTTAGCTCCGCCCGCTGCAGGCAGCCACACAGAGGGCATTACAGACTGCTGCACAACTCTCTGCTAGTACACAACCAAGCGCACCTCGGCCCGAGAAACAACCAACCATGGACCTCCACAGGACCAGTATATTAAACCAAATGGATTACAGTCGAGATTCTAAAGAAGGGAAGCCGCCTACGTCGACAGAAGAGCGGCTGGACAGCGGCCTGGACTCCCTGAAGGAGGAGGAGTACCAGGCGGTGGCGGCGGAGATCCGTCGGCTGCAGCTGGAGTGTGAGCCTCCACAGCACAAACAAGATGTAACCGGAGAGCTTCAGGAATGGAAAACACAACTCACAGAAGACGGAGACACGTAAGTCACTACAGGAATAACCCTACAGAGTTAAACAAGACGGTGTTTGTGAGTTTTCGGAAGTCTTGCAGTATCGCCTTGCTAGGCCCAGTTTGGGTCTTCGGAGGTAATTTGATCCCTTTCCTGTCGGGAACTATCTTCCTCCAGCTTGTCATTACAACACACGGGACTAACTTATTCAATGTTTTAGGCTTACTTAAGCATTATAGCTTATAAAAGTACACTGCTGCAGTTTTAAAAATACACACAAAGGGTGTCCGGTTTGATAATGGGGCTAGCTGCGGTCAGACACAGTGGAATCGGACGTAAACAAAAGGCTATTATCAGGAGGGATCCTACTTTGGCCGCGGGTTCAGACTGGGAAAGTCCCGGGCGCGCCGCCAAGGAATCCTACCGAAGCGCGCTCCCGTGAAGCAAGAATAAGGAAAACCTAGAAAAAGTAACGCAAATATGTGGAAGTTGGCGAGTAACTGTCTTTTGGAATACATGTTTGCAATTTGTTCCCATCGTAAATCCATGGGAAGTTTTCGTTAGAACACTTAATCCGCATGAAAATATAGTAAAACCTCAAGACTTACTGTTCCTGGGGCACATGCATACGTGCTATGGCGTCAAAGTTGTACACTGTGACTTAATTCACCAGAACTGAGGACAGGAACTGTGTCATGTTACAGAGATTCAACCTGGGGTCAGAGGATCAGCGGTTCTCAATTTGGGCCCTGGGGAACACCTCAAAAGGGGGACCATTTGTATTTATTTACACTCATTTACTGTAACGTCATTCTTAGGAAAGTATCCCATCAAAAAGTTACCCCCAACATGGAGTAATTACAGCATCCATGTTTACATTTTCTAGTGTAAAAAGGGTCGCCGTGTTGCACTTGCCACACTATCAAATTGCTCCGAGTGTTGATACAAAAGAAAACATTATTTTATGTGAATATTTTGGGACATGAGATGGGAAACTTGGCCATCTACTGTATTGAATATCCAGAGATATCTTTGAGGAATATACTTCCTGTCTAATCATTACGTTTTTTTGTTTTTTTTAACACATACAAGGTATCATAATTCTATTGTCTTCTCCAGAAGACATCAGCAGAAATAGGATGCAGAAGTATTACAACACTTTACCTGTAGGCCTACTTGATGTTGCACTGTACAATTGTCCGGTTTTATAATTTTAAGCAAATATTCTGCCTTTATAAACCGCTAAAAATGACATAAATAAGGACAGCTTCAAAAGTAACAGATATGGATGATGGAAAAAATCTAATGTTTGTGTATTTGCAGTTGGAAGAAAAACAATAATACAGATTAAGCTGTGAGGTGTGTATGTATTGTAACAGGTTTTCTACCTTCATTCTCTATCTTTATAGGCTGCTCCACCTGGCCATCATCCACGAGGCCAAGGACTACATCAAACAAATTATAGACCTTTCCAAGAGCACAGACTTCCTCAATACACAAAATGACCAGAGACAGGTACTGAAGAAGATTTAAAATATTGCTTCTTGTTTTAGTCTGTGAATGTGATAATTCTATAGGACCTATGGCTGTAGGGGCTGTAGTAGCCATAGTAAATATTGTCTTTTATCTCATAAAACAACGAAACCCCTTCTGACGCGCCTGAACTTCTTCCCCTCACAGACTCCTCTCCACTTAGCGGTAATAACAGGACAGGCAGAAGTGTGCCAGCAACTCCTGCTTTCCGGGTGCGACCCCACGCTGGTGGACGACAGCGGGGACACGCCTCTTCACATCGCCTGTCGCCATGGCAACCTGCTGTGCTTCAGCGTCCTCACAAATAACTGTCGGCCAGAGCATTTGCACACGGTGATGGCTGCCTGCAACTATCATGGTGAGACATAGAAAGCATTTGCTTTTCCAAACGATACGTGTTTACATGGTAGGAAACCAAAATGTCTGGATTTAGCTGCGGTTGGCTAAATTATTATGTTTCTAACATTATTAGAATATTATGTTCTGTGGCTGTGGTGGTCATTTCCATTCTGTGGTGGCCCACCCTCAGTGCATGGAAACAGGCGAGACACTGAACTGCTATTTAAATAGAGGAATGATGGGCAGGAAAAGAAAAATGTCTATGGTTAGGAGGAAGAAGACAATTAAGCAAGAAAGGGGAATGCCATAGTCATTCCTATCCAAGAACTATCTGTGACATGGAACATGATTGTTAGATGCTAAGGTTCCAAATATAGTTAGGCCTGTTGTGCCTTAAATATCGCATTGTTGGCACCTTTTTTTTATGGCAACCACATTCATATAAAAAAGTGGAAATAAAAAACATGAACATATTTTGCCACTATAGGACTATATAAACGTTTAATAGTCAGCATTAACATTGCAAAACAATGTAAATCCCAATTAAAGTTAATACTCTGTCCACAGTCAATCTTCAGAAATTAAATGGCTTGTACTGGTCTGGTTTCAGTTGTTAATTATTCTTTGATTTTGTCTTGCAGGTCAGAGCTGCCTCCACCTGGCCTCAGTTCAGGGTTTCCTGTTGCTGGTGGAGAACATGGTGGATCTCGGAGCTGACATTAATGCGAAGGTAAACAACACACACAATTATACAATCACATATGTTTCATAAAGGCCTATAAGGCCACAGCATAATGGAGTAGCTTCTTAAATGAGTTTCTCTATATACGAAACCAGAATTGTTTGGAATATAATCCAAATTAATCGAATTGTGAGAGAATGAAAGATTTCCACCCTTAGTATTTTTTGGAACAGCCCCCTCCTGTTGCTAATAAAGCCTCGTGTCCTCTGTGTGCTTCAGGAACAGCGGAACGGTCGCAGTGCACTGCACCTCGCCGTGGATCTGCAGAATCTCCCCCTGGTCCAACTGCTGCTGAAGAAAGGAGGGGACCCCAACCTCCTGACCTCTGGAGGCCACACCCCCTTCCACCTCACCTACGGCCGTCACAACGACGAAATCCGGAAAGAACTGTACTCTCTCACCAATCCTGAACTGAGGGAGCTGCCTGACAGCGAATCAGACGACAGCGAGGAAGAAGTGGACGAGGAGTCTGATGAGGAGGTGTGTGTCCAAACAGCAGAGATGTAGCATTAAAAGTAGCATTTTTCTAGCAAGTGTGTAACCACTTTCTTTGTGTTTGTAGGTGGGATATGACGACATCCAGTGGAACGGACATTAGCAGGAAGGGAGAGAGAGGAAGTTACAGAGGCAGGAGGCTGTGACACAAAGAAACGGCTCGGCACGTCGACTTCTTCCAGAAAGTGACGTCACATGAGCCCAGGAGTGCAGTGACACGGCGCGGGCGTGGACGCGTAAGATTGGACAGGCCGTTCCAGGCTGCGGGGGGAGAAAAGGCGCTGAGATGTGTGAATACATGATGTTGAGAGGGTTGCTTGTATTCTGTGAAAATCATTTGTCACAAAGAAACATCCTTCCACACAGCTGGACCTGCAGCAGCTCTGTTGTACGATATTGTAAATGCTGTGTATACAAAGATGTATTTTTTATGGAAGCTGTGAACGTGTACAGTTGAGCAGGTTGTATATGTGAGACAGCAAACAGTCCAGCACACTCCAGTTAAATTAAAAACACTCATATTTAACAGAATAACTTTGTGTTGGTATATTTGTGGGGACCGGGGTGGTTAAAATGGAGGCAATTCTCTGAATTGAAAGTTTTTTTAGATTCTCAGGAAGAAAAATACATCTGTTTTCGTTAGAAAATAGGCTTTTACATGCATAAAATGTTTTATGCTGCCAATATGAACACATGATCTATATAAATAAAGGATACCAGCACCTCCAAATGTAAAATAAATCCCATGAAGTTTAGAATTAGAGCTTCTAATTTCAGTAAAACAAGCACATTTCTCAGTACTTTGAGATAACATAGATACTCTTGTGTATTCAGGAAAATAGCTTCAATATTACAGTTTTCAGAGAGGTTTAATAATCTGGTTAATGAAATAGTTTTTTTTTACCTCTCAAAATTCAGATACAATAATGTAGTTAACTCAGAACAACACAGTTTTCTACGGAAGAAGAACAGGGCCACAGGTGAAAGATATTTGAGATCTGACGAAAAGTGAAATTTCCTTTTTGAGATTAAAATCCTGAGAAAAAATAAATAAATAATCAGAATTGGGACTTATTCCTCAGAACCCAAATCACTTTTGGTAGGATCTTAAAAGAAAGAAGTCAAAACCTTCTTCCTTAGATCTCTTTTTTCTTCATAAAAAGAAAAGTGCTCATTATCTGAAATTCTGAAAAACTGCATATGCATTTAGCTCCTTGGTCCTAGAAGGAGGCTCTCTCTTATTACATAAGAAAGATCATAGAAGATCCAGTAAGTAATAGTTGGCGCGTGACGATATTTTAAGGCTGCACTTATACGAGAAATGACCATGTGCCTTCCTTCTGCCGTCACTGTGTCTGCTGCTATAAATGCCTCCATTGCAGCATGACAGCTGACTTTCAGTCCTTTTATTTTCATATAATGCATTCCGGGCAGGAAGTGACTGATAACTCAACAACTCCTTTCCACTGAATGAGGAAGTAGCGGGCATAAGACCCTGCAGCAGTTCCTCCAGCTGTGTGTGTGTAAAGAGATAAGAGCATCGGGGAATTCTGAGTTTGATTTGCTCAGTCATCTACATCAGGACGTTTTTTTGGGAGGGTGGGGTTCAGAAAGAAGGGACAGGAAATTCCCAGGAACAGAACACTCAGCTGTTCACGACATTCCTGCTTCTCATTCCTCCAAAAGAAGGGAATCTCCACGGAACGACTATGCTTCAGTCAAGTTCGGGGCAGAGGGGAGGAAGGGGGTTTTACTCTAGTTCCTGTAACATACATATCAGAAGTTACTGTTAAATACACTTATGCAAATCTGTGATTGTTTCGCAGGTCATGCCAAGTATGTTGGCTTAACACACTGCAAGTCTTACCATGGAGACATCGCATGACTTTATAACAGCTGTAAATACATTAGACTGTACAGTTGAACTCATATCAAACAAGTGTAGGGCAGTGGGGGCTCAGTCTGTAGGTACTTGCAAACGAAAGGTTGATGGTTAAAGGGCTACTACAATGCTCCCTGGGCACTGTACATATTAGCTGCCCCTCCTTGGGCAGCTAATATGGTCGTTCTATTTGGATGGGTCAAATGCAGAATCTTGGCTTGGGAACCAAAGGGTGGCTGGTTCAAGTCCCAGAAGAGAAGGGAGTGTGGACTGCTACTTGGAAAGGTCCCATTTCACTGCCATGGTGTCCTTGAGCAAGCAACCGTGTGATAGAGGGCTTATTCAACTCCGTTGTTTCTGTAATTGTTTGAATTTGATCCTTTATTCTTACAACATGTGTTTTTTCTCAATCAAACAGGCATCTATGATTTTAGAAACCATTTTCATTTGAATCAACTTTTGTGATATTTATCCTCTCGATTCATACTCCAGTAAGTCATTGTTATAGCCCATTTCACAATGGTCTTTCACCAATGTGAATGTAATGTTAGCTGAGCTGGACGGTCTCTTCATAACCCAAATTCATATGAGGAGAAAAGAAAAACAGGGAAGATGTTCAATAAAAACATTGTGTTTATTAGAAGTGCAATTTACAACAATGGCAGCAGAGAGAAGGGGGGTTGAGACACAAGGGGAGAGAATGAAATAATCAGCGACTTCCTGTTGACCTGAGCAGACTTCTATGCTCTGATTTAGGGTGAGACAGGGGTGACCATCCTAAATCAGAGCATAGAAATCACCCTGGAACTACAAAACAGTGGAGAGGAGGGGGTGGCACTTTAATTTAGATCAAAATAATGTATGTGGCAGCCCTGAGTAAAGTTTGGAAGCACTGTTGAAATACAGTGACTCAAGAAGCTATGTAAAAAATGGTGCAGTGGTGACGTATTTTTGTAGGCTGACCCCGAAGTTAGCATCGCAACGGCTCCCTCGACAAAAGCCGATTTTTTCCATCGGCTTTTGGAACCTAAATAAAATAAGATCTGTGGCTAATGTGTTTATGATACTTGCTTTCTTCAGCAGGATAATCTCCAAATATCAACACAACTTTAATGATTTTTGAGTCATAAATGCAATCGCAATAAGTAAAAAAGCTAACGTTAGGCTTTAAACAAACTACATGACAGTTGGTTGAATACCGCTAAACTAAAGGCGGCTAATTTTCTGCTTGATGACGTTTAATAGCCTCGTTCAGCAACTTGTTAGCAAACACAGTTTTTTTACACGTAGAAGCTCCGGGCATTCACAAGTCGGGTATTTATTGACGTATTTTATGTCCTAGATCAAAACGTGAAAATCCTGAAAGATTGTATAGTATACCCATAGAATTTATTTCAGACAAACGTTTGATACTTACACGTTTTGTACAGCAGGATAATCTCCAAAGATTAACAACAACTTTATGATTTTCTAAACATTCAAGCAATCACTGCGCATCACTCACTCTAAACTTAAGGCGGTTAATGTTCAGCAAAATGACGTTTGGTAGTTTTAGCTGCTTTTAATCAACAGCCATTTTTAGGATTCATAAAAGTGAACTACTAACGTGAATATTCTGGAAACCTTCATTAACCACAGACCTTATTTCAGGCATCTAAATAGAAACACGTTTTGTTTTCCAAAAATGCTTGCTCGTTCTCGGGTTTTAGGACTCAATCCTTCACTGCTCTATACTAAGAGGTATTGAGAGGTTATTGTGCTGTTGTTGTTGTCGTGTTACTATCCCCCATCTTTTCAATCTGCTCATGTCGCACTCATCAACTAAAGTCGTTTGGGCTCCATCCAGACAGAGGAGGAGATATCAGACTGGTGTGGTGGTACTGATGTGAATGTTCCGCATCTTTCCAGAAAATACAGGAGGGGTGGATATGTGGAGAATATCGTGTCCAGTCAGAGACGATGCTAAAGGAGGTGTTGGTACAGATGGGTAACGTTTCCACCCACCTGCTAATAACTGTTTATCTTTGTATTTCAACCGCCACCTCTTTGGAACAAGATGATACCAACTCATTCCCTGTAGGCGAGACCTTTTTGCAGAGGAGGAGGTGGGGCTTTTTCTGATGTTGCCATTCATCCTTTTCAGAGTCTCATCATTCTCTCTCAGACAAAGCCACCAGGTGGACATCGATCTCATTCTCTGACAGAATCCTGGAGCACAAACACACAAAAGTTAACGGGCATCCTTTTTTGTTATGCCAGATGTTTTTAGGCCTTCAAACACGGACACGTTGAGAACACATTGAACCCTCTAAGCCCTTCCTTTGATCTTATCCCTGCTTTTGTTTTAAGGGGAATTTCCATTAATCTGTTCTTATCCATTTTTAGAAATAACCCTGAGGAGATATTGACAAAGCCAACACATGCTTAAGGGATTTCACTTTTGTCAGTGTCAGCACAAAGATGCAAGACTTCTGCAGGAGTAGAGGCGACTGTTTAAGGCTGCATGTTTAGATAAACAGCAAAGATTGGTTCTTAAAATGCATCCAGGAAGTTGAAATAAACTAGAAAGTGCAAAAAAGTAATTTAGTCATGGTCAGCATTATATTCCCTACACAGGTTTTTATATTTATTTGGTCATTTTTATTTATTTATTGACTTATTTACCAGATGCATTTTTCTGCAATGGAACAAAAAAAACTAAACAAAATAAACAAATGAAATAAATGATAGTAGTAAAAAAAAATGATGAGGAAAATGATATGAATTTAAGTCTACATTTAAACTGATTACAAGGTAGTATTATTTAGAGGAGACTGAGATACTGTATGTCTTAATTATGTCTCCCAGTTGCTAACCTTTGCTTCAATTCATATGATTCATAATTCATCAAGGGTTGAAATTAAAGAGGGATTTCTATTGATTTACTTTCTTTATAGGAGGGCAAATACTCACTTGAATCCAGATCCTTTTGTAGTGATAATTCCCACCTCTAGCTCAGAGGGCTTGAAGTCGATGGACAGAACGGTAGCCAGGCATGAGATAGCCGTCTGTATTGAGAAGAGAATTGTCACAATAAGCATTAGAGAAAAGAAGGGAGAGAGGGGGAACAAAATAAACATTGCGCCCGAGAATTAGATAATAGATGAATATATTTGAGTTCAGGCCAAAACAAGACATTTGATGACATTATCTTGGGCTTTGGGAAGCACTGATTGACATTGTATTTACCATTTAACCGACCAAACAACAAATAGAAGAATAATCAACAATGAGCTTGTTAGTTGCAGGCAGCCCTATTTTTTGAAATAAAATATCAGTTTTATCATATCAGTGCCTGATTTGTATCAATTATTTACATGTTGGTCCTTTTGATGGCTTCAACCGTTTGGTTTTTGACTTGCAAAGTAATGCATTAACATTCTAGTTTGGTTACACAATTGTAAAACTCCGTGCTGTTCTGACATCCAGAGAACTCCCTGAATTTCCCAACTGAAATTCCAAGACAAGATATTCAGCAGGTCTGTTTTATGACAGAAATCCAATGTTGCATTGCGTATCGGAATATTACGAAACGTAAAAATACAATTGTAAAATATGATTTTTGTTTAACATAGTTTAAGCTACTGTGACGCAAGAAACATATCGCAAGTATAGATTTTTTTTAATAATGTTTTATGTATAATTGTCTTATAACATATCTATATAATAATCTTTTTAACTATGTTTCATTTCCTTTTGAATTCTTTCTCACTTGATGAAAGTGCCGTTTCCTGAAGTTTGAAAAGTGAAAATCAGAAGAAGCAAGTCTCTTAAAAAGCACATGGGTTAAAATGTTTATTTGAAATAGCTTAAAATAAAACACACACTTATAACAACTAAATAACAACATCCTTACAGACAACAGTAACAACATATCTCTACACATTTGACCCCCTCACTCACTTAGGTCAATTCTGACTATTTAAAAAGACAGAATTTGTGCTTTGATGGGCGATAGAAAGCCAAGGATGTGCTTTTCACAGGATTCATACAAACTGCTTACATGCTGTTTGAAATAAAGGGCCTTATTCTCACGTCTCCCACATTGGACAAAAAGTAATTGCCAGTGTCCCAGGAGGATACACCAGGGGCATGTACACATCTTGAACCACTTTGTTAATTTTGTGTGTTTACACTATATGTGTGCAATACCTCTATGGTCTGCTCATAAGTCCAATCCAGTTTCTTCTTGACTTTCTTCTCCAGGTAGCTGGTGGCCTCAGTCTGCTTGACTCCGGCTGCGGTGGCCTTAAAGCCGCAGTAGTATCCGGCTGGATCACACTTATACAGCTGAGGACCCAACTCTTCATCCAGACCCACAAAGATCATACCTGGAAGGGGATGGAGAGAAGAAAGGGATATACATATTTACCAAAGGGATTCTGATAAATATTCTAAACAGCACTTTGAAAGAAACTCATAAACAGTGTAAGGGAAACTTCTGCAGCAATGGAGAGTCAGGACTCAGAGAGACACGAGGAGAGTTGGAGCTTTGATGTCAAACAGTATTAAACAGCCTTGTTCAATGTTTACACAAATATCTGTTTTTATAGATATAATATCTTGATTGTAGCTCTAGATATTTTGTGCTGAGTTTTAAAACCCTTTGACACTTTTTAAAACTTGACTTATTACACTCCTTACAAAACAGATTCAGATCACTAAGTAACGCTAAATATGAACCAGTACAGCTCTCCTCACAAAAGTAACACATTATTGAGAATAGGGATTTGGAAACTCATTAAAGTTATGTTTGTCAAACAATCCACACGAGACTCACAGCAGCCTAGGGGCCTCATCTCTGCGTTCTGTGTGTAGACTTGAGAGATGTCTGCCATGCGTTTGCACAACATGTCCACAGGGATCTCATAGCCGTACTTATACATCCAGTTAGCCGCTTCATACCGAGCCCTCTGAACCTGAGACCTGCTGTCAGCTGGAGGGAGGAAGAGGCAGAAAAAAGGCATTTTTTAATGAATAATGTATCGATTTAATTGGAGAAATACGTCACCAAGTTTCTTCCCCGGCACACCTATATGTATACATCATAGAGCCCTCAACTTTCTCCATTCAATTCATATCAATACGTTTTCTTTACATTACTATAACATTGTTTGTTATGCAAATGAAATGTAACTGGATGCACTTTACTACTGGTTGGATGCAAACTGCATTTCGTTGTACTCTGTGCAATGACAATAAAGTTTAAATCACTTTCAATTACTGTTCAAAAGAAAACAGTTAGAAGAAATCGCATTATCCCGTGCAGGAGAAGTTATTTTAGTCCATTTTATTTTTCTGTTGAGGCTGATGTCCAATGAATTTGAGCTACAGAAAGAGAACAATCCACATTTGTGTATCTTTTTGCCACGTATGTTTTTTTTTTTAATTGTGAGCCTCTATTTTTCATGTTTTTAATGATTTGTTATTTGGGATAACATCTGTCCAGGAATTACAGAGGAAAAAAAGCCTCTTAGCTAACTTAGCATTTACATAAATGTCTATTATTGTGCACTGTAAAATAAAATTAATAAAATAAACTAATAAATAAAAGCAAATCATGTGTTTCTCTGGTCAGCTTTGGAATACTTTAGTTTTTTATTTTGCTAGCTACGACACTTTTGCAACTTTTATGTTATGTTCTGCTGCAGCTAGAGTTGTCAAATGACTGAAATAGCACACTCTATTTTTACTTATTTTTTTGTTACGCATGCATTCAAGTGGACATTGCTTACCAGTCATGCCAGTCATAACACAGCCAATGTTCTCTGTAATTTTGTACAGATGTGTGACCGTCATCGCATCCAATAGCTTGTCCTGAGAAAAACAAGACAAAGACATTGTAAACACAGAAAGGTACACAACATAGTAATGCAATGACCATCATTATTACAGATGTGGAATCTGACCAGATGCTTTGTAAAAAACACAGAAAAATAAACTTATGTGTGTGTCTGTGTATACTGACTGGAACTTTCTTTTGTGTGACAGCCACAACACAGTCCTTTCCTCTGATCGCTACGGAGGTCAGTCCTCCCTGGTTGATGGCTTTGAAGGCATACTCTGAAGATAGATGGAAGGGGAAAAACAGATTTAGTTACAGTAGTGCCCTTTTCACGACCTTTCTTTATTTCAGGGTTCAACCCAGGCCCGGACTGGCCATCGGGAGGACCGGGAGGTTTCCCAATGGCCAGAGTTGGGTGTAACGCGTTACAAAGTAACACGTTACTGTAATAATATTACTTTCGTCGGTAACGGAGTTGTGTAACGCGTTACTTTTATAATTCAGTAATCACCCTACAGTTACTAACATAGCCCCGACACGCGTTACTTCGTTACTTTTATAAAATAATCACACTAACTGACAGGGGCATTTTTTTTAAATGTTGAAGTTAAAAGCATCAATCTGGTGCACTTTGAGAGCAACATGAAGAGATCTATGGATACATCTCTCAACACCCATATGAAACACAACTGTAAGCAGATTTTTTTCTTTATGGATATTTTAAAAATCACTCCCCTTTTAAACTGTATTCTTGTTTATTAATAACAACTTTTTTTTACTGTCATATTAGTGTTGTATACCTGTTTACTTTATTCTCTTGTTTTTCTATAACTATAATGATCATATAAAGATGTGCCTTTACCTCACTGGTTGGAGAAAAAGCTTCTTATTGTAGTGCCGGTAAGAAGGAGTCGGAGGCGGAGTATTTAAGATGGAATTCCACTCTTTATTTTCCATCAAGCCATAGAGATATCACACATGTGCTCAGTCATGAGAGTCAAGTTAGAGTGCCTTGCTAGCTCTAGCTTGGCAACCGAAATACTCGGTGTTACACTAAACAAGGTCCGTGTAGGAACTGTAACCCAAAAGTGAATTATGGTTAACTAGAGTCACCACATTATATTCGTTAGCATAGCTAGCTAACCCGATGCTAATAACAACAAAGTTATTGACTGTATGATCAGTATGACAGATGAACAGATCGCCACTGGGCTTACAACTAAAAACACAGCTACGCAAAAACTGCGGCATGTGTACGGCTCCTTATGGGTACTGCAATTTGTGAAGTCCCGGCCCGGAGCCGCGTTCTGGTGCTCTCCGTTAGAACTACACTCCTGTCAGACGAGACATATACCACGTGATGACACGTTAGGCTCGTGTTGTGTTCAAGGACCCTGAACTTGGCCAGGAAAAACAAGCTTCTTTAATTATTTTGCGGTCTAGATTTCTTGAATCTTTTTCTTTTTTGCGTGTGTTTATAAATTACCTCGAGGGCCGTACCAAATGGTCTTGCGGGCCGTATACGGCCCGGAGGCCGGAGGTTCCCCACCCCTGGTTTAGATAGTTAACTTAGTCTAAGTTATCTCAGTGGGTCTCAAACGGTTTGGTCACCATTTATTAAAAAAAATATTTCCATTTGAGGGGGGAGTGATCAGTAAAATATGCATGAATGAAAAGAAAAAAATGTTAAATAGGTGAAAAAAGGTAAGATAAACTTTTAAAAACTTGTTGAGAGCTAAAACTAGTCCTTGCTGCTGCCTCAAAGAGGAGGGAGACAGGAGAGGCTGGTTCAGGAGCCCAGACACACTCACAACTATAAATTAACCAAAAATAATTAAATAAACAAGTTTCAATGTTTTTTCATATTGGATATGGTATGTTTAAGCAATAGCTCACGACAGGCCGTGGTATATGCTCATTATATCACAGCTAAGGGGCGTGTAAAGTAACTTACAATTCTACCCGTGGTATACGCTCAGTATACCACGTCTAAGAACCAATCAGATTTCTTGATTTGACTTGTCCGTTTTATAATATTGGTTATGGCCATGTTCTTATGATTTTATGATTATTTAAAGCAGCTCACGACAGGCCGTGGTATATGCTCATTATATCACAGCTAAGGGGCGTGGTTCGGCCCGACGCGAAGCAAACTGCCTGCAGTTTGCTTTTCATACTGGAACAAGAAAGCAGCGGAGAAGTAACGGGGCAGAAGCCCTCCTTTTTTACGCAGCGGTCCAGACATAGACATCAAACGGCAAAACATATTCAGTGTGCAGTTCCTTTGGCATTAGGGCAGGGATATCTAGATACTTTTGAAGGTTTAACATAATGAATTGTGCTACTTTTAAAGCAAGCAACGATGTTTTCAAATCTGTAATCAAAGAGGGCGGCAAAAACCCTATCGACCAATCAGATTGCTTGATTTGACTTGTCAGTTTTATAAATGTATTTACATTTCTTCCGTTCTGAAACAAACTTACAAAGCATAAAATGGAAACATTTAAGATTAACTTCGACCTCCGGGGGGGTCTTACTATAGTATTGAGGAGTGGATTGAGCAGTGCCTATCTCCAGAAAAAAAAGCACCTAAACGATGACATGCAGAGCTACGTGAAGAGCAGGTAGACCAACTGGAAAAGTACCACCATTCAAAAGCTTTCTGATGCGGGTCTTGAAACAAAGCAGAGAAATGATGACCGTTAGTGGCCACAGGTGCGAAAGCTCTCTCCAGAGCTACTGGAAGCCCAATCTCGAGGACCGGAGAAAGTGGAGCAATATTCTCGCCACGCCAAGCAACAGCCTCAAACAACCTCAACCTGTACAAGTGACCACGTAAGCCATGCTACTGATGCTGGACAGTTTTTCAGTGGATGCACAATAAACAGCAACATACACATTAATGTAAATAAACAGCCAAATAATGGATCAACCCTCTCTGTCTAATATGTTCGCTTGCTGTTAGTGTTGTTGCATAGCAACCACCTTGCACTATGTTTTGTGCAGAAGGCAACGGAGGGACTATTTTATTTTGAACATCATTATTTACTAATAAAAATTATTTAAATTAGAGTGTGTATTTTTGTTTCATATTGCCACACTTGGTAACCGTTTTATAATTAAGCAATAGCTCACGACAGGCCGTGGTATATGCTCATTATATCACAGCTAAGGGGCGTGGTTCGCTTCGCGTCGGGCCGAACCACGCCTCTTAGCTGTGATATAATGACTGAGCATATACCACGGCCTGTCATGAGCTATTGCTTAAGTATACAGTTCCGTTTCATATAGGTGTTTACATAGATTTCGTCTCTTTATTTTCCCCTCAAAGTGCACCAGATTGATGCATTTAAAAAATCTTACCAGGGGAGCATGCCCCCAGATCCCCCTAGAAGATTTGAGGTCGACCCCCACTTAAAACATGTTCACATGGATACTAGGTTCCCAAATACATTTGCAAAAATGTTTTGAATAGTAACCCCTGTCCATATGTTTATTCTGGGGTAGTAGATTTAAAGTATAGGGCTATCACTATGGGCAACAACGCTGTAAATATTGACAAATAAATCCAGCAAAATGGCACAAACAAAACTGGTATTGGCCTGGCTGGGTGTATAATTCCCGGCCTGGCTTATTGTCCCAGTCCGGCCCTGGTTCAACCTAGTTAGTTGTTTAACATTTAATTATACATAAACATGACTCAGTATTACACAATACCTTTGTGACATATGGATAGGGGCATTTTAGTGAAAGAGGTTTAAAACTGTTACATTTAATACAGCAGTTAAAAAACGTATTGTAGGAAATTAACAATAAGGATTGTCCGAACACAAGTGAATATATTGCTAAAGTTAGTTGACTAGTAGGTAAATAATAATACAATTCCAATTGAATAACAAATAGTTATCAAAACATTAGCTTATGTTTAGCTAAATGTGTAAGCTAGCAAAGCTGCAACATAACGAAACATTCAGTTACTTAGTTACTACTCAATAACTATATTCCATTATAGTTGAATAAAGACATACATTAATAACAGTCATTATGACCTTTTAAAAATGTAGTGAATTTTTAAATGTTCTAAATAACAGTGAAGTACGAATGTGCAACATAGGAGTTGCTAACGTTAGCATGTTAGCCTGTAGTGATGACAGAGCAGGTTGAGTTTTGTTCATCATTCTCACTACTTACCGACTTGGTAGAGTCTTCCTTCCGGAGAGAAGATGGTGATATGGCGGTCAAAACCCGCACTGGACCCCCGGGACATGGCGGCTTGATTTATCTAATGTAAACCTGTATAGACTTACGTTGAAACTAAACTGAGAGGCAACAGAGTCAAAACATGGGAAACATCTACACCGGATGTGTTCTTTCAGAGTAAAACCTTATATTTCCGGGTCAACTTCTCAGTTTTGTATTTTACGGGCTTCATGGTTCTTATTATACATTTATGGCTTCACCATGGATATTTAAGAACGGCTTCACCACTTACAACTGCACCTACTTAATATGATTCACAAAAGTCTACGGTTAAAAAAAATATTTCGAAAAAATTGACATGGCTTGAGAATTGCTTAAAATGTGGAATATGTCAAGAACAGGTCGTTCATACTGTGCCAAAAAAGTGCATGGTAGATACATATTTTTGGTTAAAATGGCATTAAGACTATTGACATTTCATTCTTTCTTTTTTTTAATCATTAACTAATCTCCTGACATGATTAATATGATCAGTCCTATGTGTAAATATCATATTCATGTAGCTAGTCGATCGAGAAATAGACTTTAATTGTTTGGCTTATTAATAATTTCGAATGATTTTTCGCATCACTTAAGGAATACCCTTTAAAATAACTTTTTATAATAAATTAATACAAATATGTTTTAATCACATGCAACATTTTGTGGCTAAATGAAAGAATAATACTTCTTGTGTTAAATTCTTTATTTACAAGTCAACAGTTATAATCAAAGCAGAGTAGTATGTGTGTATATGTGTATGTGTATGTGTATGTGTATGTGTATGGGTGTGTGTGTGTGTGTGTGTGTGTGTGTGTGTGTGTGTGTGTGTGTGTGTGTGTGTGTGTGTGTGTGTGTGTGTGTGTGTGTGTGTGTGTTTGTGTGTGTTTGTTCAGTGCTTTGTGGTGAGGCAGAGCCATTTATGTGGCACCTCGTAGGTGCTCCTGTCCTCTGTGTCGTCGTAGGGAACGTGCCATGAGTCCGCTGAAGTCTGGACAATTGTGTCATAGGTGGGAATACTCTAAAACACACACACATATATATACACACAGTTAATGGGTATGCTTATTATTTTGGTGCCCAATCTCTCCAAAATACCCTTCTCTCTTTCTCACCTGGAATCGGACCCTCTTGCCTGCCGTGACAAACCCGTCCACCACCAGCTGGTGGCCTCGCTGCCATTTGAAGAAGAGACGCCGGGTGGCCCCGTCTGGCAGGCAGGCCTTGTGGTCCCTCATCATGTCCCTGCTCACAAACCGACAGTGGTTCCCAGAATGCAAAGTGGCATACAGCAGGAAGGGGTCATCCTCCGAACTGAGAGAGGCACATAGCAAAGGGTATGAGGTTAACTGTTTACACATTCATTCAAGGTTGTAAATACTGTTGGGGAAATATTTCCCAAGGCCCATAACTTTGACCCAGTGTATCAGTTCATACTGTCCTGACTGAGCACAGGCACCTGCAACCTTTGCTGCTGTGCTCTCAGTGTTTTGTCTCCCTGTTCCTGCCTGTTGGCGTCAGCTGATAGAGGTGTTATGATTCTATCTTGTTATGCACAATATTGATTATTCTCTCAGAACTAGCTAAATACATGGTTGTGGTATCTCAACCGTGTGGTCAAACCGTGGACCGTGACATGTCTTGTGAATTCTCCGGCCGAAGCTCCAAATAAACCGTCAGTGTTTGCAATCAAAGCTCCAGCTCTCCTTGTGTCTCTCTCTGAGTCCTGACTCGCTTCAGAAGTTTCCCCCACAAATACATTCATAAAACGTGGGATAACATTGGGCCTCATTCACCACCTGTTATTAATAGGAAATGTCTTTATAAAAAATGACATTCACAAGTGTTTTATAACATCAGTCAAGAGTTGACACGTATATGTGGGTGCTGAGAGTTTGTTAGAAACTATTAAAATAATACAATCATCATATAATATTAAAAATATTGTATTATTTATAATTATGTTATTATGATATATATTATATCGTTTTTAAATGAGGATGACTGTACTGAAGGTTTTCCCTGTTTTGGATAATTTAATAATCAGCCTTCCACATGTTCTCCTTAAAAATTCTCATTAGGTAATCTGAATTTTCTATGCATTCTATGAAGAATATTTGATGCTTTTCTTCTCTGTGAACAGGTGCTCACATGTTTTCAGTGAAGAAGCAGTGAGCTTTCTGCTGGATCAGCTTCATGTTGTTTCTGTCCCAGGATCTGGAGGGCCACAGCATGTGTTTCCTCCCAAGCACCAGCACCGTCAGGCCCTGACGCTCCAGCTCCGACACCACCGCCAACAACTGAAACACACATGTACACAGCTCATTACAGTTATTTATCTAAACATTGAAACTTATGCTCAAGGGAGAGGAAAAACAGTCAGTGTTTTATGAATCAACAGTCTCGATATGTATGTCCCATTCAGAGTTCAGAACACGTTAAAAGTTTTAAAGAGGTCCTTTTATGCTTTTGGGGTTTTCCCTTTCCTGTAGTGTGTTATATAGGTTTTTGTGCATGTAAAAGGTCTGTAAAGGCTCAAATCCCAAAGTTCACTCACATTCCCACCTCCAAAGTTTTTGAAATGTCCAATAAATAAAATTTAAAAATCATAAAAAACGTAACTAAAACAAGATACTAAAATATATAAAACAACATTAACTGAAAAATGCTAACATATAGAAAGTGAACTTGGTAAATCTTGGCAATTTTACTGTGTGCTGATAACTAGCGTCTAGTGTTTCCGTGATTTTAGTAATCTTAGCAGCTTTTTCATATTCTATTATGTAGCCATGTTGCTGACCTATTTCATTCAACGATTTCATTCATACAGGCATTTGACTATAGGTTTGTGTGGTTTTCCTGATCTGAATTTATATGACTTTTTGCATTATTTAAATAACTTACTTAGCTTTCCTAAGTAATAGATGACAATATAGGGAAGTAAGTTTCTGTCTGCACTTCTCTTTGTCTGACAGCATCACAAATGTTGAGACATATTTGAATGCAGACCCAGAAGTACTAGTTGACACATGCTGATCCAGACAGACACACGTGGGTAGACGAGTAGGCTAGGTGTTGTTAAAAAAAAAAGCAGGTACTGACCAGTTATGAAGACACCTCCTACACACGTGTACTCACACATACTGCAAGGTTAGTCATTGTGAAAGCAGAAAAAAAAGCCCCGGGGTTGGACAGACATGTGTAGGAAGAAACCAGTAAAATCCAGACTGTAAAACTGTGTGCGTGCAGAGGGGATTCTGAAAGAGCACCTGGTTGACCCTGTGAAATATTAAATCACACTAAGCATGCATGCATTTGCATCTATGCATTATTCTCACCGTCTCTGACAGCAGTTTTTTGTCGTTGTTGAGATTTGCAATGTTCAGTCCATCCACGACCACATCAAAAAATGGCTTTTTCTTCACGAACGCCTTGAAACTCTCTAACTCCTGAACACACACAAACAGACAAAAAGTGATACATAGAGAAAATAATGGTTAGTGGAAGCATAGAGAAGAAATTTATTTGAAAATATAGGAAAGTAATTACAGAATATTGTAATGATCATTTGCATGTTTTAAAAAACACATATGTACTTCTCTACATTACAGCGAGCTAGACAGCTTTTTTAAGTTGTAAGTGTTTTTTATGCTGAAGTAGTCATCCTCTCTGGACTGTGAATGTCTGTACAACATTTTCGGAAATCCGTCTATGTATTTCAGTCTGGACCAACATATTTGGGGTTAACTTTCAGAGAGTGAAGCTGCCTAAAAAGCTGACAATTTAACTTGCTAATGACCTGGATGTCTGACCAAATTGACACAGTCCTGAAAATGTACAGAAAAGGTCTGCAGAACTCTCCAAAAACAGCATCAGGATCTTGTTCCTTATTGTGGCCGAGGAGCGTAGCTGTGAGTTGAAAGGCCTGATGGTTGGCTGACTGATCCCAAGTCTGCCAGGAATGAATCTACCTGGCCTTTCCTTCTCTGCACTAACATGGCTGAGTGCCAGCTGGCTAATGACAATATGCTGTTTGATGTTGTATACAATAGGATTTGCGACTTTCTTTCTTATTGGACAAAACATATTTTAGATCTACTTTAAAGGGGCTAATCTACATTATTTAAGTAAAAAGTCTGATTTGGAAACACCTAATAGGTATTAAATCAAAATGTTAGTATACTTCAGCACCTGGAAATGCAGCTAATGGTAAATATGTTTAAATGTTTTGAGTCATCTGTCGAATTTAAATACCACAAATTCACTGTTAGGGTAAAATGAAGGCTCCATCTCTGTTAGAGCTTTGTACCATAGCAGGCAAGCAGTTCTGATGCTTAGAATAGGCCTGCAGCACAGGAACATGGTTGGTACTTTCACATTTAGATAGCAGCAGTACTGAAATAGGTTGCACTGAATTCCCCTGGACGTGAAACGTGTGCGTTCTCACAAACGCACAGCGGGAAATCTAAAATGTTAAAAAGGCTATAATATTCCTCCTCTGATAAAATAGTTGTATAAAACATGTCAATGCCTATTGCTCCATTGTCTATTGTTATTGTTTAACCAATAGAACGGGGAAGTAATTCATGTCTACAAGAATGACGTGTGTTTCAGATGAAAGGCAAAATAATAATACAAATAAATGTATTAAAAGACAAGATAATCCGTGGATGAAGAAGGTGATTGGGTTTGATGGAGAAAGGGTGCAGAAAACCTAAAAAGAAGGAAATGGATCAGTTTGTTAAAGAAAAGTATTAAAGAATAAGAGCAAGGAGAAGGAGGAAGAGAGAAAGTCCAGTATAATTATCAAGGGACTTTCCACAGCTGATATGTGAAACCAGCTCATTGTGCTGCTGTGGATGATATGACTGCTTAAAACACACACACACACACACACACACACACACACACACACACACACACACACACACACACACACACACACACACACACACACACACACACACACACACACACACACACACACACACACACACACACACACACACACACACACACACACACACACACACACACACACACACACACACACACACACACACACACACATTTGCACTTGTCTACAATACCTTACTTATGAAGCATTATTTATGACACAAAGCTCTTTGCTATTCTGTATATAAATCATTAAGCGTTACTAGAGGTGTACAAAATGCAAAGAAATATGAGAAATATCCTTTAATATATTGCAATGCTACAGTATAGATCACCACTAGAGACTACAGCGTCAGAATGCAATTTGTTAAAACTGCGTGTAAAGAAGAGTCAAACACTATAGTTTTCCCAACGGTGGTAATTAATGGCAGTTCAGTTAGTTTGCAATAAATTCAGGACCCGGATAAGGAGGTTTTTTTTGTTGTTGTCCTCGGGTACAACAAATCTTTGCACGCCCCTCTTTATGCATTTATAATTAGAAACAAATCAATAAAAGCAGTGATGAAAACATTAATACAAACAGTAATAGCAGCAAGGAGAATACAAAAACAAAATGCACTAGTTAAATGAAGTTTACATATTTACAAACTTACAAAACGTACAGGTTTTGTTTGGGTGTTAATAAATACATGTGGAAAAAAGCAAAAGTTAATTAATATTAATGTGTGTGGTTGTTTGTGTGTGTCACGGACAAGTTACACAGCGGTTTCTTTAGATCTGGGCATTCCTTTAGAAACAGTGGTTCGATCCCACCACCTGCAGTCAGCATGGTGAAGTGTTCTTGGGCAAGATAATTAATAACTCCCAACAAATTGTTCCGGTAGGCATGTCTTCAGTATTTAATTGCATATTAGCTAAATACCATGTAATGTAATGTTGTAGTATACTTGTCCTGCAAACCACCTGAATAGGGTGGGCTCCAGCGTACCTCCTCCAAAGTCAACCTCCTTATTATGGCCAAGATCTGCCTGGTCTTGGCATTCTAGCTCAACATGTTGCCAAGAATTTCAGAAAAATATGGCTAAAATTAGATTTGTATTAATGCTTTAATCACGTCTTGTCAGGATGTATTGAAATGCTGTGTTTGCGTGCCTTGGTCAACATCTTATAAACAGCTTCAGGGTGTCCAAAAAGCAGCCGTCAGATTTTCTCCTAAACCTCAAGAGCATGATCATATCTCCCGGCGTTGTTTTCTCTTTTTTGTGCCCATTTTCTTTTACGTCTGCTGGTTTAATTAGTTTTCTATGACTTTGTCTTTGATTGCCCTCCTGCTTTCTTCTATTTGTCTTTGTATGTGAAGGAAGGGACAATACAAGTCTTTATTATTATAGTGTCAAAATGCAACATCTATATGTCTAGCTGTGCTTTAAATTACATCATGCTTCCCTGCGGGCTGTAACCTTGTAACTAGCACATACATTCTAACACAGCCCCTCTTCCTCTTTGCACTGTTGCCCAACTGTAGTCTGAAGCACCCTGTTTGACCTTAAAATGAATTGCCGTAAATTGGGAATAATAAAGTCCTAATGAGCATATGTCTGTCTGCCTTTCTAGCTCTGTCTCATCGGCAGGAGGTAGTTGTGGTCCAGATTCACATGGTGCTCTACATGCTGGAAATCCCCGCAATTTAACTAACTGTTGCACCAACAAACTCCCCTTGACTACTGAAAAAAACACAAAGGAAACTATGCCAACTGTCTCCCTGTTCATAAATATATATGACATACTATTAACTACACATTTCTGATGTTACCACATTTATTTTTGGAACTATTTTGAGTGAATAACCTTGTTTTTAAGTTTATTATCATTGGCATCATAAAAGATACAGCCGGAACATTCCAATCCTATGAAAAGCTTGTGTCCTGGCTCTCTTTTAACACAGACAGTGCGCGTACATATGCATGCAACATGAAAAGGCTGCTCTCTTTTGTTATGAAAGTGCCATACAAAAAATATAGACCCGACTTTGTGTGTAACTGCGTGCATGTGTGTGGTGCTGCTATGTGGTGGGAGAATAACTTAAAACCATGAGGTAATCAACTGATACCCTGAAGCTTAACAACATGTTTGCCCAGGTGGAACAATGACTCCTCCTACTTCACAACATGCAAAATATGTCATTACAATTTCATATTTTATGTAAAAGATTACTAAACTATGCACAAAGTGGCAGAATAGTTTACATTTTTCCTTGGAAATATGCTTCGGAATTTTCTTAGTAGCCTTAATGATAGCCTACCCCTCAAATACTAGACAGGAAGAAACAGCTAGCTGCTAAAAGGTGCTAATTATCATGCTATATGTTATTTTTGAATCCATTAGTCCATTAAAAAAAAACGTTTAAAATGTGTTACATGCAAGACAGACTATAAGCATCTAATAGAGCAAGTTGTTTTTGCTTGGTTACATTATTAAGCTGTATTAATGCTAATACATATTGGTAATGTAGCTAAAGTACCTCATTAAGCTTTGTTAGAAGCTAATACAGCTTAATAATGTAATTCAAAATACAATATTAAACTCTATTAAAGACTAAGACATCGCTAGATAATGTAGCAAAGTTACACTTTTACACTTTTTTAGATGTTATTACATATTAATAATGTAGCTAAGTTATATATTTTATCTCTCTAAGATACTAAAACAGCTTACTAACATAGCTAAGGTCCATGGAACATTATTTAGATTAATTGAATGATATAACTAAGGTACATTATTTTGTTCTGTTGAATGCTAATTCATAATAATAGTGAAGCTAAAGCATATTGTTATGCTGAATTAGATGCTAATATCTTAATAATGTAGCTAAATTACAATACAATCTGTGAGATGCTAAGATAGACTATTAATGTAGCTAAGGTACATTACTTAGCACAATTAACTTTATGAATTCATATTAATAATGTGGCTTAAGTACTTTACTTAGCTCTATTATGTTAATACAGCTTAAAATGTACCAACGGTAAATTATTAAGCAGTATTGGACGCTAATACTGTAAAGTTGTCTATTTAAACAATTGAAAAAAAATGCTTATGCTACCAAACATGAAGATTGGAAACAAGTAGGCTTCATCTCTTCCAGATATTAGCTCAATCTCTATCAAAAAAGTGATTTTAAAGGCCAGTATACCTCAAAATTACATGGAATAACAGAAGACTTTCTGTGCATTTAACTTCCTAAAAAACCTGGAAAAAAACGACTTAAACACCAGCAAAAGGAGATCTAATCAGAATCTGTTTCCCTCCCTGGAAGCTATTTGTAACCTAGGCAGCGCTGCGCTGCGTGTGTACCGATGACGCCATCTAGCAGAAGTTAGGGAGAAGGAGATAGAAAGCTAATGTGCCATGCTATTCGTAGATGAGCCTCAAAATAGAGATTTGGAACATCATTGAGTTGTAATATAGGATGAGTTATTTCCGACTAGAAACTTACCATCTGAATATAGCTTAAAACTTCCCAAATGTTCATTGCCCACCACGATTAGAATGATTTATTATTAATCATGTCCTGTATTTAAATAAATGTAGAGCATATGTAATGGATAAACTGCGAGTACAAATGAATGAATACAACTCAATATCATGAAATATATAATAAGTATTCGGTTGGACCGTCTTTTAATTGTTTTTTTTGTTTAAATTATTTATTTGACTTTTTATTTATTTCTGTTGATTTATATAGTGCCATATGTTCTAATTCGGGAGAGTTCTTAAATGTTTGCATACAGTTGTAAAATAATTAAATAATAATAAAAAAGTTATTACCAATTTAGATTTTATTTATATCACTGAATACAAGGAAATATTAAAAACCTACTTGCATACTATATCTTAAAGGCAAAGTATAGGTGTATTTAAGCTATATAAATGCTCTTAATGGCCTTTTTTAAATTATAACACACTTATTCAGAGACCTTATGGACCAATGGAAACAATTCTTAGTATGTGTGTGTGTTTACCTCCGGTGTGGTCTTTTTAAAAACATCTCGTCCCTGAATGATGTCAGCCATCACTCTGTCTTTCAGCTGCTTGTACTCCTCATCAGTCAGCTTGATTGACTCCAACTGAGACCCACAACAGCTGCACACACCCCTAAAAACACACATAAATATTCATAAACAATACATGCAGAACACACTATTCAGGCCTTGCACTAATATCTATGAAAACAAATAATCTAGGAAGATTCATGTTGAGGTAGGAAGGTGGTATAATTACTTTGGGCTGGCGCTGGTCAAACTTCCTGTCCATTTCTGTCCTGAGAGTCTGGAGACAGGGAGGAAGAGACGAAAAGTGAATGGAGGAATGAGAGTGAGGAATTATTACTTGAGGTATGCATTTTTGTTTGCAGATGTATTTTGCTAATATAAAATTGAGGAAAGTAAGAGGACCAAAGTCCAGTGAAAATGTACAGTTATAGTCTACTGATCATGATGATGTTAAAACCAGCCTTTTTTTCCTCCATGTGAAAAAAACCTTTCTCAAATAACATAATTTCATCAGTCAACCTGTTGTGTTCTTATTTTTAATATAATTTACTCAAGTTTTTTAAATAAATGATGTCATAATGAAAGTATAGAGCAGCCAAGGACCCCTTGCAAGATCAAAATATATTGGGGACACACTCATGCCTTGGAATAATGTGACATGACCTATTTCAACACTTCACTGATCGTAATGTGAAAGAGCAACACAAGAAAAACATATTGGAAATAAGTTCATAATATTAAGATAATAACATAATCGCAGATTTAAACAAACATAGATTTGTTAATTTAATTTATGAACTGTTAAAGATTTATAGATTGCACTATAAAACCTTTTCTGTTTTTTAATGCCATTTAATTTAAATAAATACATACATCATTTTTGGTTAATTTAACTTTTTTTAGTTTAGCTTATTTGTTTAAAAAATGTAATAACTTAATAATAACTTGTGTTTGCCTTTTTATGTAAGCCTACTCAGTTTCCTTTCTTCTTTTATCTGCACTATACCTTTGCTGCAGTAGCGTCATACATTTCCCCACTTCGGGATGAATATAGGATTTCTGATCCTGCATTGAAATCTTTGCACACACACAAACCCCATTTTTAATATCAAAAGTCTAAAGAACAGAAGCTGATGAAATGAGGAATTAGAATAATGTATATCCATCCTTAGTTTCCCATCTAACCTTGAAAGTCTCCCCCCACTCTCCAATATTTCAAACCAGGCCTTGATGGTGCTGGTGAGGCTGTGCTGGGGGTAGATCTGGTTTTCCCTCATGTAGAGCAGAATTCCCAGCAGCCTCTCCTGGTGCTCAGAGGCAGACATGGCCTCCTCCTGCTTAGGGTTCCCCGCTGCCTTAAACAGAGCCTCCCAGGTTTCCTGGTGCGGGGTCAGCCCCTTTTCAATGATTTCATCATACAGGGCCCAGGCGGTGGTGGTGTCTCCATTCAACATCGCTGCGGTGATAATTTCCCCGTAGTTGCGTGGTGAAGGGGTAAACACCTGTTAGGATAACGGGAAAACTAGGTGATGATAAAGTAAGCATGCCATGTCCTCCAGCTCCAATATGGATTTAAAGGGATAGTTTGGACTGTTTGAAGTGGGGTTGTGTGAAGTACTTATCCATAGTCAGTGTATTACTTACAGTAGATGGCAGTCTACAAGCAGGAAGAAAAACAATGTACTGATGCGGATGGCAATAAAACTAATTTAAGCCACCGTAAAAAACCTAGTATCAGTTCAAGTTTAGGCAATATTTCGATAATTTTTCAACACTTTACCTTGTTCTGAGACAGATATACAGTCTATGTTTTTGATCTGTTATCTAGCTCTCTTTTAAGCCACCAGACTCCATAAAAAAAACCAGTACTTTTACCCTATTAAACAGAATCAGGTCATTTGCCCAGGTGTACTGTACACATTTAAAAAATACTTTGGAGTATAACAGTGCATACATAAACATATTTTATACACTATTTTAAATGACTAGAAAATGAAATATGTGCAGCATATCAGAATTTGGAAAAAAGTTGACCTTATATAACCGCACTGTATAAACTATCCCTTTTATGTGATTTTTAGGTAAAAATGGAAACGCTGTTCACCTTCTTAACCTCGTCGAGGATGCTGATGGCCTCCTTCCACCTCTCCGTGCGGCTGAAGGATTGGATAAAGAGGCTGGAGGCTCCTGTGTCCAGAGCAGGGAAATTTCCTCGCATTATTTCATAGATATCGAACACCTCGGCATCGTGTCCGCCGCGCACACACAACGTCAGGTACCGTAGTAACAGCTCATAGGAGAGCGTCCCTGTTTCCGTGGCTACAAAAGTCAGTAGTGACCTGTGGTAGAAAGGTACAGTTCAATTTAGTAACATACGAAAAGCTGTCATTGACATTTATTTTTATATTTGCGATGAATTCAAAGGGATAGTGCTTGAGATTTACATATGCTAACATATAGAGTAGGCTAGCACTGGCTTTCTTTTCAACTTTTTATTATTTGTTTTTGTGTTTCATCTGCAAAGGTCCTTTTCTACAGTGGCTGACAGGTGGACAATGGCCCAAGTTCAACATACATCAGATGCAAATATAAAAGCACAAAAGTGCCAAAACACATGCAAATGAAGAAACACCTTCATGAACTTGACGAAACGTGCTTACTTAAAAGGTCCCATGTCATGCTTTTCCGGTTATTACCCATCCCCTCGTGTGTTATGAAGGTTTTTATGCATGTAAACGGTCTGCAGAGTCACAAACCCTCAAAGTATACCCTGTAGCGAGTAAAAGTCTAACACAGAAAATACCTGTCTATGCTGCCCCAGAACGCCTCGTTGGAGATTTCTCTTTTTCCATTGTGTTCTTCCTGGGTACAGTGACGTGCTCATACCCAAATGGACCCATCGCAGCGGCAAAACTGTGGCACGCTTACACTGTAGGTGCGCCGCGTTTGTGGAGCCTCGCAGATGAGGGTGCTGCAGCCCCCTCAGCACCCCCCCCCTTCCCGCGTCCATTTGCGATGTCTCGCTGTCTCGCAGACCCCACGCAGCAAGCAGGAAATTAACCCAGCTCACACTGTCCACTCCTCGCAGCAGAGAGCCGCGCAACGTCCCGCCAACACGGCACCCAGAGCCCACGCAGCATTCTCATCTGTTTGTCTTTAGTGGTGTCATTTTCTGGTTGCTAACAAACGCCATTGTAACACATAATCACTGATGTTCCGCTGTAACTGTGGGGGACTCATCAGAACAGAGTGGGCGAGCTGACCAATCAGAGCACAGTGGGTTCACAGGGAGGAGGGGGGGCAGGAGCTCCAACAAGCCGTTTAGGACAGAGTGAATACACATAATATACAGAGGTGCTGTATGAGAAACCAATGTGAGTTTGGAACATTGAACAATGTAAATCTATTCTAGTAGACCTCAACAATGGAATTATGATCAGTAGAAATGGCCATGACATGGGACCCACTACGAATGTTGCTTCAAGTTGGTGAAATTGTTTCTTCTTTTGCATGTATTTTGGCACATTTGTGTTTTTAGATATGCATCGTTTCTGAAGCTGCAGCGTGTTGCTCCTCAGGGAAATGTTTTGGGCAGTTGTAGCACGTTTGCACCTGTCAGCCACTTGCTGCTAGAGGACAGTACATTTCCCTATCAGAAAAGAAAATGTTTCTGATTCAGCAAAAAAAAAGATATATAATTAAAGTGAGGACAATTGAGACCTAAATAAGAGTTGTCAAGATCACTGACACAAACACAAACTGGTCCTCCTCTTACTTAGCGATATTCAGCTCTGCCGCGGTTGTGAACAGTGTGCACATCATGCGGATGTCAAAGCGGGGTGCATTTCCCCGAGACTCCTTCAGATCCTTCCACTCAGCAGCAGAGAGCGGCCGATCGGGAGGTTGCAGGGACGCTGTAAAACATCAAGCTCAATTAGTTTTCCAAAACACTTTGGTAGACTTATTTAGGATTTAGCCACTGAAACAAAAAATAAAAAACACTGTTAAACATAACTTAGAGTTTAAAGGTGTTTTGCGATATAGAATAAATTGTCAAAAACAATGAATCAATTTTAATGAATAGTTAAATAATAAATAGTCTGTATGTCATTTTCACTGTTTGTTTACATTTTTAATGAACTTATTTTACTGCAAGATTATTTGTCCCTATCTTTGTCTTAACAGGAAAATGTTAAGGAGCCCTATTAGGCTTGTGGGGATTTCCCCTTTCCTGTAGTGTGTTGTATAGGCTTTTGTGCATGACATGGTCGGCAAAGGCTCAAACCTGAAGGTTCCCAGAAAAGTAAAGACATCTTTGAACCCCTAACCCTAACCCTAACCCTAACCCATGTAACTGTAGAGGCACAAATAAAGAACCTTGAACAAAACACAAATCTGAAATTTCCTTTTTTAATAGCTTTGCTCAGATTGCAAAAAAACATTGTGCAATGATTAAAAGTTACAGGGACTTTAACAAATGCACATTCAGCGCCCACTGTCCTGATTGGATAAAAAACGATTTAATGCATATATTGGTGATGAGTTCATTGTAATGACATTTTTCCTAAAATAAGATATCACATTTGAAATACATCACCTTGTTAATGATGAGTCGCAATATATTGAATCGTAACACCTTTTACAGGATATGAATCATATCATCAGATTATTTCCAATACACAGCCCTAGCAAAATGCCTATTAAGAAAGTATAACAACAATTATTTGTGCACAGATTAAAAGTGCTCTGTTCCTGCAAACAATTTGTATTCTAAAATGTTTTTTGCACCACAAACATCAGCTTTAGTGAGCAAATCAGAACTCCACGTCAGTGTGTCCTACCTGTTCCTCTACTCGTCCTCCGTTCAGGTTCCCCTCCATGCTGCTTCTCCTCCTGAAAGAACAACGCTGCTTTCCTCTTCTGGATCTCTGCTGTTCTCTTTGCAGTCCCGGCAGCAAACACAGATTTGGGGAAGGAAGGCTTCTGCCTAAGAGTGGAGCTCTTACCTCTTCTAGCACCATCCCAAAAATCCCCTTCCTTGTTTTGAAAGGTGCTCTTGTTTACTCCCCCTTGCGCATCAGACCTTCTTTCTGTGAGCCTGGCTTCAGGTTTGGGGTAAGGGTCTCTGGTGCACAGGGAGCGTGCTGAGAGAGGCAGGTGTGATGACTTGAAAATGGAAGAGTTTAATGTGAAGAAACTCCCCTGGTGATAGAAAGGCTTCAAGCATATTCTGCCTTTAAATATCAATGTGGAGCCCATGTTAGCCTCTGAATTTAACTTAGATTATCTATTACTACACTTTACATCCACTTCAGTTATAAATCAGCTATATTCCTTAACTGACATGACATAAACAGGTATTTCCCAGATAAACTGACTGTAAAACTACCACATGTTGTTAGCTACATGTATCAATAACCTTGCAGTTTCCAAATGCTACTTAATATCTGAAAATTACTATCGCTGTCTCGTTAGCTCGAAGCATACCTATATGTCTTTAAATGCGACTCACACGTTCCCTTGATATCAGAAGTTAACAGCATATATCTTTTTTAATTACTTCATGGACAAATGTAACTGTAAGCTGTAGGCATGGACTAATGTCGCACACATTGACGTCATCAACGCTTGACAGCTCCGTGTGTCAAGTTTGTGAAAAATAACCAGAGAAAGACCGGAATGCGCGATTTTGGCGGTAGAATAAAGGCGAACATGTTGTCAATTAAAACAGAAAGATAACAAATATAAATACACAATATTACAGCATTTTTTTTGAATAAATATCAATTCACATGTATACGTTGCGTTTTTGCTAATCCTCAAACATTAGACGATGAGATGTTCCAAATATTTACAAAAGTAGACTTTTATTTTGAAATATTAAACTCAAAACGGAAGTCTTACTCTTGTTCAGTCAGTAACTTGACGTTGTCTCACTTTTGGGTAGCTTGGCTACTTTAGTACACAAGTCTACTTTTGTCATATTTTTGTCTTTTGGAATGGCTAAAATATACTGACGAAATATTTAATTGGCTTCTTAGCAAGTATGGCTAAAGAAAAACAACCTCATTGGTCGGATATTTTGAAAAGAAGATTAGCAAACACCAAAAAAGGTGAGACAAAAATGTAAACTAATGTAACATACCGGCGGCTAAAGCTAGCTACTGTGGATTGATAGCCGGTTAGCTAAGTCAACATTAACTGTTGGTGTGACGTTACAGATGAGAGGAGCGAAGAGGAAAAGAAAGCAGAAGAAACAGAGCTGTTCACCAAATACTATACAGAGTGGAAGGAAGGAGGCGACAAAGACAAGTCCTACAAGACCATCCCACGATTTTACTACAGGGTATTATATTGATGCATAACATACAAACCCAATGAAAACTGTTTGCATTAATGTCGTTTTGATTGTGTTGTGGTACAAGACCAATGATTCAACCCTTGGCATCACTAAATCCCAAACAAAGAATCTGCCAAACAAGTGCACTTAAATATTACATTTCAAAGAGTAATATGTAAAAAGAACATCTGGATGTTCAAGAATGTAATCTACTTACTTGTTACTAGTACCGGCATAACAATACATTGATCTTGGTTGCTGTACGGATTAAATGATCAACGATACATGTCATCATCTTCAAGATACACTTTTATTTTAAAGTTTCCAATGGTATGTCTGAATCACCATTTCTGTCCAATCCCCTACTGGAGACTCCAGTGATGAAATTGTCTTATAATATTTTAGTTGCTTTTGTGAGTTGATACAAATGTAGCTGATTGTGTTAAATCGGCATGTGACTATGACGAGTATCCATCTCAGTCCCCAAAATTAAATCTAATCAAAATTGATTATGTATATATGGTGATGACACTTGATTTACTGGGATATTCAAAATGCAACATCGCATTCTTTCAAGACGTGTTTATTACGCAAGCTCACGTTGAGATGACGATACAAAAAAAGATATTACATCAGAAAGAAGAAAATTAGTGAATGCAGTTTTCCTTCAAGGTGTCTAATGACTGTAACTCAGATGTTTTGATAGTAACTGTGATGAAATGCTCATACAATACAATGCTGAAGGGTACAGTAGACATATTGAAAAACTTGTGATGGATTACATTGCTGTGCAGCTACCAGCAGAGGATGAAGTGTTACTTCAGAAACTGAGAGAGGAATCCAGAGCCGTGTTCCTGCAGAGGAAGAGCAGAGAGCTGCTGGATAATGAGGAACTGCAGGTAAACACTTCAGTCAGTCACAACATAATGACCTACTTCTACACAAGAAACAACATTGTAGGGTTTTATCTGATATCTGTATTCTCTTCCTCCTTGTGTTCCTGTAGAACCTGTGGTTCCTGCTCGATAAGCACCAGGTGGCTCCAGTGAGCGGGGAGGAGGCCATGATCAGCTATGAAGCCTACCTGCAAGTAGGGGAGCAGGCCGGGCCCAAGTGCAGGTGAGGAACAGGAAGTAGAGGTTTACTGGCACTGCACAGTTTGGGTAACACCCCTCCCTGTGCCAGTCTTTTGATGTGTTCCTGTTTGCACCAAGGATTCATGCTGGATCAAAGGCTCATTATGGGAAATCCCTCTGCTGTCACTTCTTAGATCCCTTAGGCGTCAGTGTGTCTTGCCTTTGGGTAAGACTGTATTCAGGCAAAACAAAACAATTGTGTCACTACTGGAAAGTTATTTTGTTGTGCTACTGAAGTACAGATTGAGGAGTTTGAGAAAAAACTCATTTTAAGAATAAACAACGTTTATAAAATGATCCATTGATGAATAATGTATGAGTTGTTTACATGTTGCAAGACACTGCAGGTGAATAGAGTAAACAAATAACTCATATATATCACCATAGATTTTCCCAGTTGAAATATTCCATGAAGACAAATATTTTTTTATTAGGAATTATGTAGTGTTTACAATTGCAAATTATGCATTAACTTAAACCAAAAATGTTGATTTGAAACATTTAAAAAAAATGTTTTTTAATGTTAATAGAAACTGGTCTTTGATGTGAATAGAGAAGACTGATTGAATCTCGAAAAGTCAAGAAAAAGGTCCCGTTAAAATAGTTCTGTATCCAGGGCAAAAAACCTAATATTGAAAATTCAAAGGGCTTTCAGATCAAATAGAGTAAGATCAAATCAAATAAAAGTTTCTCTCCCCTTCTCTCCTCTCTTTACTTCAGTAAATTCTTCACAGCCAGAGTGTACGCCAAGCTGCTCCACAGCGACCCCTACGGCAGGATCTCCATCATGCAGTTCTTCAACTACGTCATGAGGAAAGGTCCGGACCTTCATATGTTTCCTCTTTTTACATGTTTAATATATAAAATACCTTTTTAGAAGGTACAAAACAAATGTCAAAAAGCTCCTTTACCGTAACTCAAAATATTTTCTAAGCATATATTAGGATATTTCCCTTTTATATTAGTTTGTTTAAGTATCTCCCAGCCTAGTTTACTGACATGGATTCATCTGAACTGGTGACTATCTTGTACTCTCTTCTGTCTGTAGTGTGGCTGCATCAGACCCGTATCGGCCTGAGTCTGTATGATGTAGCAGGACAGGGCCACCTCAGAGAGTCGGTAGGCACTTCCATCACTTAAAGACACATTTAAACTGTTTCAATGCGCTGAAATGATTCTTAAAAAAACATAATTTTTGTGAAATAGGATCTGGAGAACTACATCCTGGAGCTGATCCCCACTCTGCCTCAGCTGGACGGACTGGAGAAGTCCTTCTACTCCTTCTACGTCTGCACCGCTGTCAGGAAGTTCTTTTTCTTCCTCGACCCCCTCCGAACAGGTGAGTCTGAATCACACACATTATACAAATGTATCATTTAAAGTAAAATATTAAATAATACATTACTTATTACCTTTACTGAGAGTGTGTCTGTTTTGTTTTTTCAGGAAAGATCAAAATCCAGGATATATTAGCCTGCAGTTTTCTGGACGATTTATTGGAGGTAGAACCTTTTTTATTACTCTAATTCTTTTTAAGAAGTCAACGTTTTTGTTGTTGTAGGTATATGTGATAAAACGTGACAAGTTGATTTGGTTTCTACACTACCAGCCGGCAGTAAAAGGACCAAACCTCATATTTTAAAGGTCCCATGTCATGCTTTTCTGGTTATTACCCGTCCCCTTGTGTTTTATGTAGCTTTTTATCAAATCAAATCAAGTGTAATTTTTATATAGCAAATTTTTTAAACGATTTTTGGTCGAGCCAAAGTGCAGTACATACAACAAAAATACTTTACACTAAAGACACTTTACAACAAATACAACAGCACAGTTTGTACAGAATATCAGTATGACAATACGACACCTTCTGTCCTTAGACCCTCACATCGTACAAGGAAAAACTTCCAGAGAAAACCCACAGTTTAAAGGGAAAAATGGGCGAAACCTCAGGGAGAGCAACAGAGGAGGGATCCCTCTCCCAGGACGGACAGACGTGCAATAGATGCCGTGTGTAAATCGAAGAGATAATACATTTTACAGCATAGGTAGACCGAATGTTTGGAAATGCATGTGTCTATAATAAGAAGATGAATCCGAGAGGATGTCAACAATCTTGTGGGAGCCATCAGGGAAGTAGTTTGGTGAGAGTCAGGCAGGACCACAGTGACAGGTTCAGCCGCGACTCGAAGTCCAGGACTCAGATCCAGAACTCAGGATGCAGGACACAGGACCACAACACAGGACCACAGCAACAGGATCAGCCTCAACTCAGGATCCCGGCGTAGATATAGACACTAAAAAGACAATTTGGGGGAAGCTGGGTTATTCGGATCATGAGAGTACACAGGTACAGACAGACAGAAGGAAGAAGTAAGGTTTCCCCCGACAGTCTAAGCCTATAGCAGCAAAACTAACGCGTCTACGTACATGCACTCCCTTAGGATAGGTTGAGGGAAAGGGGTAAGAAGTGAGGAACAGAGGTGGAGAGGCACACGCAGGGAGCAAGGTACTGGAACCTTGATTGGAATAGTTGAGGGGTAAGGAGGTACGCTGTGACTATGCATGTAAACGGTCACAAACCCTCAAAGTACACCCTGTAGCGAGTAAAACTCTAACACAGAAAAGACCTGTCTATGCTGCCCCAGAACGCCTCGTTGGAGATGCTGGGTACAGTGACGTGACCATACCCAAATGAAGAAGATTGAAGATTCAACTTATTGTCATTACGTAGTACAGGTACTATGTAACAAAACAGTTTCTCTGCATTTGACCCATCCTAGTGTGAGGAGCAGTGGGCTGCCATTATGTACGGCGCCCGGGGAGCCATTGGTCCAAAATGGACCAATCCGTGGAGCTCCTCACACACCAGGATCCCTTGGCGTCACTATCAAACGCAGTGAACGTTGGTAATGGACGAGTTGGGATCGCGGAGAAATGCTCTCCGCAGACCCATTCTCACAGCATTATAAACCTTTTTCTTACTCAATATCAAGCCACACTTATTGTTTTTACTTCGGCTGTAAGTGTTTGTGTGTGCTCAGGATGAGTTCAGGCTGAGTTTCGCGCTGTCTCGCTGACCCCAAGCAGCAACCAGGAAATGACACCAGTAAGCCAGCTCACACTGTCCGCTCCTCGCAGCAGCGAGCCGCGCAACGTCCCGCCAACATGGCACCCAGACCCCACACAGCATTATCATCTGTTTGTCCTTACTGGTGTCATTTTCTGGTTGCTAACGCCATTGTAACACATAATCACTGATGTTCCGCTGTAACGGTGATGGACTCATCAGAACAGCCGTTCTGATGAGTCCACCACCGTTTAGGACAGAGAGTGAATACACATAATATATAGAGAGGCTGTATGAGAAACCAATGTGAGTTTGGAACATTGAATAATGCAAATCTATTCTAGTAGACCTCAACAATGGAATTATGATCAGTAGAAATGACATGGGACCTTTAAAAGAGGATCGTAGCTCTTTATCTGGATTAATACTGTCTTATATCAAATTGTAAGGGCAATATTCCCACCAGTGTACAGACCAGCTGATGTCATGTTTTTCTTCTTCTCTCTTTCTCTGTTCTCCTCTTCCTCTCTGCTCCTAGTTGAGAGACGAGGAGCTGTCTAAAGAGAGTCAGGAGTCCAACTGGTTCTCTGCCCCCTCGGCTCTCAGAGTCTACGGTGAGAAAATGTCTAAGCGTGAATGTCAGGCTTCCAGTCTCTCATTAAGTCTTCACGATGATCCTAAGGAATGTTGTCGGCTTATCAATCAAATATTACATGAACTAACCAAACCAAAATACTTTTGTGGGTGCAGAAACTGGGATATTGAGTCATCAGAAATAGAGTAGCTTGGCTTTGTCAGTGTAGGGAATCCGGAAAAACGATAGACTAGAGCAAGTCACTGGTCATGATTTTGTTTCCATTACTTGTGGACTTGTATGCCTCACAGCCGGCTGTACTGAAATTGTGGTCAAAGGTGATGACATTTATTTGACATAAATAACAGTAAACTGCAAGTTGGCTGGTTTTGCAGAATCAAACATCCACCAAAGTTGATTCCAGTTATGATGTGTTGTATCATTACAGGCCAGTACCTGAACCTGGATAAAGACCACAACGGCATGCTGAGCAAAGAGGAGCTCTCACGCTACGGCACTGCCACGCTCACCTCCGTCTTCCTGGACAGAGTGTTCCAGGAGTGCCTCACCTACGACGGAGAAATGGTACGATCAGAAACAGAGTTATCATACAAAGGTCCTGGAACTCAATTGTTACTCTAGTGCAGGGGTCGGCAACCCCTGGCACGCGTGCCAGCATTGGCACGCGGCACCGTAACCAGTGGCACACTAGGAATAAGTGGAATAAGTGTGCAAAATATTTAAATTGTATTTTCGGATCCTTAACGAGACCGCCGCCAGAGCGCGTCTCCTCGTTACCTGCAGAAGGAAGCCATGCACGCAACGCAGCCCCGCTCTCTTTAACTCCATGTGACTTTCTGCCGCTTTCCTCCGTGGTGCAGTGCTGATCGTTTCACCACGGAGGAAAGCACTTCACTAATTGCAGTACCCATAAGGAGCTGTACAAATGCCACAGTTTTTGCGTGGCTGTGTATTTAGTTGAAAGCCCAGTGGGGATCTGCTCATCTCTCATCGAAATAATATGCTACAAAGGGGCGGACTGGCCATCTCTGTGTTGAACTTTCCTGTCGGCTCCCAGACCGTAGTCGAGGAGGGCAGAAGCAACACGCTTCAGGTTCAATAACCCACTTTAGCTTAAATGACTGGAGAGAGGCGAGCTCTTCTTGGGAGGCCGTTGCATTTATTTAGCTGTTCTTCTGTTTCACAAAATACATCAGACCTCTGTTTTTCTGCTTCCTCGTTTCACTTCCAGAAACACACACACGACACGTTCCCTCACTGTCGCTCTACCATCCACAAACACACATGCACAAGCCACACCCCTCTCTCTCTCTCTCTTAAAGGGACAGCGATCTCATCTCACTCTGCATTACCCTAATATCATAACATGTGTGCTCTGGAAAATCACAGAACGGACGATCGTCCTTATTATTATGCGGTTTAAACCAATTATTTAAATGTGTTAAATTCGGCATCATGTAAGTTGCGCTGACAGGTCCACACACTGCTTCCCCTCAGCGAGGCTCCCCCCCCCTTCTGCTGATAGAACACGAGCGTCAAGCTCCTCAACCGCCCCCCCCCCCCCCCCCCGTTGATAATTCTCGATCGTTGGCACGCTGATCAATTTTTTTTTTTTAAATGGCACTTCATATCAAAAAGGTTGCCGACCCCTGCTCTAGTGGTTTCTAATCAATAGTGTTGCAGAGCGATGTCTAACAAAAAGACAGAAATGGCATGGTGAACAGGGTTTAGACTTTTTATTCATTTGAGAATACCTCTCCTCTTATGCATCCTTTTATGTTACGGACTCTTGTGTCCTGGGTCTAAGTTGTACATGTAGATTAAGAATGAGTAATTGTGTGTCTCTTCCTTTACCTCAGGACTATAAGACCTATCTAGACTTTGTGTTGGCGTTGGAGAACAGGAAGGAGCCGGCAGCGTTGCAGTACATTTTCAAACTTTTGGACATGGAGAATCGAGGATACCTCAACGTGTTCTCCCTCAACTTTTTCTTCAGGGTAAATTCTCATCCTAGATCCTCTCATTCCTTTTAAAAAAAATTATTATTATTTATTTTATTTGTTTTCTTATTTATTTATTTATTTATTTTTTAAGGCTAGACTACATTCCTTGTATATTTGTATGCGCGTCAGAAATACAAGAATACACACATCTGTGATGCTGTTGCATGTTCTGTTCTCCAGGCCATTCAGGAGCAGATGAAACTCCACGGACAGGAGCAGGTCACGTTCCAGGATGTAAAGGTAAAGTTCACACAAATCCAGACTTTTTGGGGTTTTTGGGTGAAGAATTCCGTTTCTGATCGCTGCCTCTCCTCAGGATGAGATCTACGACATGGTGAAGCCTAAAGACCCCTACAAGATCACCCTCCAGGACTTGGTGAACAGTTGCCAGGGCGACACAGTCACCAGCATCCTGATCGACCTCAATGGCTTCTGGACCTACGAGAACAGAGAGGTGCTGGTTGCCAGCGACAACGACGGCAGCAGCAGCATGGCAGATCTGGACGACAACTGAAGATTATGTGGCAGAAGAGACGCTCCTGGTACCAACATTTCACTCCCAAGATGAAAGCACTGAACACTTCCTGTTTCCCAGAGCCTGGAGAAATGAATGGATTGATGGAAGGAGGAGACAGTGCTTTTTGTAATACATGTGTTTTTGTCTTTGACCTTTTTTTAAATAAATGTTTCCTTAAAATTCCTTTCCTCACAATGCCTACATGCTTCACTTTTCTTTGTATAATAGAAATGTCCTTTAAATGACTGTCAAATTCAATTGAAAGTGGCTATAATGGATGGCTCACTGTTTTGCTTAAGTTCATTTGAAAACACAGAAAAAAGATTAAAAAGGTAGACGAATATTGGACATACATACAGTTGCAAGAAAAAGTGTGTGAACCCTTTGGAACTCCCTGGATTTCTGCATAAATTGGTCATAAAATGTGTTCTGATCTTCATCTAAGTCACAACAATAGACAAACACAGTCTGCTTAAGCTAAAACCACACACATTCTTTTATTTTTTTATGTTTTTATTGAACACACTATGTAAACATTCACAGTGCAGGGTGGAAAAAGTATGTGAACCCTTGGATTTAATAACTGGTTGACCCTCCTTTGGCAGCAATAACCTCAACCAAATGTTTCCTATAGTTGCGTATCAGACCTGCACAACGGTCAGGAGGAATTTTGGACCATTCCTCTTTACAAAACTGTTTCAGTTCAGCAATATTCTTGGGATGTCTGGTGTGAATCGCTCTCTTGAGGTCATGCCACATCATCTCAATTGGGTTGAGGTCAGGACTCTGACTGGGCCACTCCAGAAGGCGTATTTTCTTCTGTTGAAGCCATTCTGTTGTTGATTTACTTCTGTGCTTTGGCTCGTTGTCCTGTTGCATCACCCATCTTCTGTTGAGCTTCAATTGGTGGACAGATGGCCTTAAGTTCTCCAGCAAAATGTCTTGATAAGCTTGAGAATTCATTTTTCCGTCGATGATGGCAATCTGTCCAGGCCCTGAGGCAGCAAAGCAGCCCCAAACCATGATGCTCCCTCCACCATACTTCACAGTTGGGATGAGGTTTTGATGTTGGTGTGATGTGCCTTTTTTTCTCCACACATAGCGTTGTGTGTTCCTTCCAAACAACTCAACTTTGGTTTCATCTGTCCACAGAATATTTTTGCGAACATCCAGGTGCTCTTTTGCAAACTTCAAACGTGCAGCAATGTTTTTTCTGGACAGCAGTGACTTCCTCCATTTTATGATCAACTTATGCAGAAATCCAGGTAATTCCAAAGGGTTCACATACTTTTTCTTGCAACTGTATGTAGGTTGCCATGTCAACCTAAAACAACCACTTAAAAATTACATATGTGTATATATATATATATATATATATATATATATATATATTTGTAACTCCTTGAGATTTTCCTTTTCTATATCAGTAATTGAAAACAGTAAATGATAAGGCTGCCGTTAACAAAACCTTCTGGAGTAGTACAAAGAGGGTTTTGATTCCTTTAGAATACAATGGGACAGCTATTTGTTTTTCACTTCTTCCTTATCCCACCATTTTAATTGTTTCTCTCTTTATAGTTTTCCCCAGTGTTACAGGGATTGTTTTGTTAGTGAAGAGGCGAGAAACATTAATATATATATATAAATCTAATGTTAAGTTCTGTTAGTCACCTTGTTTTCTCTGTGTATATATATATATATAGTTTTTGTCAATCAATGTTGTACCTGTAGTTGCTTTAAACCTTTAATAGTTTTTTTCAAATTAAAAACAGAAGAACCTTTTGAATGTTTAACGGTTTTATTAACACAGAAAATATAAATATGTATACACACATATTCAATAAAGGATTGTTAAAATAACTTTAGCACATTGGAACTTTTTATACATTTAAAAAGCACAACTAATATCCTTCATTGCCTACAGACAGACCTTCACCCAGTGTTATTAACATACTGATATGTTGCAATCTAGCTCTCACTACTTCTTTAAAGCCCATATATAAATCTCTTCTTGAACTAGATCATTGTCATTTCTGAGAATCTGAACCATTCCAGGCTGAGATGTGATGTCACTCAGCCATGTGGGAGGATACAAGTATCAATAAGCAGCTTACGATAGCTCAGTCTCAGCATTACGCTGCTACACTCAGACGCTACAACAAGGACACTTTGAGATGAACCCTCAACAACAACATGAAGGCAATAGTGTAGATCATTCGTCAACAATACATTTGAGTACCATCAGATTGTATAACTAAATCAATATCTGCCAATATTAGCCCTTTCTTGAAGAAAACAATTACCATAGGTTGTTTCTTTTGTCAATTGATACCATCACAGAATCACAATGTTTACATAGAAAGAAGTACAAATAAATTGTAATGTTTCTTTGAGTATTAAAGTACATTTGAACAAAAACTGCTACTTCTTACATGGCTCCAAATCTCAATGACATAGATCCATCTGCACAATAGTGGTGCAACACTCATCTTCATCTTAAAAGACACTATAGTGACCAGGAGGTTTTTTAAGCCTATCAATACACTAGGCACAGAGATGAATTGGATCTTAGTGATAATTCTTTGCAGGAGAGCCACGAAATCAGTTAGTATATGCTGCTAAGTACAGATATTATAGAACAACTGCAGGAAGATGCATATGCTAGATAGATATTATTAGCTAATATGTGAAAGCAAATCTTACTGCTGTGAATGTAGATGTTGGATTAACCCTACGCCATAACTTGGGTGGTGTCTCTACAAACGTGGCTAATGTTATGAAATGTCTGACTTTGCATATATCCAGTAGTAGAATCGTGTGTGTGTTCATGCTCAGGGAGGAATGATCTATTTCTCAAACAGTTTAACATCCAGCCTTTATTTCCCCTTTCTCAATTGAACCTTTTTCTGGTCCACAAAATAGTTCAAAGATACCTCTCGGTCTTGCATAGGATTGAAATGCCCTTTAAATTCACAGGTACAGCGAGTGCAGTCACTGCTACAGCCCTTTGTATTTTTCCCTGCACTGACTACTATCAAATGAAACAATAACAGTATTAATAATCTATAAAGCAAAGTAAATGTATGTTTTCAGACTTGTAACGGAGGGAAATGTGGGAGTTTTCATGAGGGCAGGGGGGAGGGGACTCTGTTGGTCTCTGCGGTGCTGAGAGGAGCTTCAGGTTCCAGCTCGAAACTAATGTTTACAAAGGAGGCTCTGGAAGCTTCCGGCTGCTCCACGGTGGCAGGGTGGGGGTCGTCCTGTTCGCCACTGCGCTGGTCCGCAAAGCGACGCTCCGCAGTGTCAGCCAGACGGTTCTCCTCCTCTTCCTCCTCCTCCTGCGGGACAGTGGAGTGTGTTGCTTTTAGTACTACTTATCTATTGTTTGACATTTGGTTTTTGTGTTCCCGCTCCAGCCATTGCGCAAACAGGTTTAAAAAGGTGTGACTTTATATATATTTACTTATTATACGGCTTAGTTGAACACTTGATTCTGATTTGTCAATTTGGACATTCAGCCATCTGCTCTTTTTCGATAGCAGACCGTTGCTAAGGATGCTCCGATCAAAAGACTATGTGTGGTCACATCAATCCGCAGAAAAAGAAGTCCGGTCAATTTTACATCAGTTATATCCCAAAACATAATTCGTTTTCCTCTACCAGAAAACACCATGAAATACTTTTTCAATATTCATTTTTATATTTGTGGACAGCATGAAACTTTGCATTATTGATGGCTAAACTGTCCCCAGTAAAGAAAAGAAAAAGTCATGCACAGTACAACAGACTATTTTGGTCAAAGGGAAAAAATACTATAATTTTAAAATCAATCAAATCTTTTTTAATTGACTATTGTGGAGTCAAATTATTATTTTATTAAGTACGAAGACGTGTAATAATTTTAGTAATTTGCAGCAAGCAGGTCATTATTGAGAAAATAATCATCCCTTATATAAATACATATACATTGCAATGAAACTCAAGGATGTGTGTGCACATGTGTCCTACCTCTTTCTTTATGCGGTAGTATTCATCTATAGCGTACTGGTATTTAGGAGAAGTGATGCCAAACAGTGAAGCCAGTCTCTCTCCCATGAAGTCACACACTACAGAACAGAAAAATACACTCATTATATATATATCTTCTTCAACCTTTTAATATGAAGGAATACAAATTCAAGCTATAAACGTTTGAATTTAAAGCATCTTATTTGTACGTTTGCTAATTTCCCAGTATTTCTGCAGAGTATTTATAACATTGTAATGATTGACTTGGTCTGGAACAACTCTAAAAATCTCTTGACATTTCCGAACCAGGTGTGATTGGTATTTGTCATGAGTGCCAACTGACAGATCTTCTTTACCTGAGATAGTAGAAGTGCCCATTCTCCACATGTGGAACCAGAAGTATGGACCCCAGGTCAGTTTGGACTAAAATTAGGAGAACATGAACATTTAAAACACAAACGAACACCATTGACCTAAGAACACATCATCACATTATTGAAGCAGAGGTTCTCAAATGTTGAGGGGGCCGGGACTCATGATTAGAAGAAAGGGACATTTTCCAAGGACCCCCTCATAATTGTAATAATAAGTATGCTTAGGCTTGAAACACTTTGGAACTATTGTAAATTAAAACTCTTCCACTTAAATACATTGCACTTTTTATGATACTGCACACTTTAACTAATTATTTTTCGGACCACCTGGCAGATTGCTGAGGATACCACTTTGAAAATGAATAATTGATTAGTTGTTTGGCAGGGAAAAACCACAACAATTATATTCACTTTTAATCATAAACATCATTTTTAATGCAAAAGGGCTTTTTTCAGCTTCTCATATGTGAAGATTGTCTGTTTCTCTCTGTTTGATATCATAATAAAGGACATGCCTTTTGTTTCCGACTGACATTTATCACTATTTTCTTAAATGTTATACCATTAATTAAGGAAATAATTGCCAGAAAAATCAATAATGCAACATATCTTTAGTTTCTGTTCTACACAGAGTCATGTTTTCTAAAGCTGCAGTGTAGTGATAAGGAACTGCACGATTCAACTTAACAGCCTTTTTATTTGACTGTTGTATTGCTGTAAAATGATTGCTGCCGGGTGAATAAAGGATTTATAATGCTGACTCCACCACTGTATTTCCAAATAACATCCCGAGCAGAAGCCAAAGTCAAATTGTTTTTAATATATCCAACACATTTGAGGCTATTTGCTGATGTTTTAGGCTTCTTATGTATTGAGGTTAATAGCCACATTGTAATGGATTGCATATGACAGGTCAGTAAGATTGCTCTAACACTTCACAAGGGATATGCCGTAGATCTGAGGCTTGTTTAGAGTCTTTGCAATCCTGTTGGTTTCAGTAAAGTGAGTTTCAAACCGTATCAGGTAAGACATCTCTCTTCACAGGCTCCTCCACTTCCTCCTCTTCATCGGTGCTGTACTCCTCCATGGTCTCTCCACTGGCAAAGAAGATGGTCCTGCGAGGAACCTTCACTTTGCCCTGCCTCCCCACAGAGTCTCCCATTTCCACCCTCTCAAGGTCTGTCTCTCCTTTTAGACCCTGTCAGGACAGACCATACGTGTATATAATTTCATCACCAGTGAAATTAGTCATATAGAATATTTTATGAATAGTTATTTGTTATTGCTTTTAGACAAGGCGCGAGCATGCTAACAGATATGTGCATGGTGTTTGATGTGCCCTCCCACACTAGCTGCATATTTGGCACAATGAACTCGTAAAAAGTAAAACATGACAAACTCAACTACATACAAAGTAGTTCACTAACTTGATAAGAAGTACATTTACTAATATGGTGCAACTAAAAAGTACGGTAAATCAAGTAAATAGTCTCAAATGTTTTAAAAAAAGTTTAAGTTAGCTTATTAGCTAGCTACTTTGTTTGTTTGTTGACGGTTAGCTTCGCGGCTAAGGAAGTAATCCACTGTTAATACAAAAAGTCAGTGTTTTATCATTCACAAACAAGAAACCTGAAAAAGGTAGTATAACACGGACTCACCTTATCAGTTTCCATAGTTTGCCCCAGTGAAACATTCACATTCGTTAAATACAACGACAAATCTGCCATCGCAGTCACTCCTTCCACCTCACAACGATGTGGTTGTCTGGGTACTGCGTACTCACTTCCTATCTGACTTTTTCAGAATAAAAGCCTTCCTTGCTAAAGAATAACTGTTGATAACTGTTTTGCTGCATATTTTGTATACAAGTAACAAGAAATAAAAATGTATTAGACTAACTGTTGATCAATATTTGGGGACATTTAGTGAGTGTGACTGTGTGCATCTAGACTCTAGAGAAAGAAAACAACGCATAAATAATGCAATTAGTTAGATATTAAGAGGAAGCATAAACAGTTATAGAAAAAATCTAAATAAATAATGTTTTTAAACTATAACCATACACAGTACGGGAAAGTAACTTGATTTTTTGTATTTTCATAAACTTGTAACCATTGGTTTTTGAAGCTTGATTTTGAAAGTATTGAGCGGAAGCTGTCTTTGTACTTCACGGTAGCTTGTCTCCTGTACAGCGAGAGGGATTCTCCTCCTGTGGTGTTTTGGTCCAGGCGAGCCCACTCTCAAAAATGACAGCAAGGAAGTCAGGCTCACGACTGGAGACCGAGATAGAGCGGTGCCGTTCAGAGAGTCAATGGGACAAGATACCGGAGCTAGTACGACAGCTCTCGGCCAAACTCATATCAAACGGTAAGCAGTGTGCGGGTGTTTGGTTCATTCAGTCTGTAAGGCCTGCTCCCTGCTCTCAGTCCTCGGCACTTCCTGACAGAAGAAGCCGAGCCTGGGAGTTTTACTGCACTGTGCTGTGGTGACAGCTAGTTAGCTAGCAAAGGTCAAGTACCAGAATTATTCCTTTTCACAGAGGATTTAACCACATTTGGGCAGTATGGTGTGTGTACACAATGAGATACTTTGATTTTTAGATAAGGAGAACTTAGCTTAGTTCCTGTTATAGTTCTGCCCTCTCCTGTCAAGCGGAACTACAAACACCTGTCATTAGGTGAATGTATTAAATTAACTTCAATGATAAACTATTCAGTCGCCTATTATCGACATACAAAAAACCTTCATATCAAGATCACAATAGTTTTACCTTTCTTAAAGTGGGTAATATGTCCTTCAGTTGAGAACTTCATCATGTCGAATTGACTGTATCTAGAATATTATATGTATTAGTGGTATGCTTTAACATTAGCCCTGCCCCTATGTATCGTACACACGTTTTAAATTGCGCTAATTTCAGTAATGGTTTCGCTTCGCAGAGTCTAGCTTCACTTAACTTCGCTGTGTGGCTAGCAGGCGTGATGCTACATGATAGCTGTCAAACTCCTCGATGATGCTGATGCTGAATTGTAAACGGCATTTTTTCATTCATTCAAACCTTTATTTGACCAGGTGGTCCCATTAAGATAATCGATCTCTTTTTCAAGGGAGACCTGTCAGCAAGTAGGTTACAACATGAACACAAAACAACAGATAACACCATAGCCGTGGGAACATGTTTCAAATGGGGGGTGCTGTGGGGATGACACCAGGGCTGGTTCTGACCAATGTGCTGCCATATAGGCAAGATTTTAGCTGGCAATGAAAAACCTCTACAAAAGACCAATACACTACAAACAGAGAAACATATTGACATGGTGGACAGCTTATATAACAAGATTTCAAATGTATTTAGTATTGTAACATGTTTTAATTGGAGGGGTGGACTTCACATCCTCTAGGGGGGTCCGGTGGTGCCCCCCTGGGAAGATTTTTTTAACATTTTAAAGTCAAATGCTTCAATCTGGTGCACTTTGAGCGCCCAATTACTAGAGACTGATCTAGGGGGTACAACAGATCGGTTTGCATTTTATTAATCCAATAAGTATGTGAACATTTCCAATAACCTACCATAGCCAATAACAAATAAATGTAACTTATTTTATTTGTATTGTTCATTCATATCTTATTTTACCAGTTAACATTTATTTATTTAGGCATATTTTAAATCTCTCCAGTTTTAAACGATATTTTTGGTTTACTGTCCTATAGTATACATTGGAATGATTTCAAACCTGTTTTGATTTATCCTAATAATTATAAAGGTGTACCTTGGAAATATTTGTTTACATAAATTGTGATCAAAACGTTTGAGACTCACTGAGATAGACTCACTGAGATAACGTATCCCCGCGGTATCCCCTCTCTCTTTCTCTCTCACTTTGGCTGTGAGCTGCGGGCACCTGATAAGCCAACATCCCTCACTTTCATCACTACAGCGCCCATCGTACAGGGCAAATGGAAAATGTAACCGGGTTGAAAAAAGGGTGTTATCTTTACTTTATTATGAATGTTGTTACATCAAGGTTGAAAATTCGTTTTTTTTGGTATTATATCTTGTGGAAGTGCAGATCCCCTGTCCTCCACCAGGGGGTGCTGCAGCACCCTCAGCACCCCTACTTCCCACGGCCCTGGATAACACTAAAGGACATCGTATTTACAGGGCTACATTTACATACCTAGAGACATTGACAAGTACCAACAGTTTCAAGTATCATTGCACCTATCCGAGCTTTAAAAACAGGCACTGGAGACAATTTGCTCAGTTTCAAATCTTTTTGAAGACTGTTCCAAGCAAGAGGAGCTGCACACATAAAAGCTTTCGTGCCTGAGTCAGTCCTTGCACTTGGCACATGTAACAAAGCCACATCATGTGATCTCAGGCAATAGCTACCTGCAACTCTCTGTTTGATCAGAGAGCAGATGTAAGATGGGAGTTTACCCAACATGGCTTTATATATGAACATGTACCAATGACTGAGTCTCCGAATAGTAAGTGAAGGCCAACCTGCCCTGGCATACAGGGTACAGTGATGAGTAAGTGCTTTACAATTAGTAACAAATCTCAGTGCACTGTGATAGGCGACATCTAACTTGATGGGCAGGTGCATTCATATATATCAGATCATGATATTCCAGCACAGGTAAAAAGGTCACAGAGACTAGCCTTTTCCTGGCCTCAAGTGAGAAACAGGGCTAATTGGAAAGAGTGCTAACAAATGCATTTAAAAAACATGTAAACAGTATGATATCCTACCCAACATGTGTCACCATTACAGAAATGTTGTTAGATCTTTAAACTGTAAGACAGAAAATCCCCTGATGACAAAAAGATTTCATTCAAATAATTGTATAAAGCTTTGCAACCTTGAAAAAACATATTTTCCTTTATATTTAAGAGAAAACGTTTCAAAATGTTACATATAGAATACATGTGATTATATTATAGACTACTCATTATTTGTTAGATATGTTACCAAAACCAACCTTACCGACACATTTACAACTGTGGACATGTGAATGTTGCAGAGTGTTTCTATGAACAAATGCTGCCATGGTGGAATGTAATGTGGCTCCTGAGAGGTATGAGCCCGGTCACTGGCTGGCATCAGCAACAGGATTACTGCTGGTTTCACACTCTGAACCTCTCAACACAGTCACAAGCTTCAGAAGCTTAGGCCGTACTTTAATCTGCCCGGTATGTGTGTAAGCACTGAATTGTTTCTCTATGTCAAATCGACATGTATTTACAATACCTACGTTGTAGATATACATGAATAAACTGAACCCTAAAGTGGTCACATTGTCATTAGAGAGCGATCTTATTTAGATTTCAAATGTTAAATTCATTGTTTTTTTATACCCTTAGATTGACCTTCGAACTTTGATACAGATACGACAGTTAGTCTTCTAAACAATAAGGTGATTGACAGAAGTATAATCACCAACTTTTTGGATAATCAAGTTGTGTGTGTGTGTGTGTGTGTGTGTGTGTGTGTGTGTGTGTGTGTGTGTGTGTGTGTGTGTGTGTGTGTGTGTGTGTGTGTGTGTGTGTGTGTGTGTGTGTGTGTGTGTGTGTGTGTGTGTGTGTGTGTGTGTGTGTGTGTGTGTGTGTGTGTGTGTGTGTGTGTGTGTGTGTGTGTGTGTGTGTGTGTGTAGATGACCTAGGGGAGTTGTTGCTGGGAGAATGCAAGCTTCAGACGTACCTGAAGGAGAACCCCATCAAACAGGGGGCCAGTCCCAGGGGCCCGCGACCTAAACTGGTGGAGGTCAGGAAACACCTGACTGCTGCTCTGGACAGAGGGAACCTCAAGGTAACTGTGGAGGAAGACATAGGCGACAATTGACTAACAACAGATTAATATAACTTGTTTATTTTCTTTCATATTGTTCCCTATTCATTTTACTTATGGAGTTTTGGTTTCTGTAACATATTTACGGCCACAGAAAAGGATTCGTTTAAGGTTTTAACATCAGTAGAAAAAACATCTGCAGACGGAAACCAAGCACAATGAAGTCAACGACATTAAAAAGAGATAAATAGTGTTATTTGTCTCTCTTTCAGGCCGATTACCTCCAGGAAGCCAGCCTGTTGATGGCCAAGCTGTGCTATGTGGAGGGAGAACACCGAGACGCTTTAGGTAACCTACATGCTCCTATGGTTCGCTTTATTTACATATATCCACAGTTTGCTCGCAGTGTAATGTCAGTAAAGGGACGGACCACATCAATAACTGAAATGTGTTTTACTTCCCTGTAGTTCTATGTATCATAATAGACTATTTTAGTGTGTGTCACTTGGTATCTGAATTGCATTATCTCCAATATAATAGAACTACTTGGCGCTCGGCTTGTGTTCAAAGCCAAGAATGAACATTTGACACAGTTCTGAGTAATGTCTCGTCCCACAAATCCACGCCCAGTTGCTCGTGATAATTCACAGACATTGTTGTGAGCTTTTTCATTTAGGAACCAACCGTATCACTGCTTAGAAGAAGCGTGCTCCTACTCATGGACAAGGGGCTCATGCTAAGTCATTGGTGGATGTAGTTTGGTATAAAGAAAATAGTTTCTAAATGAAACTGTCACAAAGTCTTTATATCTGAAAAGAGACATTGCTGTTTAGTTTTTCAAATGTATTTATTTGTTGGCGCTTTGAGCACCACTAGAGTGCCATTCAGTTCCATTACATTGGAGAAAAGGCATACTCCTCTATGGCCAATATCGCCAATACTGGGCAGCTCGCACCAAAACAATATACATTGATAAATAGCGCTAAAGGTAAGAGCAAAAATATGTGTTTATTCATTTGGGATTCATTTTCCCATCAAAAAAGATAGATCTTTGTAAGGTAGGGCTGCATAATTATATCATTTCTTCTTATCGCCTAAAGGGCTTGTAGAATTGTCACATCGCAAGAAGCATAATATTTGTAAAAGGCTGTATATAATTCTTTGATACCATTTGAAGGACACATTGTGGATCTGCAGAGATGTTTGTTTTAATATAAATGAGAATAATGAGGCAAAATGATTAATCTTTCAAATATCGTTAATCATATCGCGATTGCAAATCAGTCAAAATAATTGCGTTTCATAATTTTTTGCAGCCCTAGTTGTATGTGTATAATACTGGTGTATTTACATATTTCTCCATAATGATGTATTGACAGGTCACTACAGAAGGGTGATCCTGGAGGACATGCAGCTGGGGGGGGCTCCTGTGTACAGGCTGTCCATGATAGCAGAGGCGTACGCTACTAAAGGTCCACACACACACACACACACACACACACACACACACACACACACACACACACACACACACACACACACACACAATCTTTGTTGTCCTGTGCTTCCTAATCTTTCTAATAATTGATCTTTATTTCTGCACTATTGCTTTCCTCCACATGATGGCAGTAGAGTGTCATATGAAGAAATGCACGCAGCAGCATCTGTGGCTCCTCTTGAATCATTGTATTGGTTTCATTCATCCATGTGACTGGACACGAGATGCTCGGACAGTTGCTGCCTGTCATTTATGATTGATAAGATATTAACGTAACAACATAAATGATGTATTATATTTTGAGACAAAAACAGATAATCTATAAGAGAAGATGATCTTCCAAGTGCCAAAAATATATATATTCGAATAGATTAAGAGACTCAAATTGATTTGGGGCCTTCACACTATGACCCTAGTCAGTTTAAAAAGATTGGATTTTGATTCTTTACACATACCTTTCATAAGATGAAACTGAATTTGAATATTGACTAAATAAAATGTGTGATGTTTAGCAAGCCAAACTAGAACATTCCATTGATTATTATACTTAAGGACAATGTGATTAAGACTGAATCTTTATATACTTTTATAGAAAAAAGATACATCAAAAGATTGTTCTCTTTTTGAAGCCTGCATTTATCTGTAGTGGCGATTTGTCCTTGAACCAAAGAACAAACAAAACCAAATCAACCGGCCACAGAGGCACCAGCTAGCCAAGCGTATGCAGGATGAAGCCCATTGTCCAGGGCCATCCGGTTGGTTTCCCTTTGGTTTCAATATATTTTACATACAAATATCGAAGGCTTCACGTCATCTCTTTTCCTGATAACAAAACATACACTATTTCTCGGTGCCCAATCATTCATGACATTACATGTAATTTGTTAGACGCTTTTATCCAAAGCGACTTACAGGCGGGCAATACTATTTTTTTTTTTGTAAATCGATCGAGAGGGGTGTTCATATAACGTATTTTGGCGTGTAGAACATAAATCTGAAGATATTTTTCAATTCTGACAATCCTAACCTACATCAATTTGCAGTTGAATATGATCTATTTTTCGATTATTTGCTATTCTTCTGGAAAAAAGAGACTAAGTTGGGGGTCTTTTATTTTGAAGTCAGGGCTTTTATTTTGAAGTCAGGGCTTCCTGTCTGATGTGAAACTTACAGGAAATGAAACTTACTTCAGTATATCAGTGTTTTCAGTGTGAACTAGTTGAAATGGCTCAAGTCAAAACAAGGGCAAAATCGACTTCTCATTTGAGTAATCTTGTTGGCATTGAGCGAGAGCTGTTGGTGTCTGAACTGCCAACTGTGAGGGATATCCTGAGGTATGGCATCTACTTGAGGGATCAAAGTAAAAATGATAGGAGGAACTACCCAGTGGACCAGCTGGTGGGTGATATCTTCCCTGGTCTGATTGGTCAGTGGAGCAAAGCGAATGCTCTTTTCAAACCACCTGTTATAAATGAAAAGGTGACCATCATGTCCAAGCTCAAGGAGGTCTGGAATCAGGCAGTGAAGTGTTCCCTTGGGAAGGGCAAACTTGATGCCAAAGAGAGGTTCAGTGTCAAGTTAGACCAATTATTTGATATTTTGACTTGCAAGTGTCAGATTACCAGTTGTGAGGGGGGAGGCTGTGATGGCTGTGTGATCCAAGCCCACATTAACTGTTCCTGCAGCAGAGAGAAAATGATTCCTTTAAAAGATCTTGCATACATCAAGGGACAGAAAGAGAAGGTTGGAAGTAAAGGACCCCACCAAATGGGAGCCCCTGATCTGCAGGAGCACAAGAGACAGGTGAGGACATTGGAAAGGCAGGGGATGGAAAACATGGCTGAGGAAAGGAGAAGGAGCAAGGAGGGAAATGCTGCAGCAGCAGACAAGGCAGCCAGGAAGGATGTCAAGAGGTTTTTGGCAGATGGTGATGAGGATCTGGAATTGGAGAGTGGTGCTGAAGATAAGTTTGTCCCTGAAGTTGAGCTCTTCCCTGAAACTGAACCTGCAGCTTCAACAAAAGGACAGAAAAACTATAATGATATTCCAAATGTTGCGCTTGCCAGTGTAAGGTATGGCATAGGGCTGAGACCAACTGCAGCGATAGCAACTGCAGCTCTGATTGATGCAGGAATCATCACAGAAGACAACACAAGTAAAGTGATTGATAAGAACAAGGTCAAGAGAGCACAGGAAAAGTTGATGATAGAGCTGGGAGAAGAGTTTGAGGAGAAGTGCAGGGAGATGGGGGGGATCTCCTGCATCCTCTTTGATGGGCGGATTGACCTGACAAATGTGATAATGGAAGCTGAAGGCAGTGACCAATCTTTTCCCGCAAAGATCAAAGAAGAACACTATAGTGTTGCTGGTGAGCCTGGCAGCAACTATCTGTTCCACTTTACCCCAGAGAAAGCAACTAAAGAGGACTCACATGCTGAGCAGATTGCTAAGGTCCTGTTTGCCTGGCTGAAAGAAAGGGGTTTTGATAAGACCTTATCGGCCATTGGAGGAGACTCAACTAATGTCAACACTGGTTTGAAAGCTGGGGTAATGCGAAAGCTGGAGCTGCACCTGGGGAGAAAGCTGGTGTGGTTGGTGTGCAACCTGCACACTGGTGAACTTCCCCTGCGCCATCTCATTGTTGGCCTTGATAACAGACAACAAATTATCTGGGCCAATTGGAAAGCTCCTTGATTCCGTTACAGACTTGGATATCAATCCTAACTTCACCCGGATCTTTGTTGGCCCTCCACTGATCAAGCTGCCTGACAAGGTAATTCAAGATCTTTCAACTGATCAACACTATGGCTATAAAATTGTCTGTGCAGTCAGGGATGGAGTGCTTCCTACAAGGCTGGCTCTGTTGGAGATTGGACCAGTAAACCACAGCCGCTGGCTCACCACAGCAAACAGACTTCTCAGGCTCTGGGTGTCAAAGCACAGATTTAAAGGAAAGAAACTGAAGAATCTACAATTGATTGTGGAATTAATCATTCGAGTGTATTATCCATGTTGGTTTAACGTGAAGGTCAAGCACTCCTGGGTCGAAGGGCCTAGGCACATCCTGTTTCAGCTGGACTGCCTCAAGTCCCAGAGGAAGGAGGTGCTGGAACCTTGTGATGCCAACTGTGAGAAGATCTGCTTGGTATGCCCACAGCGAAGCCATCCTCCAAACACTGCTGTGCTCTGAGGATCAGAAGGAAATAATTGAGGGGGTGGAGAGAATCCTGGCCAGGGGAGAGGGGGACCCAGACACTCAGCTTGGGGACTCCTCTGTCAGGACCAGAAGGACACCTGACATCAATTGTGAGGCTTCCAGCATTGGGGACTTAATCAGCTGGTCAGAAGGTGTGTCAGAACCACCTCTCACCTGCTTGCTAAGCACCTCAGAGGTGAGAAACGCCATCAAAACCCCCATGGAGGTACTCAACTGGCCTTGCCATACTCAAAGCATTGAGAGGGTTGTTAAAATGGTGACCGAGGCTTCTGCTAAGTACTTCTCACAGGAAAAGAGGGATGGAGGGATCAGAGCTGAGGAGACCAGCAGGAGACTGATGTCCAAGAATGAGTCAAAGCAGGACTTGTGCAACCTGGCAAAGTTCAAGAAGTCAGAAGATTGATCTTTGTAATCTTATCCAGTTATATATATGCAGTTCACCTGTTATTAAATATGTAAAAATGATTTGGCTTTGTCAATATAAATGACTTCCCTTATATATTTTACTATCTTATATAGAGGTTCGAAAGGGTAAAATTGCCAATTTAGAAATACAAAACGATGTAGGTTAGAGTTATCTTATCCCAAAGATAAGCTCATATTTGAATTCCCCATAAAAAAACACATAATATAGACACCCCTCATGTTAGGATTTCCTTCAGATTCATGTTGGCACCTGAGTATGACCCCCCCCTCAATACTGTGGACAATCCCCACAGGAGCAATTTGGAGTGAAGTGTCCCAGGGACACAACAACATGCTGACTGCAGTGGGGTTTGAACCTGTGCTCCCCTGATCATAACACCAACGCTCAATGCACTGCACCACACGCCTCCCCTCATTCCTCCAGTTAAATATCCAAATCACCCGGTGCCTGAAGCTGCCTTCAAAAATACTTCTAAAATGAATTTGAATACTGATCAAATTACTTTAGCAATACAATAAGGATTTAACTATAACAAAATACAAATCAATAAACAGCCCGAACATGAGCAATTTCGGAAGACACTGAAGCTAAGGTGGGGTTTTCTTTCATTTCAAAGTCACACTTGTTGCGATACTGTCTTTTTGATCTTAATGAGGCTTTGTGCGGTTACATTTGAGATAAACATTAAAAGAAGAATTAACTCATAGCGTTTGTCACTCTTAAATCATTTTAATTTCCGTATGTCTCCTTTAGGACTGTGCCTGGAGAAGGTCCCGGCCGCCTCTCCAGCTCTGTCCAATCAGAACACTGGGTCTCCAGCGTCCAATAGGAGCGCAACAGACCGGGAGCAGGATATCATCACCTGCTATGAAAAGTCTGGAGACATCGCACTGCTTTACCTGCAGGAGGCTGAGAAGGTGTGTCATGTGATCTTATGTCTTAAATAAGGCCTCTTCTTTTAAGACTGTGGCGTACTTGTTTTCTATTGCAGTGTCGTTATACAAACACTCATAAGATATCCTGTCAGCACCTGGACCCTGCCGTCCCTGTGGGTGTGTGAAGCGGAATATTCTGCTGACAGCGTGCACGTTTGACAAATGCATCAGCCAACTGGCAAACTCACCCCTTCCTGTTGATTTTGGAGAAAGGCAAACAGTTCACTGCAATGAAGGGCAGGAGGCAGACATCAAACCGTCTCAACCTTTTAATGACACTTCATTTCCTGTGAGAAGAATGGTATAAACTCATGGCTTTATACAACGGAAGGTGTCATACTGTAGGTTTATTACATGGTATGATGATATTACCTCAATATACAGTGAATGTGGTTTGGAGGGACAGCATGATTTATAGAGATATTTTAAAGTATTTTAGTTATATTAAGTTAGGATAGTGTTATAACTAATCATTTTATTTATAATATACCAAATAATAGAAAATCACAAATTCTTACAAGTAAAAGTTCAAATGTCCAAAAACGCAAAAATACTCTGTTAATTATCATAAAGAAAGTCATAGACAATAATTTCAAAATGGCTTGGCCGATTTGGAGCATTTTGGGGTGGTTTTGGGGGAAGTTGAGGATGAGGAGTCCATTCCTGACATTATCAGGATCAAAAATGGCAGTTTTAACCAGAAAATGACAAATCTCTTTGCACTGATTTGATTAATTTAGGGTCTCTGGATCATTTGGATTGGACAGATTACACCATTTGCCATTGTTGATCCTGAAAATGTCAGAAATGGACTCAATAACCTCCAAAACCACTCTAAAATGTTCCAATTCCCCCAGGTCATTTTTTAAATATTTCTAACAAATGCTATAATGCCTTTGGTTTTAATGAACAAATTGTCCAACTTATGCAAGTTTGCATCCAGCAGTTTCTATGTGCTTGGGGCCCGTTACATACATGTTGGGTTCACTCTGCTGCAACTAGACTGTAGGGTTTTCCTCTGAGAATAAACTGTCCAAGATTAATATACAAAAAGACAATCTGTTATTTAAATAAACATATATCTGGTACACTGAAAAATATATTTTTTATGAAATTAGGTTTTCCTTATTGATATACAATGACATTTAGAAGCAGTATTTTACATATCATTAATATACTTTCAGCTGCCTTGCATTTTGTGTTAACTTCTTCTTTTTATTTTTCCCCCCTGTGTGTTTCTGCAGGCATTGTCAGCAGGAATTCAGAACCGCAGCCCGAAGCCCGGCCCGACCGCCCAGGACCTGGAACTGGGCTACTTCCTGGAGACGGGCCTGCAGAGGGCACACGTCATCCACTTCAAGAACGGGTAAGACAGGGAAACGGGTGGAGGACAAATCAATACAGGAGACATCTGAGAGAATCACTAAACAGTTTTGAAAAGGTATGAGTTGCCCAAAACAAATACCAACTCTCTGTGAACACATCCCACCCACTTTGTAGGTGTCGTGTTAAAAGCATTATCTGCATACAGGTTGATAATGGCAGAAAAGTCTGAACACGGTTAAATAACAAACGCAGTGCAGCAGAAAGTCGTCCCCACAGTGTTGTTGTTTACAGCACAGCAGCAGGTTGGAGGGAATCTGAAAAGTGTCTTCTCAGTGCTGGCTCATTGGCTTTGCTATTACTTCAGTATTAAGTGAAGGCACTTCAATTAAAGACAGTGGCTGCTTCTCAATGTCAAGGAAGGATCCTTCAGAGCCTCTATTTCAAGGATGCTACATCATCGAATCCCGCCGAAGGACTGTTCCAATGTACTGGATCCTTGGAATTCTACCGAGGACTTCGTTGCAGAACATTTCAAGGCTGCTCATGTGTATCCTCGGCGGTCTTAAATTACCCACAATTCTTTGCGCACGGACCAATTTCCACGTTGTGGCATTAATAATGCAGTAATTGGAATTCTACAGTAATGATGGCCCTGCACAACATCAAGAATAGAGGGCAGTTTCTGTTTACTTGACATTTGTTCATTGTTAATGGTTTTTTTTTTTTAAATCTGCAATTTGCTTGTGTGTGTGTTTACATTATTAAAAATACAATTTAAATGTGATTACACATTTTCTGTTCATCGATAAGTGTTAGAACTAGGGATGTCCCGATCACCTTTTTTTGCTCCCGATCCGATTCCGATCATTTGATTTTGACAATTTGCCGATACCGATTTTTCCCGATCCGATCTTTATGCAATGCATTAAGAGGAAAAAAAGCATTCAAGTTGTCCCTTAAGGTTATTTTTTTATTTAAATTGGATATTCTACCCAACATGGATATAGCTTCTTTTTTCACAGCAGTATTAGATCAGTTCAGTTGTGCAGCATTGGATCAAAACAAAATAAAGCTTATCAGTACTCGTTAGCTTACTGCTACAATTAGACACTGCGCCCTGCCCACTCTGTTGCCAGATTTGAGAGAAATAAGCAACCAGGTCTATGAAAACAAGCCCCAAAGAAGCAACACATACATGATGTTGTGTAATTCGAAACCAAAACTAAGGCCTCAGGATGACTTTAAGACTTGAACATGGTCATTTTTGTTTTGTAACATTGAATAAAAAAAATAAAAGAAAGTATTTATATAAAAAAAAATTAAAAAATCCCGATCCCCGATTTTTTTCTCCCGATTCCAATCTTTTGAAAATCACGTGATCGGCTCCGATCCCCGATCACATGATCGGATCGGGACATCTCTATTTAGAACGACTACAAACTATATATGCTAAATTGAAACAGAAGTAAAGTGTTGCTTGATTATTGTGCGGGAAGCAGGAAATAGAGGGAATAGAAAGGGGTGTCTACCAAGGGGGATTCAAACCACCAGGACAACTCGCAAACTAACTATGGAGTCATTATGGATGCTTCATTTACTTGATTTACATTAGAGAATAAAAGTCGTACGGAACGCAAGCGGGAAGACTTAATTAACTAGAACATCCTCCTCCTCCGAGCAGACAGACGCCGACGATACTCCCGCTCTATCTCTTCCTCCATCTCAACAAATTAATGGATAAAAGACAACGACAGGTCTCCCTTGTAAATGAGATCGATGATCTCAAGGGACCAATCTGTCTAAATAAAGGTTTGAAATGAAATGAAATGACAAAAACGTGTCCATTTTCAATCTTCGCAAATCAGTTATGAGTCTTCAAACAAATCACGCTCAATAAGGCGGGGCCTCACATATGACGCACACCTGCTAGCCTGTTCTTCGTTCTCCGAATGCTAGGAAGGATTCTTGCCTAGCCTCTGAAGGACCTGACTCAGAAGGACATGTCCTACCAAGGAAGTGTCCTCAACTTTGAGAAACGGCTAGTGAAGCTGTTTCTTATTCATTCACCTGAAATTAAATTTCAGTTAAAACAAACCCTAACCCTAACAAAGAAAACAAATCACATCATTTCTGACCATGACACATTAAAGATTTTGTTTTCATTGGAAGCTGCCGGCATGCAAAATGTGCACAGCATCAACATTTAAAAAATATAAACAATCTTAAATTTAAAAAAAGATATATACATCTGTATTTAGATCTCTTTGAATTGTTGGTGTGATAAACACTTTACTGTTTGTTGATTGTTATTTGTGTACCTGCCCAAGGACTGCAGATGGTATACAGCATCATTTCTGTCTTTGAGACTAATGTATCGTTATGCATAGTGCTTGTTCAGACAGATGGTACGTTATACCCTGATTCACACATTGATAGATGTACCTTCACACATACAAGCACGACAGACTCTAATAAGTGTCCTTCTTCCTGTTTCTCCTCACTATGTTGCCATAGCAACCTGACACGAGGCGTGGGCCGTTTTCGGGAGATTCTCCGAGCTGTGGAGAACAGAACCACCCAGAGCCTGCGCATGGTGAGGGGGGGCTTTTCATTTCGTTTTTATTCAAGGAGAATCTTCTTTGACAAGTCTGTTAGAAAGTAAACTGTGAGCATTTCAGCATTAAAATGTACAAAGACCTACGGTTGGCTCGCTTGGCTTTATATTTATATCCAAAAGTTCCTTACATATTTGAAACCTAGATCTAAGTCTTTCATTTCAATCAATTTATGTTGAGTTTTTTTCGGTTAATGTTTGTTGTTTATCATGTTTGAGCATACGTCAGCTTACAATTGGCTGACATAAATGTATTTTTTAAACAGATCAAGCCACAGATTTGCAATACGATATTTTGATCTTGATCGTTTTTAATTCCATATTTACACCATATCAAAGGTAATACTAATGGGACTTGATTTTAGGTCATTTGAGAAGCTAAGCTAACGTTAGCGGCATCCAAACAGTGTTGTCTTTGTCGGTCCATTTGTTTTGGAGAGGAGGAAACCTAACCAGGAGAAGCTGACTGCATGAGAAACTCCCGGGATCCATCGCTGCTTCACTTACAGGCCACCAGACCCCATCTTTTGTTCTTGTTTTTATTTAGAGATCCATAGTGGCAAAATAATGACCTCTTCTTCTGTCTTTGAAGTAGACAGTATACAGTGATCCCCGAGTAAACAGTCTGCTGCTGTGTTCCTACCAGAGTGCCTTTTCCTAATGTGCATGTATGTGTTTCAGACTATAGCCAGACAGCTAGCAGAGATCCTGCTCAGAGGGATGTGTGAACAGAGTTACTGGTCTCCTCTGGAAGACCCGCCCACCGTGTCGCCATTGGACGACCCCACACGGCAGGGACACACCATCAGCAAGAACTACAGTCTGAGCCGACGCGCCCGGGTCTACTCAGGAGAGAAGTAAGGGATAATGTGTGGAAAACTGTGGGAAACAACCCTAATGAATCCAAATGAGTTGTCCATCTTTTTCTTTCCTTAATTGTCTTTTGTCTTTCCTCTCAGTCTGTTCTGCCCTCAGGAGAACACAGAGGAGGCTCTGCTGCTGCTGCTGATCAGCGAGTCCATGGTAAGTCACACCAGAGTACATTTAATCAAGTATTGTACTTAAGTGCCAATTTGAGGTACTTCTACTTTGATGGGTAGTTTTCTTTAATGCCACTTTAGACTTCTACTCAACTACAATTCAAAGGGAAATACTTTACTCAACTAAATTTATCTTAAAGCCTCAGTTATTCGTTACTCTATGTATTCTGATTTCTTAAAATACAAATACGAAATGTATAAATAAATCAAATTAGCCAGCCCTATTCAAGAGCACCTGGACAAAAAGACGATTTAATAAATTAGCAGATTAAAACAATAATATTTTGCACCTGTACACATTTAAGTCTTTTTTTTTTTATTAGAATAATTTTGAGGTTTTTTTTGTCCTTTTTTCAATTTTATTTAAATGTTTTCTGCATTGGGTAATTTTAAATGAAATACTTAAAAAATACATATATTACTACTTTTTTATTTGTAATACAGTATTTTTACAGTTTGGTATCAGTACTTGTACTTAAGTTAAAGATCTTAATACTTTCTCCAACACTATTCAGACTGGAAATAGTTGGAAATAATATTCCTTTCACCTCGTTAAACCATGTTCCATTTCTAAATCTCTGTATTTGTGTGTGTGTGTTTCAGGCTAACCGGGACGCCGTCCTCAGCAGGATCCCTGAACACAACAATGATCGCATCATCAGCCTGCAGTCGGCCTCGGTGGTGTACGACCTGCTGACCATCGCTCTGGGCAGGAGGGGGCAGTACGAGATGCTGTCAGAGGTGAGCCGTCCCTCTGTGGTGATAGAGAACGTGTTAAAGCCCAATCCCATAATAATATACCCACATTAAAACACCCTAAATCTCCTTTTGGTCCATTCCTCAAACAAATAATGTTTTATTACAATCCAATTGAGAGGTGTCCTGTTTCTGCAGTGTCTGGAGAGAGCCATGAAGTTTGCCTTCGAGGAGTTCCACCTGTGGTACCAGCTCGCTCTGTCGCTAATGGCTGCTGGGAAATCAGCGCGGGCCGTTAAAGTCCTGAAGGAGTGCATCCGTCTGAAGCCCGACGACCCCACCATCCCACTGCTGGCTGTCAAGCTGTGTATCGGACCCCTACACTGGGTAAGGACCCTCCTGCACACTTGAATCCACATGTTCTACACATCTTTGGTGAAGTTTTCTCAAGCTACCATGCTGATATTATAGTTTTGAATATTTATTTTCAGCAGTTCTAATTTTTCTTACATTTTGAATTTTCTTTTACATTTTTAGATTAGTTTTTAGTTAGTTTACAGAGTGTTTCTGCTAGTCTTATTTTCTTCAGAAAGGTTTAGTATTAATAAATATTCAGTTTTCTTTGGGCCAGGTAGAATATCTCGATATCTATACATTCAAATGAAGGGTGTCAAAATGGCCATACATTTGATACTTTAATCAATTCTCTTTTATTACCAGCCACAACTGTTTATTTTATCAGATACATTTATCTTAAAGCTTGAGTTACTTGTTACTTTAATAATTCTGATTTAATCAGAAAAATCTCAAATAAGATTTTATTTTTTGTGAAGAAATGTGTCACCATGTTGAAAAATTGTGCCGCCTTAGTGTCCAATGTAAAGCAACTGCGGCATATTGAGCTCTCCTTCAATACAGAGCTCGATCTTCATCTTCACTTCACGCGCTTCGAGATTTGTCTTGGCAGATGAGAAGCGCTATATAAATTAAATTTATTATTAATTTATTATAAAATGTGTAGTCTTTCATTACAAGACAATATTGTTTATGTTTACTCACAATGTTTGTTGTCATTGTATAATATACCACGTTTAGTTAATAGGTTAGCTTACCCTAAACACCTTTATAATAATCAAATCTTTCTCCGTTCTCTCCTTATATATCTATCTTCTCCCATAATGCAGCTGGATGACGGGGAGTGCTTTGCCAACATTGTGATTGACATGGGGGAGAAAGCAGCAGAGTTCAGAGCCAAAGGCTACCTGGCCATCGGGCTGGTGTACAGCCTGAAAGCCACTGACGGTACGTCTCTGTGGGTTTATGACACCTTACTTAAAGATAGTGTCATTGTGAATGATAACAACAAGTAAAGCAAGCAAGGCTGTCTTGCATTGAAATCTTTTGTTGAGGTAAACCTAGCTAGGATTTTCTGTTGTCATATTTTATGATGTCCGCCCCCTAAAATAATCATTTTATTCAAAATAGGGATTATTAGATTAGGTGATTTAGTCTTTTTTTTGCTACAACCCTTGAGGAAGTCTCATATCTCATGTAAAAAAGAAAACACACGCGATAGAGCCTGCCTCCATTTTTGTTTCTTGTTCTCTATAAAATGCTTCCACATATACACATCAAGACATCCAATGCTACAATATAAATGGTCATAAGACTGTCGCACTTGTATTACTGGATACACCTTCCTGCCTGCATCCTGCCTCCTCTTCCTCTCCCTGACTCTGTGCCTCTGCCCCCCCTCAGCCTCGTTGCGGAGCACGCAGGAGGAGTACCAGAGGAAAGCTTTGGGAGCCTTCCAGAGGTTGGGCCTGAGCCACGCTGCGCTCTCTTTTCTCTTTCACTCCCACACCTCCCTCAGAAGGACGCTGTTGCAGCACTAACTGCTGCTCAGCCGAAAAGAACGCAACCTGTTATTTGTTATTTAAACCCTATGTCTGTCATCTGTGTACACACTATATATGTGTATACTGTCCTTCCATAAACATGTCCTCAAGTGGAAGGAAACACACCCATAGCTCAAACACAGAGGCTATTTTAACACATGTGACACATCCTACTGAAGAGTGATAATAATATCTAATAATAAGAAAAAAAATAATTAAATATATATACTCGAGTGGTGAAATGTATCAAAGTACATTTATGCAAGTTTTGCTCTGAAGTAGAATTTGATCCAGTTTTATGGTGGCCAACTGGTGAAAACGCTCTACAAAAACCCAAGACATCTCAGATAGGAGAAATGCTCTGCAGCTCAGAAGCGATGTAAATATAAAACCAAAAAGGTGCCGACACATCACCAGTTTGACAACACATGCACTGGCACATTTGCGTTTTTAAAATTGCAATTGGTTCAACACGACAAAGCACTATATCAAAATGACATGATATTATTATTATTATATGCATTTGTTGCTGATACAAAAACAAATATTAGTATTTTATAATATTGTGAAAAGAGCAATTCTTCTTACTGAGTACATTTACTTTTGATATTTGAAATACATTTTGCTGATAAAGCTTGTATTATTCTGCTCATTACTTTTACTTGTAATGTGGTATTTTAAGACCATATTGTTTCTACTTTTACTTAAGTATAGGATCTGAGTACTAAGCAGAATGTACTTTTTTTTATCACATTTGTATTATGCTGCAATACAACATCGATGGTTCTATAGTGGGTAATTCTGCTGATTTGATGGCGTGACAGTTTCTAACTGAGTCTTACATTTGAAGATATCCCTCGGTTTGGTTTTCTAAACCAATCTATTGTTATGCAATGTTTGCTACTTTTTATAATGTTCTGCTACTGCAGCAACCCAATTTCCCCCCTGCAGATATTTTTAACGTTTCATATCTTTAACTTATTAATTCAGCACGTATGAACACACAACACCTCTCTCTTTCTCTAGAGCTCAGAGTCTGTCTCCCACTGACCATCTCGCAGCCTTCTACCTGGCGCTGCAGCTCGCTGTCTCCAGACAGGTAACACCCTCTCATGTGGTGTCAACAGAAGTCAGAAAATGACATTCCTGTCAATTCACAAAGTGTTTTTCTACCCCAACTGTAGTTCCAACCTGTAGTCTGTATATATATGTGTGTGTGTGTGTGTGTGTGTGTGTAGATCCCAGAGGCTCTAGGCTACGTCCGACAGGCGCTGCAGCTCCAGGGCGATGACGTCCACTCCCTCCACCTGCTCGCCCTGCTGCTCTCCGCTCAGAAACACTACCACGACGCTCTCAATATCATAGAGATGGCTCTGTCCGAGTACCCCGAGAACTTCAAGTGAGACGCACACACTTACCGCAACACATTAAAGTGTCTTTTTTTTCTGTGGCTGCTCTCTGATTGTGTGTGTGTTGTAGTCTGCTGTACACCAAGGTGAAGCTGGAGTCCATGTGTAGAGGACCGGAGGAAGCTCTGCTCACCTGTAAACACATGCTGCAGATCTGGAAGAGCTTTTACAACCTCACTAACCCCAGGTAAACACACACACACACACACACACACACACACACACACCCTCAATGCAAATTCCAGTCCTGACATTTGTTTTGCTTTCATTCATCCAGTAGCTATTAACCATATTGGGTTTGCTCCAAAAAAATGTAAAGGATGTCTTTGAGGGTGAAGACTGAATTTGTAATTTATAAAGCTCTGCAGATTCTTTGTGAATGTAGACAAGGAGGCAAATGGTTGAAAAATGATATTTTCACAATGTTGTAAAAGATTATTTATTATTTCAAATATGTCGTTGAAATCACACAACAGCAGCATATTATTAGCAAACATAATTTGGCCTATGCTTAAAAAAAACATTTAATTTACCTTTAATTTCAGAATGTGTCTCTGTTCTGTATGCGGCACTTACATTGGTTTGGATTAAGGATAGCTAAATATTAATATAATAATAATAATAATAATAATAGCATCAGCTAAATCAAATGTAACGTAATATACCATAGCATTTATGATAGTATGACTGTTACCCTCAAATCCTTGTAAATAAATAAATATTGGTACTGCTTATTATTGTATGCACCGTTAAAAAATATTTATATTTCTAAGATGCCCTACCTACGGCTGGGGGATATCGAGGAAATCAAATATCCCAATATTTCTGATCTAATACCTCCTAAATCGATTTTACAATGATACTTTAGGGTTGACTATCTGTGATTTCACAAAATATTTAAACAAGGATTTTTGACAAAAAGATATTAGGTACAGTATGTGGGTAAGAGCAACTAATGGCAACAACCAGAACAGTAACGCGAGTTAAGAAACACAGCTCTGATGACATCACTTTATTGTAATGTAGATTTTACAAACAAGGAAAAGACACTTGAAGACACCATAATGTTGGACATTATCTAATCTATAGCCGAGCTATAGCCCTACCTATAGTTGAACTTGCAAAGAACTCAATTGCTTATCAACCCAGGTGTGTGTACAAGTGTGTGTAACCTCATGTTCCTGATGCAGTGATTCGGGCCGTGGCAGCAGTCTTCTGGACAGAGCCATAGCAGACAGACGGCAGCTCAACGCCATGACCCTGCCTGACTTCAGCGACCTAGACACAGGTAGACGCACACACATACACACACTTAATAAACACACACACATACACACACTCACAGGTGACCTCAAGACTTCCCCAATGAAAAAATTCCAGTTGTGAACAGTTCATTCATCTTTTTTGTAGTTTTATTTGATGATATAATCATAAAAATTGAATTAAAGAGGTCCTTCATGTTATTATATGTATCACCTTTTTCTCATGTTTACTTAGTATATCAAAGGAAAACATTTCCTGCTCTAGGTTTAACTGATTGCCTCTTCAGTAACGTTATTTTTATTCTTATTTTTTAGCTTATCTTTGATAATTCCTGCTTTATCTACGACACCAGTTTTCTCAATAATTATTATTAATTGAACTCTGTTTTTATTTCCTTTCTTTTTTGTAGTCTCAGGTTCTTCTTCTTCCCACTGTAGTTGTGAACCCGTCTCCCCCACTTCCCCTTCCACCATTTCCACACTCTCCTCCCCTCTGTCCTCCCCCACTTCCCCTTCCACCATTTCCACACTCTCCTCCCCTCTGTCCTCCCCCACTTCCCCTGTCTTCATCCTCCAGCCTCCTCCTTTCCCTCCACACAGAAACGTATCCTTCCTCCCTCCTGCTGGCCCTTTACCTCCTCATCCTCCTCCTCCTCATCTTCCTCCTCCCCATCTTCCTCCTCCTCCTCTTCCTCCTGCGCCCACCAAGGACAGGACTCACTCCTTTTGCAACCACATCAACCTCCGTCAGCTCTCCAATTGTAATCCCCCTCTGCGTCCACTCTGCCTGTAGCATGGTGTGGAGAGTGACCTAAAAGAAAACCTTTGGGGTGATCGGCTTTTTAATGAACTTGTGTGTTCCACGCTGGTTCTCCACAGTATGTTGATATAAGTAGAGGATCTGCGGCTCAGGACATTGTCAAAGTTGAGCAACTGTTGAATGATCTTACTGATGTTGCTGATTTATGGAAGCCCTGAGAGGCAAAACAAATATTATGATGATCATTTTCTGAATAATCTTAAATCAGTTAATTGTATCCCTAATTTTCTCGCTCAGTGCTCCTCCGTATTTATGATGTTTTTATTAAAAAATATATTATTTTACATTATTAAATTCCTCACTACACTGAAGAGGAAAGTACCATCTTTGTATAAGTGTATCTTATCATATAATAGCTTACATTCTTTGTTGCTATTCAACAGTGAGAATATATATATGTTTTTTCATATATAAGTTTATTATGAAATGATAGCTACCTCGCAGAGTATTTCCGGATATTAGAAAACAAATTGCAATAACCCACATCGTAATCTGCCCGACAGCCATGAGGACAAGTCTATAACTAAACCGACTAACCGTTAATACTGGATGTGCTTCAGCTTCACAGGTAGTTCTCAGTCGTGCTGTGAATCTCTGCATGTTAACATGGAAAACAAAAGCTTGAGCTTTGATGCTGCTGTAGTTTTGTGTTTTTTCGGCTTACTCTACTTACTGCTTAGGTCTCAGGTGAACTTACGCACTTTAGTTTATCGCCACACCATTATGTTCCACATAGGAAACAAAGATTGTCGCTTTAAATGAACACAAGGATACTGAAATCCGTTGAGTTCTCTTTTCATTGTGGATATACAAAATAGTTTTACATACCGCTTTACTGTCTCTTCACATCTATCTACTTCTCCCCTGGATATGTGTCTCTTGTTTGTGTTCATTTTCTGCATCCTCCTCCTTTCTCTTTCTATTTCTGTGAGGATATTACATTTGAGCCAACATCAATTTGTCTTGTTTCCAACCTTATGTTGTCTCTATCTCTTATACTGATGATGTTTGGACTGAAAATATTGGTTGTAATAAAATAGGGAGGTGCGTGGCGCAGTGGATTAGTGCGTTGGTGTTCGGATCAGGGGAGCACAGGTTCAAACCCCACTGCAGTCAGCATGTCGTTGTGTCCCTGAGACACTTCAACCCAAATTGCTCCTGTGGGGATTGTCCACAGTATTGAGTATGTTAGTCGCTTTGGATAAAAGCGTCTAACAAGTGACATGTAATTTAATTGGCTCCAGAGCTTGATTTTTTTTCAGTCAGCAAGACGATAATTACATTATTTAAAATCACAATAATTGAAATGACTGAAAATCGGACCAAATTATTTTGTTATTGTATTAGTATACTACTTTGAAAGTGCATTGTTAGTCATATAAAAAGTATAGTTACTCTGCACTACCTCATTTTGAGATATCATAAACCTAAGAAAATTTGAGCCAAAGAATCCTCTTTCGACACTACATCACTATGTAACACTCGCGCTTCTATTGGCTAGCGCTCCAACACATTGTACGTGATACAATGTCGTTGCGGGTGATCTCTAAGCGGTTGACCAATCACAACAGAGCCGACCAGCTAACAATCAGAGCAGACTGGACTTTGGTTTCAGACAGAGGGTGAAAAGAGGTGCTGCAGCACAGGCAGTATGAGAGAAGTAAAGAGCTTGTTGAACATTAAAGCATGGAGACACGTCAAAGCAGAGGTACTAAATACAAATATTAACCTGAAAATGAGCATAATATATCCTATTCAACATTTATGGGTGTATATTATGTGCTCATAATCAAGCAGTTATTTGAAAAGATTAAAGCATATTACAGATCAAGTGGAGGCAGCATTTGATCTAAAAGTAAAAATAAAAACCTCTTCGACCTGCGCTACTATCGTCTTTATGGCAATCTCTTGATATCGTAATTACTTGGATATTTCCTCTCTGTCTCTTCCTTTTTTTCAATCATTAACAATCGTATTTCTGTTCTTTTCCCATCCCTCCATTGTTTCAAGGCGGCTTTCAGGACGCTAAAACTCTTGGTTTTTCCTCCATGTTTTCTGTTTGTAAGTAGCCATGTAACCTCCATCTGACCTTCTTTTTTCCATCCATTGTTCCGTCCATCCTCCGGTCCCAGTTGACCTTCTCTTTCCCGACGAGGTTCCAATATATGTACATTATCTTTAGGAAGGAAAAATGTACATATATCCTCTGCTTTAACGTGATGTCCGCAGCCAGTTTTCAGGAGAATTGTACTGAATTGATATCAAGTTGATGGTATTTGATTTTAAAGGAATACAACGACTTAAAGGAATATAACGTGAAAAAAAACTTTAAATGTCAGCTAGCAGAAAAATAGCAAATGCCGACAGAGGCATAGGCAATATGAACATTTGATGTCACAACATCCTGGTCATAGTGGTAGACATACACGATCTTATCCTGACATTCATCAAATTGTGAAAACCACAATAAATTAGTATTCTATGACATGTTAACATTCTCAACAAAGGGTATTTTAACCCATTCTCACTACTCAAAATAAAATGGCGCTAAACATACTGGAAAAACTTTACCTTACTTTTTGATTAGAAACAAACATTTGTTGGACACATATGTGAAAACAAGTGAACAGTGATTATAGTGAAAAACTATGATCTGATATGAATGATCTGAATTCTGTCGTTTTAACAAAGTCATATAATTAGTGCATATCTTACAAACTCTAATGGAAAGGTTTTTAAATCAAACGATAGCCAATTGATCATCTTCTTAAAGAGACATTTTTATTTTTATTTTTACATCTGTACATTTGTTCCTGTCAGTCAGTGTATTCCTTTGATTCAGTGAGCAGCTTTTGTGCATGTGTTGCTGTGTGAAATGCCCACATGTTAGGCACAAGGCACGGCAGGAGGCTTCCTACGTAGTCTGCTAGCAGATCTCTAATGGCACCAAGTGAAAACTTCTATATATTCAAAAGAAAGTCTCATGGTTTTGTCAGTATTACATAACATCCAGTTCATAGATTGACTTAAATATAAGGGGCACAAAATGGTCAGAGTGAAAGCAATTCATAAGAAAATATACAGCATCACTACTTCTGTTCCTCTTTATACAACTCCAGCTAACCGCTGATGCTATAGCACTTTGTTCTTTCACTGTAAAGGCCATATGTCCTACCGTCTGTCTATAAGCGTATCACTAAAAGCCTTATGGTGCATAACAACAGTGTAGAAAAGTAAAAGGGGTGGATGTGAGGGAAACAACATGTTGGATATCGATAAATGGAGAGATTGATAAAACACTTACAATTGGGTTTCTTCTGTATTATTCAACCTACCTTCTATATACCCCCACCCCACCTGCCTGAAACGCCTCCATTGGACTCCTTTGTTTACTTCAGTAAGATACTGACATCACTACGCAACACTCGGGCTTCTTTTGGCTAGCGCTCCAACACATTGTACGTGATAGGCGGGACATTTCTAAGCAGTTGACCAATCACAACAGACCCAGCTAACAAATCAAGCCAATTAAAGGCTTGCCATGGGAAAAAAAGTATTTTATAGTCCCTTGCCTATAGAGGTCACAAACAAAACAAAAAAACTGTATCCAATAGGCAAGGCAGGGTCTTCTCATAATAATGTAGTAGATGCTCTCAATATCAATTCTGCCCAACTTTAAAGCTCAACTATTATGCTATATTTGATCAATATATTATAGGGCCATATCTTTAGAAAAATGTCTCTGAAGTGTTTGCTCATAGTACCAAACAGATCACCCATTGTGGCCATGCCTCATACCCCTCTATTTCAGCCTTGTTCCTAAAGTGCTGATTCTGGGTCTGGCCCTTTAAATGTAACCAAGCTGCTGCTGGCCACGCCCCTTTGGAGCTCCACATGCAAGCAGTGAGCTCTGTGAAGAAGAGTAGACTCTCTACCAGCAAAAACTCAGCTAAACGCTGCCGTTATTAAACGCCGTATTATGTTCCAAACCACATCAAGCATTATTTCTGAAACAGTATGGAGCTCAAACGTTTTCTCTCTCACCGGTTGACCATAACGACAGTACTTTTTATATCCGGCTTCTTTACGCATATTCTCTCCAGTACAGAGTTTGCTCTGAGTGTTAGCGATGTTTGCTAAACACAAACTATATTACTTCTAAAACACATTGTGCATATTTTCTGATACAGCACAAAGCTTGACATGTTTATCGCTAGAACAGTGACATTATATGTATTATATATATATATATATATATAACAACTTTACTCTAAGTGCCTCCTGCATACATCCTGCTTAATACACAGACACACAGCTGCAGGAGGGGATTCAGCTAGCCGACTGTATATGGGAACGATAGGTTGGGCCGTGGGCGGGACGTTGCCAGGAGTTCAATGTAAAGCCAGCCCACATTTCAGTAATGATGTCAAGTTCTCACCCACATATTTAAAGATGTGGGTAAGGAGGAAAAGAAAGAGGGTTGTATTTTCTGACACTTTGTGAGTCTCCTTACACGCCAGGGACACATATGTACGTATAAAAGATATCAAAACGTGCATTTTGCATAATAGATGACATTTAAATGCTGTTGTGTGTATGTTTGAGAGAGATGGACATCCATTTTTTAAAGACACTTTTAAAGCACAAAAATAACACACTTCCGTTCTTTGCTCTCTCTCTAACAAACAAACACACACACAGCTTTAATTTTCAAATCTTCACATTTTATCCTCGTCTCACTTGTCTTTTACACATGGTTACTTCCTGTCCCTTAGCACCCCAACACACAGCTCATGTCATTGTAGTTGAAAGAGTATTTTGGACCATAGAGAACAGAATAATAGGAAGGGAGATGTTTTATTAAAGTAAAGGTTTTATTTTGGCGAGCTTCGACCATTCGCCATTTTTATTTTAGTCCATGTTCAAGGTATAAAAGGTGCATATTTATATAGTTATATAATCACTGCAGGCTGCAAATGATGTGACTTAAAAACCAAAAAGGTCATCTACCAAATTAGACTAGCACTAGCATTATTACAAATGTAAAGCATAATCAGTGTCTGTATTTTACAGCATTTATTGAAAGGAACAAAACGATTTAAAATGTTCAAATTATAAAGGTTGTATAGTTCTCAAAATGTAACAAAATCTAATTTGCACACAGAGAACGGATCGTAGTGGATTTAGTCATCAATGTTCAGTCAATATTTATCAATGCAATGTATTAAAAAAAGACGTTTTTATCCTATTCTACGGTGGCCAACAAGTGCAAAAAAGCAACAACTGCCCAAAACATTTTCATTAGGAGAAATGCCCTGAAGTTTCAACAACTCTGCAAATAAAAAAGCACACAATAGTGCCAAAACACATGCAAATGAAGAAATGTTTCATAAAAGTTCAGATCAAAGTGGATTTATTCATACATTTTTAGTCAAATAGATCAAAGTCATGGATAAAAATATACCTTTTTAAGACATTTTGACATTATTTTGGTTAACGTACGAATTAGAAAACCCATAAATGGTCATTTTAACTACATTTGTTTTGTGTAAAAGCAGGATATGATCAAATATTACACCAGAAGACGTATTATGTTTTGCTTTCGCAGATCTGCAGTGTGCTCCTGCAGTCCCGTGTGGTGGCCATTTTGCCTCCCTGTTATAATGTAATCCAATTGCAGAGACAAAATGTGAGATGCACTTACTAATCAGCTGAGTGCAGGTTAATGCGGTGTTTATGCATGGCTGTACAGAAATTAATCCATTTAAACCTGGTTAATCCAGGGGCAATAACACTGTGTGTTGCAGCGTGTGGAATGGTGTGGACTGATTGAAGGCTTTAGAGCTCGAACAGGAAGCTGCAAGCCTAGAGTTGTGAGCTTTACCCAAACACTCCAGATTTCACTTCCTGTTTCTGGGAAATCTGATATTGCTTGTTAGAATTAAAAGCTGCTGTGTGCTGCAGTAGTTAGTCAGTACCTGCAGGAGATGATGGTGTATAATGTTTAGATTTCCTCCCTCCAGGCTCAGTTCATGCTACGTCTATAGCAGCCAGTCGCGTAGAGCAGGCTCTGTCCGAGGTGGCCTCCTCCATGCAGAGCAGTGCCCCCAAACACGGACCCATGCACCCCTGGATGACCCTGGCTCAGATCTGGCTGCACGCAGGTATGTAGGCAAACCAACAGGCCGCTACACGCATGGAAGTGCAACAGATGTTCAAGTGCTTGGCAAGTGTGTACATGTTTGTGTCGGTCCAAAACATTTCCATCAGGAGAAACGCAGCCCCAGCTTAAAAAACGATGCAAATATAAAAATACATCTTCCCCAACTTGACAACACGTGTTTAAGCTTCTTGTAGCGTTTTGTATTTGCAGTGTTTCGTTCATGCAGTGCATTTGGTTAGTGTTTCCTAAATGCTGCGCATGTGTTGTCAAGTAGGTGAAGATGTTTCTTCATTTGCATGTGTTTTGGCAAATGTTTTGTTTTTATATTTGCATAGTTTTTTAAGCTGTGCTGCGTTTCACCTAATGAAAGTGTATTGGGCTGTTGTAGCGCATAAGTTGGCCACCATAGTTTTGATGTTATCTGCGATAACAACATTTTGTCATTTAGGCAGTAATAAAGACGAAACCTCCGGAAGAGCACATGCGAATGATCTATTATGACTTAAGCACCAAAGATAATACAGAAATTATTTTGCTCCAATAATGGTAGGGACAATTCTGTCCTCTAAAATACTGAAAGGGACCGTCCAAATGCCAAACTACGCCCTTGGTTTTACACAACAACACAAACAGTCTGTCTGCTAGTTCTCCGTATGATTGTCTTTTAGTACTGAAATCAGCTCCTAGGGCGTAGGCAGATTAAATCACTTTTAGAGTAAACCCCATTCTCCTGTCTGCCTCCCCAGCAGACGCATACATAGGCAGTCTGAAGAGTATAATAAACAAACACACACACACACACACACTGTTTATCTCTCCAGCCGCTTCCTGTCAGAGGTGGTCATTTCCAGCCTGGCGACACCGCTAATACAATCATCCAATCACAGGCCAGACGAACAGACGGTTAGAAGTCATCTCCTCCCTCCGTCCCCTCCTCTGGTTGGTCTGTGGTTCTGCGCACGGTGCATTAGACCACCTTGATGCTGAAACATTATAAAAAATGTAGCTTCGTTCTTTTGCGAATGTGTCATCACGATTATTACACTAAGCTGTCTGTTTGTGGCTTTTATTTTTAAATGCATAATTTCAGTTTGAGAGGTTTCAAAATGTAACTTGAGATGGAGCACTTTCACGTTGTGCCACACAATATCAGCATTTATGGGAATTGCAGTCTTGCTTTGACGAGATGGTGATTATATCGACTGCTATCTATTTGTTCAGTAAGTATACAGCGCCCTTGCACTCATGTTTGAAATAGTTCCTCCTCCTCTCTTCTTCTCTTCTTTATTCCTCTCCTTCCTGCTGACTACCCACCCCCCGTTTTTCAATCCCTCTCCTTTTCTCCCCACTTCCTCCTCTCATCTCTTGATGTTTTCCTGCTTCCTATTTGCCTTTATCCTCCACCTGCTTTCTTTTGTGTTGCTTTCATCACCTCCCTTTTCCTCTTCTCCCATCTTTTTTACTATCCGTTTCTTCTTACCGGTATCTACTTTCCTTCCATCCTATTACTGTCCTGCCTACTCTTTACATTCGTCTCCCCTATCCTCCCCCTGGTTCCTTTTTTAGTTCTCATTACCCTTTCCTCTTCTTTTGATCCGCATCTCCTCCCGTCTCTCATACCTCATTTCCTCTTCTCTTATTTCCTTCCCTTTTCGTCTTTTTTTAAGCTCCTTCCTCTCCTAATCTCTCCTTCCCCCTCCGATTATCGACCTGTCCTCTCACCTCTCCTAATGGCTCATCTCCTCTTTCCTTCTCCCCTTACACCCCCTCTCCTCTTTCATTCTTTTGTTTTACTTTTCCTCTATCCTCCCCTGCTTCCTTTTCCAGCTCATCTCCTGTTTCCTCTTCTTTTATTCCCTCCCTTCTCCTCTTTCATTTTCTCTCCTTTCCTCTCTTGATCAATCCTCCAATAATACCCCTTTCCTTCTCTCCTCCTCCTGTCTCTCCTCCCCCTGTTTCTCCTCCTCATGATGTGTGGAACAGTATCGTGCTATTTGTGGATTTTACTCAAATACACTGATGTTAAGAAGGCTGCAAATCTCACACTTTAGAAACGGGAAATATTCTCTGATGTTTGGACCCCCCCCTCCCCCCTCTTTTACAGCGGAGGTGTACACCGGCATGTCGAAGCCGGCTGAAGCCTCGGCCTGCACACAGGAAGCCTCCAACCTCTTCCCCACGTCCCATAATGTACTGTACATGAGGGGGCAGATCGCAGAGCTCCGGGGGAACATCGAGGAGGCCAAGCGCTGGTACGAAGAGTCGCTGTCCATCAACCCAACACACGTCAAGACCATGCAGAGACTGGTAACTCACACACACACACACACACACACACACACACACACACACACACACACACACACACACACACACACACACACACACACACACACACACACACCAGTGTATCCCCTATATACAAATAGCGGCGGTGCAGCGCCGCTGCTGAAATATGCACGCCGCTGCTAAGGGGGCGCCAGCCAGGTACCCAAAAAAATAATAATAATTTGTTTGTTTTTTTCCTTTGTTTTTTTTTTATTAAAATAATAATAAGTGTCGACCCTTTTTCATTTTTGATTGTTTGTTATGTGGAGTTGTAGTATTTGTGTTACTGTATGTTCAATAAAGGTGTATTGTTGCTAAATCTTGAGACATTGCCACTGTATGTACTAGGCAGGGCCAATCTTTGGCATCGGGCGGTCGCCTAGTGCGCCAGATCTGGGGGGCGCTGCGCTGGTAGCTCTGGGAGGGGCAAAAACATTTTTGACCGGTGGCGCTCATCCTAATTTTTGGCCTTGATGTAACAAAATTCATAATTAAGTAAAGGTAACACCCTTTTCACCCCGGTTACACTTTTCATTTCCCCTGTACGATGGGCGCTGTAAGTGATGAAAGTGGGGGATGTTGGCTTATCAGGCGCTCACAGCGAAAGTGCGAGCGAGAGAGAGAGGGAGAGAGAGAGAGGGCGCACCGGTACCGGCGCTGTTGTTATTAGAATCTGGTGCTAGCAGCGCTAACGGATATAAGAAGTAGATGTTTCAACAACCAGGGTGGAGGATAGCTCTCCTGTCAGACTGAGAGGCTCAGTGAGTTATCTCAGTGGGTCTCAAACGTTTTGACCACAAGTTATGTAAACACATATTTCCAAGGCACTCCTTTATAATTATTAGGATAAATAAAAACAGGTTTGAAATCATTCCAATGTATATACTATAGGAGAGTAAACCAAAAATATCGTTTAAAGTTGGAGAGATAAAAAAATATGCATGAATAAATAAATGTTAACTAGGTAAAATAAGATATGAATGAACAACAAAAATAAAATAAGTTACATTTATTTGTTATTGGCTATGGTAGGTTATTGGTTATGTTCACATACTTATTTGATTATTAAAATGTAAACCAATCTTTTTCATATGGGTGTTTTAGAGTTGTACCCCCTAGATCAGGGGCCGTATTCACAAAGCATTTTATCTTACCGCTAGGAGTGCTCCTAACTCGCGCTAAAACATTTTACGTTGGAGTTTTTTCTTAAAAGTTATTCACAAAGCCGCTGAGACCTACTCATACTAAGGATACATCACTAAGAGTGAACTAAGAGTGACACGACGTTGCTATGGATTACGTCGATTCTCGTGCATGAGTTTAGAAGCGGTCAGTACGGTGATTGGTTGTTCAGAGCAGGCGGTCTCGGTGAAACTCATCCGCAACATCCCACAAACGAGCCCACTAAATCACAGAAAAACAAGGAAATAGCCTAGGCTAGAAATGTATTCCTATCAAATAGTTATGGACAGTGCAGTTAGCAGAATACACGCATGATGACAAGTTTGTGCAGACCACGATAATTACGTTTTATATGCACGTTAAAGAGAGAGAGCAAACAATAAAAATACGTAAATTGCATTAAATCAAGGAGGCAATTAAAAGCACCCTGCAAACTATTATCCAATGAGCATATTTCCAGCACTTAAACACTTTCAATAACAGCCCATACCGCCGTTCAAGTCCCCCTATCATGATGAATGAAAGGGAAGACAAAGTTAAACGCAAGTGACACCCAACTGGTACATGGTGCCTCTCAAAAAGCTGCCTCAGACCGCTCTCCATTAAAATACGCGAATCATGGGTAGATCCAGGCCACTTTGCAACAACATCAAGAATGTTAAAAGTTGCATCAAAAACAATCTGCGTGTTGATGGAATGTACTTTCTTTATATTGACGAACACGTCCTCATCTTTTGATGGCGCACCGGGCTTACCTGCAATTGCCATGAAGTTGGCTTTGATCCTGTGTAGTTGTTGATTGTCCAAAGGAAACCGGATAAACTGTTGGCTGATATGTGGTCTAGAGAGCGCGTTGATGGTTTGGTTTATGGCACGCCTGACTGATGGTTGCGATATTCCTAAATCGTCGGCATTGCAAAGTTGCATTTTCCCTGTTGCTAAATATCGTAGTGTTGCCAAACATTTTATTTCCGGACTAATCGGGTTATTCCTGTTAGTCGGGGATGTTATTGCATCCCGCACTAATTCCACAACAAGTTTGATACCCTCACAATTTAGCCTATATCTCTTGATCAATTCACAGTCTTCCATTGTCTCCAAAACATTTCGTCTCGCAGCCATTTTCAGATTCTTTGTGAATAGGTCTTACTGAGGTAGGAGTCCTCTCGAGGACTTTTAAGCTCTCCTAAACTTAGGTGCTACTTTTAGGCCTAAAATACTTTGTGAATTGCTCTTAGTGAATAAAATTAGGAGTCCTAAATTTAAGACTGACACGCCCATTATGTTTAGGAGTTTCTCCTAAATTCGCCAGTTAGGAGCTACTTTTAGACCTAAGATCCTTTGTGAATACGGCCCCTGGTCTCTAGTAATTGTGTGCTCAAAGTGCACCAGATTGAAGCATTTTACTTTAAAATGTTAAAAAAAATCTTCCCGGGGGGCCATACCCCCGGACCCCCCTAGAGCAGTGGTTCCTAACCTAGGGAGCGCGCCCCCCTTGGGGGGGCACCAAAGATCACAGGGAGGGGGCCAGGCCTCAGATGATTTGAGGCCAAATATCATATTTAGACTTTTTTTTTTTTTTACATATAATTGTAATGCAATACATGATTGTCACTAAAAGCCTTGTCTCTACATTACAATCAAATATAAAAAATAATTGATTAATTCATTTTAATAAAAATTCAACTTATTAAAGGCATAAAAAGACAGAAATGTATAATTCTTTCTTTAATAGAAATGTTTTCTTCTGCCCATAAAGTGTCCAAACCAGGCTTTTCTGGATAAGTGCATTTTTAAAACATAGTCATTGTCCATGCCGGTTTCAGTTGGATTATTTGTCAACAGTTTCTCCGATCAGATCGGTCTCCTCCATTTTGTAGATTATTTACGATTTTTGAATCCACATAAACACATCGGCAAAATCCGGTTTACTTTGAACATGTGTTTTAAACAGTATAACCCCTTTGTGAATTGGTTCCACTTGCGCCGTCGTTTAATTTCTTCATGCAGCGGGAACCCAAATGAATTAATCCTGACTCCAATAACCATCAAAGTCACTCCAATAGTGCTCCTTAATTACGCTTTCATCCTCGCAACTTCCAACCAGTGTTAATTTCGTCAACGAAAACTATGACGAAAAATGTTCGTCAACGACACTTTTTTACATGACTAAGACGAGACGATGAACAGCTAAAAATAGATTCTTGATAACGAAAACTTTGATGAAATTTATTTTTAGTTGACGAGACGAGACGGGACTAAGGTGTTAATGGTGGACTAACGGACATTCAAAATGCAGGGTATTTTCCCCCAATTGTCCGTCTTATCTGTCAAAATGCATCTTACGTTTCTAACTTGCAATATCATTATTTCCGCTCTCTTCACTCCAGAAGATACTTCAATACTGAATACATTTGAAGCCATTTTGACGTATATTAGCTATGTCAATAAGTTTCTGTTTTTGTAGTGTATTTGTCTTTTGTAGAGATTTTTCATTTATTCTTTATATATAAAATCTCGCTTTGAGCAACAAATTGTCTAGAACCGGCCCTGGTACTAGGCCTCAAGAGCCTGTGCTGGCAGACACATAGAAACAAATTGGCGGGGCGCACTTCCCACGTGCACACACTAAAAAATTCCACGCACTCCGCGCTCACATTATGCTGGGCCCGCGTGCCTTAGCACCGCTGCTATGACTCCATCCTAGGGGAAACACTGCACACTCACTCAACCACACACACACAACCACAACCACACACATACACTCACTCACTCAACCACACACACACACACACACACACACACACACACACACACACACACACACACACACACACACACACACACACACACACACACACACTCAACCACACACTCAACCACACACTCACTCAACCGCACACACATACATCCCACAACAAACACACCAGGGTTTCCCTCACATTCATATCATAATATTTAATTGAAGTGTCCTGGTTTTAAAAGCTGCTTTACAGTAATGTAATTTAACATTTATTTTTCTTGACCCACAAATGCATTATTCCACATTACTGATGAATATTTATCAAATGTAAAAAAGTGTAAATATTTTATCAAGGAACTTAAAGGTCGACCCCAGTACAGTATATCGTTCCAAAATCGATATTGCTGTATTTGGTTAAGAATCTTGTAAAATGTGATACTTCATATCGCCTAGACCTTATATAAATGTGGATGTTTTTTTAAAATACACAAAAAAAAGTAAAAGAAATATCAAAGTGAGTGGTTTTCAGGATGCGAGTCCTTCGTGTGTACACCAAATTGATAAACTGATATAAGTTGTAATTTCACTCCCCTCTTCCTCTTCCTCATCCTCTGCTCAGGGTCTGATCCTCCACCAGCTGCAGCGCTACAGTCTGTCAGAGAAAGTACTGCGGGACGCTGTGCAGGTCAACAGGTAGGGGTGTGTGTGTGTGTGTGTGTGTGTGTGTGTGTGTGTGTGTGTGTGTGTGTGTGTGTGTGTGTGTGTGTGTGTGTGTGTGTGTGTGTGTGTGTGTGTGTGTGTGTGTGTGTGTGTGTGTGTGTGTGTGTGTGTGTGTGTGTGTGTGTGTGTGTGTGTGTGTGTGTGTGTGTGTGTGTGTGTGTGTGTGTGTGTGTGTGTGTGTGTGTGTGTGTGTGTGTGTGTGTGTGTGTGTGTGTGTGTGTGTGTGTGTGTGTGTGTGTGTGTTTCTTTGTAGCCTTTATTTAACCAGGTGAAAGCCCCTTGAGATCAAAAGATCTCTTTTTCAAGGGTGACCTGCAGGACATTAGTTACACATGTAACATAAAAACAACAGAACAACAATAAGGATGACATACAACATAATGTACAGGGTACAGTTTACAAACTCTATTTACAGTGACAGGTACCATGAGTATCAAGCATGTCACCCAACCGAGTTTTAAAATGATGCAGGGGAACCAAAGTGCTCAGTTTTAAACATGTTTGCAGACTGTTCCAAGTCAGTGGAGCTGCACAACTAAAATCTTTCTTCCCTAAGACAGTCCTAGCACTTGGCACATTTAATAAAACAACATCATGAGATCTCAGGCAATAAGTACTTTCAATTCGTCGAGAGATCAGAGAGCAGATATAAAAAGGTAGTTTACCCAACATGGCTTTGTAAATGAACATGTACCAATGACTGAGCCTCCGTACAGTTAGTGAAGGCAGACCTGCCTTGGCATACAGGGTACAGTGATGAGTAAGTGCTTTACAGTTGGTAACAAATCTCAGAGCACTGTGATAGGCGGCATCTAACTTTTCCAGGCAATGGGCAGGTGCATTCATATAGATCAAATCACCATAGTCCAGCACAGGTAAAAAGGTCACAGTGACTAGCCTTTTCCTGGCTTCAAATGAGAAACAGGACTTGTTTCTAAAAAAGAAGCATAGTCTAACCCTCAGCTTTTTAAGCAGATTAATGACCTGAAGTTTAAAAGTAAGACAATCATCAAGCCAGATACCTAGGTATTTATAACAGGTAACCACTTTGAGTACTTGTCCTTGCATAGTAACAATATCCAAAGCAGTGTCTGTAGTCTTTTTAGCTTTTGAAAAGAGCATTACCTTGGTTTTATCAACATTTAAAAGAAGCTTTAGTTCAGAGAGCTGAGTCTGAATAATGTTAAAAACAACAATTTAACACCAGCCCTCTTAATGGAGGGACCTGCACAGTACATCACGGTATCATCCGCATTAAAAATGTAAAGTAGCTTCATCCACATTTTCACCTAAACTGTTGATGTATATGGAAAATAAAAGTGGACCTAAAACAGAACCTTGAGGAACACCATTATCAATGTTTAACCACTCAGAAGACAGCCCATCAAAGTGAACACATTGGGACCTTTCAGAGAGATAGTTCACAAACCACCCCACTGCATGGCTGGATATGCCAATACTGAGTAGCCTCTGCTTCAAAATGCGATGATCAACGGTGTCAAACGCTTTGGAAAGATCAATAAACAGAGCTGCACAACTCTGCTTATTGTCTAAAATACTCGTAATGTCATTCACCACTTTGATTGTTGCAGTGATGGTGCTATGTTGCTTTATGAAGCCTGACTGATGTTTAGACAGGATATCATTTGTACATAAAAACTCCTTTACTTGGCCTATAGTTATTTAAAATAGTTGCCTCCCCTCCTTTTAGCAAAGGCAAGACATAAGCTGACTTCCATACTTTTGGAATTGCATTTGTGCTGAGGGAGAGGTTAAAAAGAGTAGTAAGAGATGGAGCAATAAAATCTGCAGCTATCTTTAAAAAGAAAGGTTCTACGTTGTCCGGGCCAGCCGGTTTCTTAGGATCTAACTTAGATAATGCTTCATGAACAACATTAACAGTAAAAGGAGTAAAACTGAAAGGGCTTTCCAGACCACATTGTTCAGAGTCACGGATTGGGGTGTTCACAGCAGCAGAGTTAGAAACAGAATCAAACAGAGAGCCACAGGAAACAAAATGCTCATTAAAGCAATTTAGCATAGTAGCCCTGTCCGATATAGAGCCAGATGCTGTGGTAAGGCAAGGAGGTAGCTCATTTCGGATCTCACCGTTGGAGATCAATTTTATGGCTTTCCAAAATGTCCTAGGATTATTTAGGTTTTCTGTGGTTACTGACAGATAGCACTTCGACTTAGCACTTTTGACATTTGAAGTGAAGCTATTCCTTAGCTGCCTAAAACGCAGCCATTCTACCTCTGAGCCTGATTGCCTAGCCTTTGCCCAGGCCTTGTTTCTCTCATGAAGGAGACTGGACAGTTCAGTAGAAAACCAAGGATTGTCTCGTCCCTTTACTCTAAATGTACGCAGGGGTGCATGTCTATCAATGATCTCCATAAAACCAAGATAAAAATAAGACCATGCAGTTTCTACATCAGCACACAGATAGATTTTTCCCCAATCAAACCCCAACAGGTCATGAACAAAACCCTGCTCCACAAAATGTTTTATGTCTCTCTTGATGATAATACGAGGTTTAACCTTTTGAACCTTAGTGTCCCTAATTGTGGCTACAACACAGTGATCACTCAGATCATTCGCAAATACTCCCACAGATCAGTATTTATAGGGAACATTAGTTAGAATGAGATCAATTAGGGAGGATTTATTAGGGGACTTAATGTTAGGGCGAGTAGGACTGTCAACAATCTGAGTAACATTTAAAGAAATACAAAGCTTTTTTAAATCCTCTGATACTGCAGTTAACCAGTCGCAGTTAAAATCACCAAGTAGCACTATTTCCTTGTAGTCTAGTTGCGATAAAAGATTTGCTAACAAAGACAAGGAGTCCTTGCCAGCTGAGGGGGGTCTGTAACAGCCCACCACCATGACCTGTTGCCCCTTTGCCACTTCTATATTTAAGGCTAAAAATTCGAATTGCTTACTGATAGATTTGGAAACTAATGTGGTTACACTGAACTTATTCTTAACATAAATAGCAACGCCACCACCTTTATTAGGCCGGTCGGAAAGATACACATTATAACCATTTAAGGCAATGTCAGAGGCCAAAATATAATTATTTAGCCATGTTTCTGATAAAACATTGGCGTCAGCGTCAGTCGAGCTCGCCCAGATGCAGACAAAATCTAGTTTACCTAACAGACTGCGCACATTCAAGTGGATGAAACCCAACCCAGACCTAGCTTTAAAATCAGCAGGAGTAGCGATCTGACTACTACTACTGGGCGGACCAGGGTTAGGTTGTACATTTCCTGACAGTAATAACAACAAAAAACCAGGCATCTTATCCTCTTAAGCGACACACATACATTGTCATCTACTTTAGAAACACCGGAAAAGTATGCGAGAGTGTGATTTGAGCTTAAGAAGCAGTCCTGAAGAACCATCATCGCAGGAAAACAAAAAAGACAAACATATTTTGTCGAAGTGACTGCCTGTGTGTGTGTGTGTGTGTGTGTGTGTGTGTGTGTGTGTGTGTGTGTGTGTGTGTGTGTGTGTGTGTGTGTGTGTGTGTGTGTGTGTGTGTGTGTGTGTGTGTGTGTGTGTGTGTGTGTGTGTGTGTGTGTGTGTGTGTGTGTGTGTGTGTGTGTGTGTGTGTGTGTGTGTGTGTGTGTGTGTGTGTGTGTGTGTGTGTGTGTGTGTGTGTGTGTGTGTGTGTGTGTAATTGACGTGATCATTCACATTTATATTTCCCTTTCTTCTCTTCTATTTCCTTCTATTGTTTCCTCTTTTTCTCCTCTGCTTCCCTTTTCTCATATCACCTCCTTTTTCCTCTCCGCTTTATTCCCCTCACCTCAAATGTTGTAATATTGTTTTCTCTTCACTTATTTCCTCCCATCTTTTTTCTTTTCCTTTTCCCTGCTTCCTTTTATCTCTCCTTCTCCTCTCCTACCCTCCTTCTGATCTTCTTGTACTCCCCTCTCATCTTCCTTCCTCATCTCCGTCTTTTGTTTCTCTCCCCTGTCCTCACCCTGTTTACATTGATGTCTCTCCGTATCTCGTTCCTCTTCTCTTATTTCCTCCCTTCTCACTTCCTTCCATTTCCTCCTATCCTCTTTCCTTCCCTCCTTTGTTTACACCGGTTTCCCTTTTCATTCTTTCTCTATTTTCCTCCTATCCTCTCCCTGCCTCCTTTTCTCTCATGTCACCTCGCTCTTACTCTCCTCCTTATCCCTCTCTTCTCCCATATCTCCTTTTACACCTGTTTTCTCTTCTCATACGTCCTCCCAACCTCCATTTCTCCTCTTTCATTCTTTCTCTCTCTCCTCCTTTCCTCCTCTCCTCATTCTCTTGATCTCTCCCCTTCCCTCCGATTATACAACTCTCCTCTCATCTCCTATAACATCACGACTCCTGTTTCCTCCTCTTATTTCCTCTCCTCCTGCTTTCTCTTCTCCTCTTTTGTTTCACTCTCTCAAACTCTCTCCTCCCCCCTCAGTACGGCTCATGATGTGTGGAACAGTCTGGGGGAGGTGCTGCAGGCTCAGGGAAACGCCGCTGCGGCAACCGAGTGTTTCCTGACCGCGCTGGAGCTGGAGGCCAGCAGCCCCATCCTGCCCTTCACCATCATCCCCCGAGCACTTTGAGACACACACACACACACACACACACACACACACACACACTAAGGCACACACACACACTAAGGCACACACACACACACACACACTAAGGCACACATGATGGACCTGCATGCACTTGCACCAGGTTTTTCTCCTGTACCCTCACTGTAAATACACACACACACTGTATACAAACTGTAAACATAAATAAACATGTGCGCTTCCCCCTGTCCACCCACTCTTCCCTCAATGCCTTGCTGTAGCTGTGACCCCTGACCATGTGTGTGAGGCCATACATTGCTTGTGTGTGTGAGAGACTGTCTGTGTCTGTGCATGTCTGTAATGTGTGCCAACATGTTCCATATTAGCGTCTGGATGTATGTGATTTGTAGTAAACTGTGTGTGTCTGTGTGTGTTTGTTGTTCAAAGACGTAAATAAAATCCAACTTGAGTTCCCGCTCTGGCGCCGCTAGCATTCAGATGTTTACATTTTGTTTACACGTTATTTAGTCTGTTAATGTTTCCTTTTATTAGCCAAATATTACTGATCACACACACACACACACACACACACACACACACACACACACACACACACACACACACACACACACACACACACACACACACACACACACACACACACAGACACAGATTCCCTCGCTGATCATACAAAGAGGTTCATGGTTACTGTATTGCTGACTCAGCACAGCCAGGTCTAAATGCCAAAACACCGGCTGCATCTACACACAGGACATGAGATATACATCTGCTGATGTCCAAACTGATGGCTGTTCTTTTTTTTATTTTCGTTCAAGCACATGTTGTCTTATCTGTTTCAACTAACAAATGTTTAAATTGTCGATTAGTCTGACAATTTCTTATGAGCTAAATCGTTTAGTCCAAAAAGTTGATACCTCAATAATTTGATAATCACATAATTACATTGATTAATGATAATCAACGTAATATGATTTGAAACAGAGACAAGAAGAACATCTGGATTTGAGAGCTTTTTGTGACATTTGTGCATGAGAAATTGCAGATTAAAAAGATGAATCAATTTTAAAGAGGCCCTGTTGTGCTTTTTGGGGGTTTCCTTTTTCCTCTACTGTGTTACGGAAAGGGTCTACAAAGGCTCAAACAAGTGTGACATCACTATTGGCTAGCTCTCCAACACATTGTACGTGATGTACGGCATCTCTAAGCGGTGGACTAATCAACAGGGCCAACCAGCTAACCAATCAGAGCGGACTGGGCTCTGGTTTCAGACAGAGGGTGAAAAGAGGTGCTGCAGCACAGGCAGTATGAGACAAAGAAAGAGCTTTTGAACATTACAGCATGGAGACATATCACAGTAGAGACACAACATACAAATAGGGCCCTTTTCCTAAAGTTGACGATTATTTTACTGTCAATCGACCAATCGTTGCAGGTCGAGTGTACTCCCTTGTTTACTCATATTTCCATGACATTCTATACATTTGCTTATGTTCCTAATAAGTTCAATATTATTAACATTTTCCAAAAAAGGCTTCAAAGCTAAAGTCATTTTGTGAATAACGCTTTGGTTTAAATGTTATCATCTATCTCTCGGCAAAGAAGCATATTTCCCAAAATGTGAAAATGTTGCTGTAAAATAAAAACCTTTCCATTTGAATTATTGTACATGTTTTACTTATTTTTTGAAAGTATATTTTTTATTTGATAGCATGAGCAGCTATAGTCCCATTAACTGAACACATAAGAGTGCCAAATGCAAATAGTCAAACAGAAATAATATAATGTTGCAATTTCATGTAAGTGCTGTAAAAACCTATACAAACATGAATTTTGAACAAATTGTAAGTATGTAGTTACGAATGTGAAGAGAGTTGCATTCTCTCAATAATCTGATTTCCTTGTGTGTGTAAATGCAACTGGTTATATTGTGTTCTGTGTCCTGCCAGTGTCACGTTAAACACCAGATAAATATACTTTTCATTTGATTATACATGCAAAGGATTATTGTTGTATATTTGATTGTTCCAAGTGTATTGATATTGTTTTAGAAAGTAAATTATAATTCTATTTTCTGGAGAGCTGTGTTACTGAGATGCAGTCGGAGGAATAAAAGGAGCTCGCTCACTGAGTCCTTTGCTGTAAATGAATGACTGAAATGATAGCGATGACAATTATAAAGATAATAAAAGTGGTAAAAAACATGCGAGACTTCTTGTCTGTCTGTTTTATTGTGTTTGAACATATAATAATAATATTGTATTTTTTTTTACTGTGCACTAGATCAACAGAGCCAGCGTGCGAGAGTGGAAAAGTGTTCATTAAATCTGAAACAATTGTTTTCATTCAAGCATAGTATTAAAATTAGGGCTGGGCAAGATAACGCTTTATTATCGCGTTGAGGCGTTAAATCATTAATGCCAACAATTATTTTATCTCGCATAACAGTTTTTTATTATGTGTGTGTATCAGTATTGGCTTAGGGAGGGCGTCATCACGCGTCTCAATCAATGAGAAAATTTGGCAGCACATTTTTTTCAATATTCTAATTTTGGGTTCTCTCTAAACCGTAATCATCAAGATTAAAACACATAGCCTATATAATATATGAGTTTCCCTTTTTAAATAGAAATACTGAAATTAATCAACTTTTCCACGATATTCAAATGTTTTGAGATTTAGCTGTAATCCTATTGTAACTAACTGGTAAGAATTATTGACATAAAATCTGAAAAACTCAGAGATGAAATTGACGTTTTGCTTAGAGGGTCGATACGTAGATTGTAACAGTTAAGTATTCAAAGCTAGAAAAGTCTCCAAAACAGCACTTGGAACATGTGAAGTCATTAGAGAAAATGGTAGCAAGTCCTCCACCTCTCTTATTCTGTCTGTATGAGAACTGGATCATTTTATACATAGGCCTACATGATTTCAGGCAATGTATTAGGTGGAGCAGAAATGTGTCCTGAAAACCCACAACATACTTTTTACCACTTCCTGTTCCCTCGCCTCGAAGTCAATTTATTGAATGTGTTTGTCGTTAAATGCCTGACATATGGTCTGGTGTTAACCAAGCTGAAGAGATTACACGTTTTGGCCTACGATATAAAATACGTCAGTAAATACGTGAATATCCAAAGCTGCTATTTACTTTGACTGATTGAAAAATAAACAAAATGGTGTTTGCTAATTCACTGAAAAAAATGTGTTGAGTATTGTTTAACGTGTGTTGACCACAAAGATTATTTTCTGCAATATGCTGAATTCCAATAGAAAATGGGAACCGCAGTGCATTCTGGGGCATCGTGGCCATTTTAGGAGGATAGTGTGGTGCCACTTGATAGGACATAATTCACCTCAGGATATTGTGTTGCAACAAGGACACATTAGAGCGAGCAACGGAAGCTAGGTGCATTCATGCTAGCTTCACGTGCAGTAACAAGCTAATGTCTTACCTGTCTGAATGTTTTGTGTTAATAAAGTGTGGAGTTCCTGAACACACCGACTCCGACTCCCATTCCTCGGCTCTGCACTGGTGACCCTGACGTTTTCGAGAAAGTTTCGGAAGACTCAATGAACATGGCTAATCGCCATGTTTTTGTAAAGCTGCCGGAGTGTTGGGAGCATGCCGCTGCGGCGTGGTTTGCACACCTGGAGGCGCACTTCGCCTGCCGACAAGTCCGTGATGGGGATTTGAAATACTACCATGTAGTAGCAGCGCTGGGAAGCTCCACGTCATCCAGGTTGGTGGGATTTATCGCTGACCCCCCACACCATGGCAAATATGAGGCGATTAAGGCCCTTCTCCTTAAGACATTTAGCTTATCTGCTAAGGAGAGGGCCCGCCAGATTCTTCAAGGTCTAGGGCAGGGATGGGCAAATGGCGGCCCCCACCTCCTCTTTTTGCGGCCCTCAGAATAATTTATAAACAACGTAATTAATTAAAAAATATATTTACTTGTAGTACTGATACCGTCCACTAGACTCCTAGTTACGTCGCGAGCTGCGTACATGATTTCAAATACCGCGAAATAATCTGTGACGCATTTGTGTGCATTGTGTTTGTTTCCCGGGGAAACCCTCACAAGAAACACCGGCTGTTGTTATGCCTGCTGTGACGTTAAGTTGCCGCTTGCAATTATGCCTTTACAAGCTTAAAAGTTGTATTTATCATCTGAATTTGGCGAAACAAGTTTAATATTCTTAAAACCAAGACTTTGTTTACTTGAAATCAGATGAAAACAAACTGTCACGGACCCTGCCATGTTATCTATGATTACTACGCTTTTCATTCATAATTTCAGCTGGAGGGAGGGGGAGTGGTGCTGAGGAACAGCAGAGTGTGGGCTGACAGGTGTCTGTGTTGACATTCCCCTTATTGTGGAATAAGTGACTTCATCCAGCACAATGAGAGACAGGCACTTCTTTGGGAATGTTTAAGACGGGGTGAGTGAGTGTTGACATTTTTTAATCCTATGCAACTGGTTGATGGTTTTGTAGTCGAGGTCGGACGGTTTTAAAAACGAAAGCATTTACGTGCTAAACATTCACGCGAGTAATCCAATGAATCAAATGGAAATAAGGTTTTTAACACATGCACGGAATAATATTGCCAAACTAGTTAGTGAATATAGCAAACTTTATTCAATAAGTCAAGTATTTACTCCCGGAAAATGTTTATGTATGATGATATAATGTTAACTTAGCTCACTATGGAAACAACGTCGGACATCTACAAACGCGTCCTGTATCCGATCTCAAAATGTGCCATTTGCACAATGTGTCATGTATGCAGCCCTTGTTTTGCACTTGCGCGCACGTCGCGGCACTTTGCGAGCGTCTACCGGCTCGGGCTGCATTTTACACCGAACATATAATATACCGTTCGAAACATCTATTTGCCGCCGAACGCCACCTCACTCAAGTCGACCCAAGTCATACCGTCAGTGGCGGCTGGTGGAAAATATTTTTGGTGGGGCTGTTGATATAGTGAGTAAAAACATTTTTTTTGGGAGAAATTACCCCTTAAATTGGGACTGATACCGTCATATACCGTATACCACGGTATGATCTCAGCAAGGTATGACGGTATGAAAAAAATGATACCGCCCATGCCTATGTGACACTCAGCGCCCCCGCTACAGTCAAGAAGGCTTGGGGGAGACTGGACACGACAACAGCAAGCCGGCATGGAGACACAGGAGAGTGTTTTTACCACGCACGGTTCGGAACCAGCGCGAAGACGTGTGTCGCTCCCTGCAGCTACAAGCCTCCGGGAAACGGAGGAGCCAGCGCTCGGTAGTGGCCCTGAGCGTTGGCGGCACGAGCAGGCTACTCTTCGTCGGCGACAGAGTCTCGGGAAGCTTGTTTTTGTGTGACACGGGAACTCAACGGAGTGTAGTTCCTGCTTCGAGGGAAGACGTCGCTCTTGGGGGCAGTGTTCATTTTGGCAGCTCTTTTTGATTTAGTCTTAGTCTTAGTCTTTAGACGAAAATGGTTATTAGTTTTAGTCACATTTTAGTCATTCCTATCCTTCGTAGTTTTAGTCTAGTTTTAGTCAACGAAAACTCAAAACGTGTTAGTCTAGTTTTAGTCGACGAAAACTCAAAACGTTTTAGTCAACTTTTAGTCGATGAAAAATTAAATTTTAGTCAACTTTTAGTCAAAATGTGTCTCGATACTCTCTGAACGCTCCGTCCCCGGCAGATCTCTGTGTCCGCTGCAGCATGTCTGTTAGGCCCCGCCCCCCAGAAAACAGAGAGACACAGGGAGATCGCTCTTCTGGAGTGAAGAGAGCGGAAATAATGATATTGCAAGTTAGAAACGTAAGATGCATTTTGACAGACAAGATGGAGACTTGGGGGAAAATATGCTGCATTTTCAATGTCCGATAGTCCACCATTAACACCTTAGTCCCGTCTCGTCTCGTCAACGAAAACTAAAAATACATTTCATCAAAGTTTTCGTTATCAATAATCTATTTTTAGCTGTTCATCATCTCGTCTTAGTCATGTAAAAAAGGTTGTTCACAAACATTTTTCGTCATAGTTTTCTTTGACGAAATTAACATTGCTTGGGGGACATGGACCGCGGTTGACGACGGCTAATGGCGGCCCCATTCGCACATACGGTGTGAGGCCTATGTGTTTGTGCATTGGAGGACAACATTTCAACTGGGATTTTGTGACAGCAGACATTTATTTTCCCCTTCTCGGGGCGGATTTTTTATGTGCTCACGGACTCCTTGTGGACGTTAAAAATAAACGTTTGGTTGATGCCTTGACGTTTTCCTCCCTCGTTTGTACACTTGGTAAGGCGGCTTACGCTGTCGGACTCGCTGTTGGGAGCGGACATTTTTCTCAGGCTGTTGGCTGACTTTCCAGACCTGACACTGCCCACCTTCTCCGCGCTCACCACCAAGCATGGGGTGGAGCACCACGTCACCACCGAAGGTCCCCCAGTCTTCGCCAGGGCCCGGCGGTTGAACCCTTCTAAGCTTGCAGTAGCGAGGGCGGAGTTTTCAACTATGGAACGCCTGGGTATCGTCCGTCGTTCTGACAGTCCTTGGGCCTCCCCTCTACATGTCGTTCCCAAGCCTAACGGTGGTTGGTGCCCGTGTGGGGATTACCGCCAGCTCAGCGACGCCACGACACCTGACCGCTACCCGGTGCCGTACATTCAAGACTTCTCGGCACATCTGGCCGGTACGTCGGTGTTTTTGAAAGTTGACCTGGTGCGTGGTTACCACCAGGTGCCCATGCATCCCCTGGACATCCCTAAGACAGCAGTGATAATGCCGTTTGGACTTTTTGAGTTCCTGCGAATGCCTTTTGGGCTCAAGAACGCCGCCCAAACGTTCCAGCACCTGATGGATTCGGTGCTGCGGGACCTGTCGTTCGTGTTCATCTACCTGGACGACATACTCGTCGCCAGCGCTTCGGTGGAAGAGTACCTGTCACACCTCCGAGCCCTTTTCACGAGGCTCAGCCAACACGGGTTGATCATCAATCCTGCAAAGTGCCAGTTTGGGGTTTTTGATATTTACTTCCTCGGGCACCGCGTCACCAAAGGCGGTGCAGCACCCCTGCCGGCGAAGGTGGAGGCTGTTGCGGCTTTTCCTTGCCCGCTCACAGCCCGGTCACTCCGTGAGTTTCTGGGGATGGTGACTTTCTACCACCGTTTCATCGCCCGGTCACATTATGCGGCCGCTGTATGAGGCTTTGAAGGGTACGACCCCCATCCAGGTAATCGACTGGACGGCAGAAGCTGAGTCTGCTTTCACGGAGGTCAAGACCACGTTGGCTCAGGCGGCCCTGTTGGCGCACCCATCATCCACGGCTCCCATCTCCATTACCACAGACGCATCGGATTACGCTGTTGGTAAGTGCACGAGCAATGGGTGAAGGGCGCTTGGCAGCCACTCGCCTTTTTCAGCCGCCAGCTGACGTCCAGGGAATGCAGGTACAGCGCTTTTGACCAAGAGCTCCTTGGACTTTATTTGGCCGTGCGGCACTTCCGTTTTTTGCTGGAAGGCCGTGAATTTATGGCGTTTGTCGACCACAAGCCGCTCACGTTCGCCATGTCTAAAGTGGCGGAGCCTTGGTCGGCACGTCAGCAGCGGCAGCTTTCCTACACCTCGGAGTTCACCACAGACATTAAGCACGTGGTTGCCAAGTCGAACCTGGTTGCAGATTGCCTTTCCAGGGTCGTCATCGGAGCCGTCCAGTTGGGCCTGGACTATACTCACATGGCGGCGGACCAGGTCACAGACCCCGGCGTCCAGGCTCTGAAGGTGGAGGGCGCGGGGCTGCGCTTGGAGGACGTGGTATTCGGCGACGAGGGCGTTACCCTCCTGTGTGACGTCTCCACGGGCCTGTCGCGGCCAGTCGTTCCGGCCAGCTGGAGGCGCTCTATGTTCGAGGCAGTGCACGGACTGTCACACCCCGGCGTTAAGCCTTCGGTGCGCTTGGTGGCCGTGAAGTTCGTCTGGCATGGGCTGAAAAAGGACGTGAGGACTTGGGCTGGTGAGCTAAGGTGCACCGCCACACGAAGGCCCCTTTGGAGCGTTTCCTGGTGCCTGAGAGGAGGTTTGACCACGTCAATATCGACCTGGTTGGTTCATTGCCCTCCTCTCCTCCTACCTCTTCACCATGGTGGACAGGACGACCCGTTGGCCGGAGGCGGTTCCTCTCGTGTCAACATCAGCCGCAGACATTGCCAGGGCTTTCATTGCGACGTGGGTGTGTCGTTTTGGCACCCCGTCAGACATTTCCTCGGACAGGGGCTCACAGTTCATGTCCGAGCTCTGGAACGCCGTGGCGAGTGGTCTGGGGGTTAAGCTGCACAGGACTACCGCTTATCACCTTCAGGCTAACGGCCTCTGTGAGCGGTTCCATCGCTCCATGAAGGCGGCCCTCAAGGCCGGCCTCACGAACGGGAATTGGGTCGACAAGCTGCCCTGGGTGACGCTGGGCCTGAGGACGGTGCCTAAAGAGGACCTGCAGTGCTCTACGGCTATGATGGTATACGGTCAGCCGCTGATGGTTCCTGGGGATTTCCTCCCTAATGCATCGGCTCCCTGGTCGGCGACAGCCCAGCGGGCTTTCCTGCAGGATGTCGCTGGGTCTTTTGCTCCGTTCCCTACTAATCAGCACGGTACTCAAGTGTGCCGGGTTCCGTGCACGTATTCATCCGGCACGATGCACACAGAGGCCCCCTACAACCCCCTTACGATGGACCTTTCCGGGTTTTGGAGCACGGGGACAAGCACCTGGTGGTCGACCTGGGTGGCAAAGCCGAGCACGTCTCTGTGGACCGGGTGCTCACCTGGACTTAGACCAGCCGGTGGTGCCCCCCGGCTGTGACCCCTCTCACGGGTTTAGGACCTGTAGTTCCGGTCCCTCCTCTTCCGGGGGCCGCACAGGCGGATGTCGCTTTTCCGACTCCCGTTCTCAGGAGTCATGGGGGTCGGCGCGTCGTTCCTCCCCGCCGCACAGACTTTGTTTACATGTGAATTCTGGGGGGGCTTGTGTGGTGCCACGTGGCATGATTCACCTCAGGATATTGTGTTGCAACACGGACCCGTTACAGCGGGCACCGGAAGCTAGGTTCATTCATGCTAGCTTCACATGCAGTAACAAGCTAATGTCTTACCTAATGTTTCGTGTTAATAAAGTGTGGAGTTCCATACTGAACACACCGCCTCCGACTCCCATTCCTTGGCTCTACAATAGCGTAATTAGTAACCCTTGCAGGTGTCAATATCTATCAGCTTTCACCAATCATCTGTCAGCTGTATTCCGACCAACATTAATAAAGGATGTGCGAAATATAAATGCCCTTACAAAGCTATAAGTAGGCTACTAACAGTGGAGCATTATTAATATTAAAAAGAGTTAACTAATGTCATCGGTCCATATGAATTCAGAGAAAACTGACCGAACACTGTTACCAATGTCGACGATTTAAACATTTGGAGGCCCATGTAAAGTTTACAAAGTGTGTGGATAAAGCATAAAGGACCTTCAAATGTACAGGTTTATTGACAGCTATAGAATCATCCAGACAGACCTCAGCGTCGGCTTATCATGCTTAATAGATCTTGCAGTATTTGTACGTATGCTGCGATATTGTGTGTGGTGTTCCCTCTCGCTGTGACCTCGGGCCAGGGTGTGTGTTACTCTCTCAGGTGTGTGTCTGTCAGTGCATAGATGTGTCCTCCTTTGTGTGTTTTTATCAGAGGATTACAGCGCTGACAGGCTTTGTCTGTGAGTGTCAGGTTCACCCCCCCAACACACACACACATACACACACACACACACACACACAAACACACTGCTGCCAGACTGCAGGTATCACTAACAATTTGTCTCCCTTTAAAGGTCACGACCTCATCCAGGAAGTTCACATTGTTCAGTAAAATGTTAGTTGGTTGGCTAAATGTTCTTTTAATATATTTTGTTGAGTACAGACAAGAGAAACAAATATAGACACAACTGTGTGGGTAAGCAACACCCTCTCAGACCAAAAAGGAATTATAAAATACATAAAGGAGCCTCAGTCCACTGGCCCCTCTTCGTTCCTACCCTCACCGATGACTATGAAGGATGGGTCATGAACGAAAGAACAAGCGGCTGGGTACCCGACTCAGAAAAAAATCTTCTTTTTTTTCAGCTTTTTACAGTAAAATTATTGAAAACAAAATTGGGACATTGGTTGTTTTTCATTGGAAATCTTTTTTTTTTTTTTTTGTAAAGATTTTTAAAAATGATGTAGTTCTTCATATATTGTTCAAATAATTAATACTGCACAATAATTAGTGACTGCACACGGTTCATTAAGAGTATTGAATTTCAACTCACCCAATATCTAATCTGAATCTAAATCTGGAGATTAGACGCCCACTGTTGGTGATTACAGTCAGTGTTAGAGTTACAAAAAAAAGAAAAAATATTGTTATTTTGGAACTGCAAAACGACACACCAGTGTTTCTAAAATTTGATTGTTTTTCAGCGCTAAAAAAACACTTTCTATAAAGGTTATACCTGGGTTGTGTGTGCATTAGGTTACTTACATGAGCATCTTTTTTAGCAAATGTTTAGTGATTTACACAAAGGAACAAAGCATGTTGGGAGTAAAGACACAAAAAGGAAAATAATAACCGTAATATTTAGAATATCTTTCCATACAGTATCATGGGACGTCCAACCCTAACACACACTCTCTTGGCTGTCAGGTGAGGAACTTAAATATGTATGTGTGTGAAAGCTGGAGCAGGAGTTGCAGGAGTGTGTGTGTGCGTGTGCGTGTGTGTGTGTGTGTGTGTGTGTGTGTGTGTGTGTGTGTGTGTGTGTGTGTGTGTGTGTGTGTGTGTGTGTGTGTGTGTGTGTGTGTGTGTGTGTGTGACTGTGTAGAGAAGTGTGAGGTGATTTTGAGGCGCCTTTATTGTAGAGACGCTGTTAATACGGCAGCGAGCAATACATATTGTCCCACTTCAGACAGTTACATAACCGTAGCTACTAGGATGGATAAAGTGACATGCTTTCCTCTTTCTTTCTCCATCTGTGTGTCTGTGTGTGTGTGTGTCTGTGTGTGTGTGTGTCTGTGTGTGTGTGTGTGTGTGTCTGTGTGTCTGTGTGTCTGTGTGTCTGTCTGTCTGTGTGTCTGTCTGTCTCTGTGTGTGTGTGTGTGTGTGTGTGTGTGTGTGTGTGTGTGTGTGTGTGTGTGTGTGTGTGTGTGTGTGTGTGTGTGTGTGTGTGTGTGTGTGTGTGTGTGTGTGTGTGTGATGCTTATTGACACAGCTGGCAGTGAAGAAGCACAGAGAGGCCTTGATGTGTTTTTGTTGGATTAAAAACCCTTTTTAGGCCAAACACTTTAAATAAAACCAGCTTCAGCATCAGAGTGAAGCACAAGGCCTCTCAGGAGGGGGGGGGGGTTCATTTGTTTTCAAGACGCTCTGTGAATCTCTTTTCATCCCTCCTCCAGTCCTGCCTGGGTTTCTATTATTGTCTTAGCCCCCCCCCCCCCCCCTCTGCTCCCTCTTCTTCCACTTCCACCCACCACATGCCTGGCTCTGTTGCCTAGCAACGCCTCCTCATCTGCAGACAGACGATCTGGAGAAGTTCTTGTGACCCCCCCCCCTAATAAACAGTGCCATATACACTGATGGTGCCAGTAGATAAGTGAAGGTGTGACAGTTCATAACACTCAATAGTGTTTGGGACACTTGTTTTAAAAAGCTCCTTTAATCAGAATCAGAATATCCGGGAGATAATGGGTCGTAGCTTCATTTCAAAATCTAATTTAAATATATAAACAATAAAAGCTTAACGAAAAAATGTGCAATGAATATGCAATAAATAGAAAATATATCAATAACAAAAGTAGCAATAAAAAATATTAAATTTTTTAACAAAATAAAAAATTGCTATAAAGATCGAGTAAAATATAAACATTGGAGAATTATGTCAAGATATGAACCTTGTGCAATATACTGCATCATATACATGTCAAAATGTGTATATTGCAAACACACTGGTGTGTTAGTATTAATGAAGACGTTTAATGCATCGTTTTCCTCATAAGAAGTGTGATGGACATTTTTCATTTCATGGAGTGGTTATATTTAAAAAACAGGATCAACCAGGAAAAGATCAATCATGCCATGTTTAAATCTCTGGTTTGAATAGTATGTTTCTCTATTTGCCAGTGTTCCTTTGATTTTCAATGCTGTGTTATCACTTCATTTTGTATCCAACACTGACACTTGTCTCTTATTTTATCTAAAGTTGGTTTAAAACCAGACAAGCTTTTGAATGATTGCTTATTAAGGAGATTTCGGTGACAGATTCCGCTCCAAAAATATGTTGTAAGTGTGCTTCAGTTTCCCTGCTCACACGTCCACTCTCATAAAAGACATCCCATGCTATAAGCAGCAGATGAGTCATTTTTCAGCAGCACTTCCCCCACAGACCCCAACCCAGAGAAAACACCAGTCTCACACACAGGAGGAGCCACTGAGTTATAGTTCATGGTTTTTTATTGGAAAAACAAAATGTAAAGACTAGCATGTACAACTTGGAATGCAGATCAACTGAACTGAACAGTTGGACTGGGCCGGGCATCGCCGCACCCACACACACACACTTACACACGCAAGCTCACACACAAACACAAGATAGAAATGCCGCACAGCACCGACCCTGCCCCCACTAAACTGAAATGAACACCCCCGTAGAATCATGATACCAGCTTTGAGGCAATAAACTGTACCCGAGTTTGGTGATAACCACAGATTGCAAATCTCACAGAACTCGATACTCATGATATTTATATTGCCCCAAAGTTGCTCTTGCACATGATCATCTTTAAGCCCACCCCTCCAAACATACAACACCCAAGGGGCTCAATCTATGCCGCACCCCCTCAAAAAAGGTAAACACACAAAGGATAAAGCGGATATCCTGACATGCCAGAAACACAGAATCTAAAATGAGTTGGTTATTCTATTTTTAAAGTGTTCTTAAAAATATCTCTGTTTCACCGACTTCATCAAGGTGAGCAACCTGGTTTACTCCCCCACCCCCCATCCACCTGCCACCTAACCCCTCCCTCCTCTCTGTGGGTCCCAGGCCAACCTGAGGGCCCAACAACAACCGCCTGCCATTGGGCTCTCAACAGTAACCCATCTAAAGCTGCATGCACGAAGAACAGAAAGAAAGAAAGCAAGAAGTCCTAGAAGAAAGGCGATTGGCCAGCCCATAGAACCGTCATAACGTCAGGCAGATGGAACCAGGAAGCAGACGAGCAGCGGCCAATCAGCCGGCTGCGGAGAGACTGCTTGGCTAACAAAGTGAGATCTGATTGGGCAGCTCAGTGCTGGGGGGCGGGGAATACAAGCCAGTACATGCAGATTCATTTTGAGTTTTTCTTTTTGTTACCTTTTTTGAGCTTGTTTATATGGACAGATTTCAGTTTTCCAACATTCAGTTTAAGTTGTCTATACAGAACAGTATGAATAAATGTAGATTTTTGCAATAAGAGGTAAGTGAAACATTTGACTGATTCTTTGTCTTCAGTGCAAGTCCAGTTCATTTGGCGGTCATCATCTGAACAAATTCTGTGGGCGGAAACAAATAATAACTCATTAGCAACAGTTTTGAGATTGTGTAATACAAACTGTTCAAAATAAATGAGTGTGGCTACGTTTGAAGACATATTGCCCTCCTGTACCTTCATAGTTGACCTGTCCGTCTCCATCAATGTCTGCTTCTCTGATCATCTCGTCTACTTCCTCATCTGTCAGCTTCTCTCCCAGGTTGGTCATCACATGACGCAGCTCTGCCGCGCTGATGTAACCGTTGCCATCCTGCCCGAAGCACATACAGCATTACAGTCAGTCACACAGCTTAAAATGATTGTGGTGCTACACTGATCTGTGCCTGAAACGCCTGTTCTTGGTTAAGTAAGCTGTAAAATATCCAGGGAGAAGTGAGTAAGGATTTACGCACTACATTGATTTGTAGTGAAACTGAATCATATTTCATGGAGATCTTTTTCTCTGGTGATCCCTCTGGTGATTTATGGAGTTTCCTGATGGTCAAAAACGTTACTTTTCTAAACTAACACTTACTGCTGCTAACAGTAGCTGCCGTTAGCTCAGTTAGCCATTTTGCCAGTGTTTGCGTTGACACAGCTATCAAAATGCTCAAATATAACTTTTTGCATGTTTTTTTTGTTTAGGGAGGTTCAGATTTGGTATGAACAAGTATTGAGTTTTAAAGCTTAACTGCTGATGAGAAAAACAAAATACATTTTCAGTTTTCCTCATCTTCACAGCGCAACAGACACACACCTTATCAAAGACCCTGAAGGCCTCCCTGATCTCCTCCTCGCTGTCTGTGTCCTTCATCTTCCTCGCCATCATCGTCAGGAACTCTGGGAAGTCGATGGTTCCGTTGCCTTGAGACGCAGAGAAAGGAAGTTATAAATACAGTCAGTCAATAAACAAGGTTCCTGCAGGTTTCACAAACTCAAATGTATGACTTTTTAATACCCCGCGGGAACCCTGTATAAAGCTAAAAGAGGTTTATATTGACCAGCTCAACAAAATCCAGTCAGCATACCATCTGCGTCCACCTCGTTGATCATGTCCTGGAGCTCGGCTTCGGTTGGGTTTTGACCCAGTGACCGCATGACGGTGCCCAGCTCCTTGGTGGTGATGGTGCCATCTCCATCCTTATCGAACAGGGAGAATGCCTCCTTGAACTCTGGACAGACACAAGTGGGAAAGAAGAAAACTTAGCAACAGCAGATGTAACCAAATGCATGGGCAGAGAATGCGTTTACTGTAAAAGATGGAAATACATGGCAATGTGTTTTCTTGTTGTCACCTTACCTGCAATCTGCTCTTCTGTTAGTTGATCAGCCTACGAAACAAACAGAGGGAAGGCAGAAAAAAGGGAAGAGATTACATATTAATACAATTTGAAAAATACAAAATAACTTTGTCTTTGAGGTAAAGGATTGGGCGCAAATAGTGACAGAATTATAAAAAAAACATGTCCGGGACCCAGGGCTCTCGACTAACTTTTTTCACCATCCTCCCGGAACCGTCCCGAAATACAATCTAAGCCGTCCCGAAATTAATGTGGACCGTCCCGAATTTAAAATATTAGTTTTTCTACTACTTATCATTAGTTAAAATCATTCAAAGTGACCTTTAACATAAATAAAACATCATACAAATCATTAGATGATAATTCATCAACCTTTTTATTTGAGTCAATCACATGACAAAGGCCTAAATATATTTAAACAAACACACAAACGAGAAAATTACTCTAATATTGAATCCAATCAAATCCCATCCAATTAACAAAAAAAATCCAACACTCTGTCCTGAAGACAGAACCCAGAGTAACCACTAACCAGGAGGACAGTCTGTAACACAGTCATGAGACCTTTACAAACTGCCCCGCCCCCTCGCACACAGACGGGAGAGAGAGATCTCGTCTGGATTGGAAAGCTCGAAAATACATCATAGACGCATGTTGTAGTCTTATTGCATATTAGAAACGGAGTTGGATAAACTAAAACTGCGATATAATGTTTATGTAGCAATACTACATATGACATATTTTTTAAATGTCTCCAGTACCGATAAAAAGTCAGATAACGTCGGAGCTTAACGTTACCACTGTCTTTAATAATTCCGGCCCGGGCGGAGCCCGTTTAATACCGGGGCTCGGTACCCATCCATACATGGGGAGAGGCGCAGCATATTGCTAAGGACTAAATACGATGGAGGGTTCTCATCTCAGCCTTATTACCCATAGGGGATGAAGTGGAGTAAGTAAATAAAGAGGCCGGCGCTCCAGGGTCTGGTTCTGCTGTGCGTTTTTGTGATGTAACCGTAAAAAATTTCAGAATTCCTCCACGGGATACCATTGTCATTTTACATCACTCAACCCGCGAAATACACACACTCAGTACATAGCCTACTGTAGATAGACCCGCGAATTTGCGGGCCAGGAATTCGCGGGCACAGCCAGCTGTGCGGCTGGCTGACAGCACATGGGCACAGCTTACGTATGTGTGTGTGTGTGTGTGTGTGTGTGTGTGTGTGTGTGTGTGTGTGTGTGTGTGTGTCTGTCTGTGTGTGTGTGAGTGTGTGTGTGTTTCGCGGGTTGCTAAATGTTTTGTGTGTTTATGTTGACAAGGAGGTTTAATAATTGTGTGCTACACACAACGTGCAGTCGATTTCATTGTCATCGCCGTTTGTAGTAGAGTTAGCAGGGTATTTTTATTTTAACTCTCGTCCCAAAATTATTTTTTATCCTCCCTGACACTATTTTTTTCGGCCCCGGGACGACGGGACGTCCTTAAGCTCGAGCCCTGCCGGGACCAACGCACTATTTATCCTGTGCTTTCAACATTTTTAAAAACGCATCTTCCTATCAAACAGCCAATCAGCAACATCCATCATACTGCAACAATCATAGGTCAAACCTTACGCTAAATGGAAGTAGGTGACCACGCCCCCTAGCACAATTATACTGAAGTCCAGTCACAGCCAGTGACCAGCATCTACCATAATCACCATTACTACTATTTAAGAACATTGAGGGTCCTAGTTTTGGCTCTCCAAATGTTTGTGTCTGTGTACAACCTTTATGTCATCAAAGTGGATATCTGTGAGGTCTGCCACCAGCATCACTGCTTTTGGGGCGGCTTTTTTTGCCTCGCCAACTCTTCCTCCCCCGTCCAGCCTTAACCCGCCACCAACTTTGCGCTGCTTCAGATCTACACCTCTTCCTCCCACGCTTCCCCCGAAGGCTCCTTGTTTGACACTGAGGCCGTCAAGCGCCCCTCGCACCGTCACCAGACCTTCAGCTAGGCACTCGGCGCGCTTGCTGTTCTGCACATCCTGCTTTTTAACCTCGGCCAGCTCCGAATTTGTCCTCTGCAGGCAGCTCCTCAGGTCCTGCATCTCTCGGACCAGGCTGTCCATGCGGCTAGACGACGAGTCCATCATCATTTGCAGGAAGGCTCTGTAGTTCCTCTCCTGCTGCTGGATCAGCTCCCTGCAGTAGTGCTGTTGTTCGTCCAACAGGTCGTAGACGGTGGACAGGCTCACCAGATCCTCCTCTGGTGGGTACAGGGGGACTTGCTTAGGCAGCATGACGAGGGAATGGTGGCAGGAAGGGCAGGAATGATGTCTGAGCATGGGAGGAGCAGGTGGAGGCAAAAAATGATGGCCAGACATTTATCAGTCGATTTGTAAGATGGATGGATTGAGGGAATGGTGGACAAAAGATTTAGCCATCTCTGAATAGTTACATAACCTTTGGTGAGGAAACTTGAGTAGATTGCAAAACAAATGTGTTTCCAATCTTCAAGGATTTGTAGATAGTAGGATGGACTTGTAAATGGTGATCAGATAACTGGATAGTTGTCTTTCAATCCATTAGTTGTCAGTGGATGGATGACAGAAGTTTTCAGTCCCTCTGGAGCGGGTGGCAAAGGTCTCTCTCTTCCATTGGCTGGGATGATGGAAAGCCAGTCCTTCTGTTGATGTTCTCCTGGTTACGTGTCCATCCGACTGTCTGTCTCTCAATACGGTTGATCTTTCTCCCTGTCCTTGTGTCCTGCAGGACTGTGAATGTACGTGAACAGACGCTGTCCTTCCCCGGCTGCATCTGACTCCAAGTGGCTGGGGCAAAAGAGAACCCCACTGCCTGTGTCTGCATGTCAGTGAAGGCTTAGCTGTCTCTCCAACAGATATAGAATAAATATGGATGCACAGATGAAGTGTCCACCTCCTGCAGTAACTCAAGAGATGAATAGCCTTCAACACTTTGACAGACAGACAGACGGGAGAGTGTGTGTGTAGAGGCCAGGGCAGAGGGGGTCACCCAAACGTGTCAGGAAAATTGATTTAAGGTGTGTGAGGGTAACAGTGCCCAGACTAGGGGAGGTCTGTGTGTCTGTATGCAAGCGTTAAACTGTGGCCTGTCATCTCGCTGCTACAGTTGCAGCTCCTGGGGAGGATCAGTTGGCTGGTCAGCAGACCTCCAAGAGAGCATCATGGGTCATGCCAAATAACCTTTGAAAACCCTTATGAAATGTCTTAAATGTCCCATGTCATGGCCATTTCCACTGATCATAATTCCATTGTTGAGGTCTACTAAAATAGATTTATATTGTGCAATTTTCCAAAATCACATTGGTTTCTCATACAGCATCTCTGTAAACTACGTGTATTCACTGAATTTCACTCTGTGCCTTTAACGGCTCGTTGTAGCTCCAATAGCTCCAGCCCCCACCCTCCCTGTGAGCACAGTGTGCTCTGATTGGTCGGGACGTTGTGAATCGCGCTGAGCTCCGTGGAGGTGTGGTTTCCTTGTTTAGCGATACACAGCGAAACACAGCCAAACTCATCCTGAACACACACACAAAGTCACAGCCGAAGTAAAAACAATAAGTGTGGCTTGATATTGAGTAAGAAAAAGGTTGATAAACGCTGTGAGAATGGGTCTGCAGAGAGAATTTCGCCACGATCCCAACTGTCTGTTATCAGCCTGCAGCCAGGGAGGAGAGATCAGCAGAGCTGCATGCACTGAGTGTGTGTGTGTGAGGAAGTCCGTTGATTGGTCAATTTGCACCAATCAGCGGGGGCTTAACGTAACGGCTCCACGGATTGGTCCATTTGGTTACGGGTAACGCATGTCATCATGTGGTACCCGGAAGAATCAATGGACAGTGACGTATCTCCAACGAGGCGTTTTGGGGAGGTATTTTCTGTGTTAGAGTTTTACTCGCTACAGGGTGTACTTTGAGGGTTTTGACTCTGCAGACCGTTTACATGCATAAAAACCTTCATAACACACAAGGGGACGGGTAATAACCGGAAAAGCATGACATGGGACCTTTAAGTATTTTTTTTATTAAATTCATGAAAGTAATGATAATAATCCAATCTCTAAATATTGATATATGATTTTTAACGATATTTTGTAATTGTCTGACAGAGACTAAGAGGGAGAACATTGAGAATAATGGGTAATAATAAATAACATTTATTTTAAATGTTTCATCTAAGGTATCACTGCTCTCAAGCACTGAAAGTTTTGCTTTCATAACTTGGATGAAGATAACAGCGAGGATGTTTGTGTGTGAAATTGAATGTATGCATGAGTGTCTGTGCTGTAGTTAACAAGCTGCTAACGCCTCTAATACCCGGGCCAAATTCCTCTCAAGGCGCTGCAATGCCTGGCAACACAGAACATGTTCCTGTTGGACAGGACACCGAGTACATCATCATTAAATGTGGTCATTTTTGTAAGAACATGTTTTATTGGAGCATGACATATAATCACTACTACACTAAAGCAAATGCTGAAGGGTAGAAAACATAGTTTTGATGTATATTCTCACTTCAAGTAGGCGAAACACGAGCACATTTGATGACTGACAAGACATGTATTTTTCTCTTAAATAAATCCCTGAATGGAAAGTCACCATGACAAATTTGATTTGCTACAGATATTTCTTAATCCCACTGGCTACTTCCTGTATGAAACTTTGTCTATGATAGATAGTGTAATACTACAGATGCCTGTGAGGGACAAGAAATACATTTTGAAATCATCAAATAGGAATAATCAAATGAAGTTAGAGTTATTACTCCAAACCAGCTCATCCTGCTATAATATTCAGTTGGGCTAACCCAAAATTAAATCTGCAATCAATTATGTTACCTTTAAAAAGCTGCAAATGCCTACAAAATCTCTATAAATTAAGCTTAGATTTTCCCACTGCTGAGACAACCAACCATACAACTTCAAGTAACTAAGTAAGTCATTCTACTGGTGTAAAGAAAAAAACAGTCTACTGGTTAAGACACGAAAATGAGGGAGGTGCACTATGCCCCGCAAATATTTCTCCCCATGCATTTAAGTGACATGCAGTGTTGCAGGAATGTCTCATGGCATTTACTGAAGTAGGAGGTGTTCCCTGCATAATGACGGAACAAACAATGTGTTCAACAGATTGCATCTTTACACAGCGATTGTGTCCATTTATGACCTACATATGGCCTGGAGAAGGGGTCATATGATCACATTTCCTCTAATGATTACATGACTGCAAGCTATAAACTACAGATCATGACTGGCATATGATGCTAGCCCTGTCTGGGGACTATTTCCAGGGACACTGACTAAGAACCTTCCATTGTGCATTGATGGAAAAACAAAGCAGATCTCATATTTTTGCATAGCTGTGTACCCAGAATAAACCGGTTTTCTTTTTGCTTGGAATCGTCATAATAGATGGAATAGCCCAGACAGTTCTTCTTATAATAATCAGAAACCACTCTAAAAGTGATCTGAATAAGGCTTAGTGTTCAAATAACATCTTTAAAGCAACAAACGTAGATCTGGTTTATCATAGGGCAAAGACAACATGCACAGGTGTTACACCATATTATGTGACCTAATTAGGACTCTTGGTTATTATCACTGCGGTTTTTACAATGCTTACATAATGTACTTGGATGAGCTGTTATCAATACGTATTATGGCAAATCACACTGTATAAATATGATTGGAAGGGTGATAAAATGCAATGTCCCATTTTAGAATCTTGTATATTAATTTACTAGATTATAGTTTATCATGCATTAATGATTATAGTTTATCATGCATTAATGTGTTAATCATTGCTGATAAAGGTGGAGCTAATTACTGCTGCTCGATATCTTTTTATAATCTGAATATGTAAATAACGGGTAGCTAATTCTGTTTTAAAAATGTAGTAGAGTTAAAAAGTACAATATTGAGTTCTAAGATTAAGTAAAATATAGTGTAGAGTAGCTTAAAATTGAAATGATTTAAGTACCCCAAATCGTACTTAAGTACAGCACTTGAGCAAATGTACTTCAATACATTACACCATTGCCCATAGCTGTAGCAGCATAAACCGGTGCCCATTAGTGAAGATGTGTCTGTAACGACAGCCCATCTCCTCCTCATCATCATCAGCCTCTTTCGTAGCTGAGAATCTAACTGGTCAAATATTTCGTTTCATCACCGGCAAAAAAATCTGATTTGTACAAACAATTTCGTCTCCACTACCAACGCCGAAACAAAATAACGTTAACACTCTCAGCGATACAATGGAATGATGTTCCAGCTGTCAGGTAGCGGAACATAAGTGAATTTACCATTAGCTGTGATGCTAACATGGGCTGTAAACCGAACCGCAGCTACTCCTGCCAGTACGTGGTCACCTGCAACACGTGGAGTTACACTTCAGTGCTGAATTAATACCAATATTATTCCACTGGTGTGCACGAGCTTAATCGTAAATGATATGATAAGCTCCTCGCGCTGTCTAGCACCCAGTGTTAACAGCTAGTCCGCTAGCGTTAGCTCACTCAACGGTGCAATGGAGATTGCAGCATATTAAAACAAAACGACTATCCGGAGAGAATTTATAACCCCTTTGTTGGCATATAGTCAACCCAACGAAATATAAAGTCGCGCATATGAAGAAACATAATTGATAGAGTAGTAACTCACCATGTTTGTTTGGGTTGGGTACGTTGGTCTGCTAACGCTACAGGGAGAGAGGAAATGGAAGGTTGCCACTGAGCGAGGCTGGCTGGAGGCGGGCGGGCAGGACGAACCACTGCTGTACGGCTCAGTGTATTCCTCCGCACTGTGGGGAAATACCCTCTATCAGTGAGGCGGCCTACCGCACACATAAACAAGAGCCTGATGATGTGCACATACCTGTCTTTGGGGTTGTCATGTTTCCTATAGAGAATTAACTGTTATCTTTGTTTTTCTTAAGTTTAAAACGATGATTAATTTAGGAAAGCAAGCTAAAGACAGGTACACATTTTATATTGCATGCTGTTTACATCTGGATTAACCCATTATGGAAAGGGCTGACCATCACCTACTGAAACCAAGATTAAGTACCAGGTCATCTTCAAGTTCTCAATAAATGAAGAGCCAGCAATACTACTTGGCATAGCCCAACACCTTTTATTAATGCAGGACTGGCCAATATTCTGTTATTAAACATGTGCAGTCATAAACCACACAACCTGGCACCCATCACAGTGTGCTGAAGTCTCAGTATATGGCTGCCATTAAATCTGGCATCACAATCATAAACACGCTTATATACTCAGAACCCAAAACACATTCTTCACATGTGAGCTGAATGTTTCACATAGTTGTGGCCTTAATCCTTGTTTGTAGTTATGAATCAGATTAACTGCAACAAGTGTCTATATTCAAATGTTTTCCATCGACATTATGTATTTCTAAATCAAAGAGATAGTTTGGAATAATTTGTAAAAAAACGACATTTTAATTATTGTCATAAAATAAAGCCTATTCATTATTAGGTCAACTCTGTCAAGGGATAGAAAAGATAATGATATTTTGTATTATAATAATTTAGATGATCACAACAGTGGTCTTTGTCCTTTAAACATACATGGTGAGGTTTTCTCATATTTATTTCGTTTTTTAATGTCGAAATTACGCACTAGTTTGTGTTACAGAGTTTTATGCAGGCGGAAGGACACATTCGCGGCTGACGGCACTGGGGAAGTTGCGGTTTTGCTTTTGAGAGGCTGATTCTGATTGGAGAGAGCAGACCCGCAATATCTGAACGCTGTACAGAGGCCGCTGATTGGCCAGGTCGGATCTGCAATGCGCCAAACCACGGCGCGGAAACGATGGCAGGAGGGAGCGACTCCACCGTGCACTGTGTGCAATATGTGCTGGGTTTTTAGTAATATACAAATAGGGCAAGTAAAAGTTTTCAGGTAAGTTACAGGTGAGTTGAGGAAGTCAACGAATTAGAATAACCTTAAATACGCTTAACAATTAGACTAAAAGCCCAGGTTTACAATGTAGTTCTTAAAACTAGACTATTTAAATGAATACAAATAGGAACTGCACATAGTTAAACTGTGGCATATTTTAGAGTAGCTCTGTTCGCATATTATTTTATTAATATACAAAATAAGTGAAAGCTAGAACGGACCACGTGGAAAGTGATAACTTTCTGAACTTGACACTGCCAGTATGATCTTTTGCTATTCTTGGTATCTGGGTAAGATTGTCTTTCACCAAGGTGGGTGCAGGGATACTTAACATTTAACCTTATCATCATCGGGAGTCGTGTTACCCAGAAGTCATTAATAAAAGGTAATACATTAATATTTCAATATGAATTCAATGGAATTCTCGATTAAATTATGATAACTCTTAATTGAATATGCAGGCTAAAAAAAAGAAGAATATGTTTTCTTCTTTCCCACTTTCTAATTTCTCTCAGTATAAGGTTACAATTCATTTAATTAACACTGTCATAGACTTTTACAATATTTGATTTCAAACACAGGCCCCTAACCTCAGTGTGCATGCACTGATAAGCATAAACAGACCCACAGCATACAAATGAGAATCATATATTTATTAATAGTGTCCGGTACTAAAAACACAGTTCTGGTGGCCTTATGTGAAAATAAACCATTATGTACAAAGCATGGCACCTGTAAGTGTAAGTATCTGGTCCTTGTGTGTGTCTCCTGTTCTTGCTATCAACAGAGCTGTGTATTTGACTTCTTGAATGAGATGTGTGTGTGTTCAGTCCTCCAGCAGTATATCCAGTTCTTCCAAAGGTAGTCTGACTCGGAGCTCTTTCTCTGTCATCAGATCTACAAACTCCTGCAGATGCTCGGGGAACAGCTGCACCGCGTCCATGTACAAGCCCTGATATCTCACACACACACACACACACACACACACACACACACACACACACACACACACACACACACACACACACACACACACACACACACACACACACACACACACACACACACACACACACACACACACACACACACACACACACACACACACACACACACACACACATTCAAATGTTTGTGTACAAACTCACACAAACAAAGAGAGAGAGGGAGAATTAAGTTCTTGTGCATGCAATTAAAAAATGAGATGAAACAGGTTAGCAGCTGTAATCATGGTTTTCTTGGGTCCTTTAAAAGTATTATATTCTGTTGTCTGAATTAAGGAGCAATACAATTAACTACTATTTTATTTATTTATTGGTATTAACTGCAAACAATCAAGAGGATCACCTGAATTAGTTTTTTTGTCGCCGGGATAACAAAACCACAATCTAAATAAAGATGTTCCACTCTAACCATTATATATTCATTGGTGTTATATATTACCATTGTTTAAAACATGTCAATAAATCCATGTACTTTATGTGAGTCAATTACTTATTTGTTCACTTTTAAGTCTGTAGCTCACCTTAGCCCAGGGAATATTCTGTAAGGCCTTGTAGAAGATCCCAGTGGCTTTGTCCACCTTCCCTTCTGAAACCTACAAAAACACACATGTAAAACACATAGACTAAGGACTAAACTGACTGTCAACATTCGCACAGGCATACTGTGTGTGTAAGTTATTATACTTCTATCTCCAAATCAATATTTAGAAAAACAACTGCACTGAACAAACTAATATCATAGAGGCATAGCAAGCTTTGTTAATCAATACTGGAAAATATATATATATATCTGCGAGGATAGCGAAAGCAGGTATTTGCCCTCTAAGTGAAGTTTGTAACAATGTTGTTATGAGTTATGGGTAGTTGTAAAAAATATTCTCTATTTCCAATAGTTTGTATTATCTTTCTGAATGAAAGGTCAAGGACAAGTTTTTGGGTTTCCAAAAGGGCTGTAAACGTGAATATGTGCGTGTTATTTGCCGTCTCACCAGGAAGTGCATGTACATCCTCCAAAGTAAAGGACAGTGAGACCCCATCTCTGTTGCTATGGCACTTTCAAACAGTCCACGGATACGGTTGCTGAGCCCATTCTCTGGCAGGATTGGTAAGGCAGCATCATGGCAACAAGACCTATACACATATATATGCAATTATTAACATGTAATGTTAATTTAGCAAGAACACAATAGGGGTGCAGGATGACCCCACACCTACCTATCATCCTCTCAACTCTTACCTCTGAGCAGCGTCAACCAGCTGCTTCCTCTGTTGTTCCGCAACAATGGCAAAGAGGCGTGGCACTACACTGCTGTTGCTCCTGGTTACAGAGTGGAAGAAGCGTCGCGCCCGGCCAGCACTATGGTAACGGTTCTCCACCTGGAACATAATTGACGTTAGGGTCATCGTACAAAAATAATAACCGATTTTATTTGGATTATTTAAAACTTAAATGAGCTACCTGTACATATAAACCCCAGAGAAGGGCGCTGCCGGCCCACGTGGAGAGGGCGGAGGTCAGTGTCTGCCTCAGTGTTGTCAGGGGAAACACACTGATGCTGTTGTGGTACCTAAGCAACGCTGCCTGTTGCACTGCCAGAGCCTCACACTCAGAAACTAGCCGGCTAACATACTGCCTGCAGGAGAGGCTGGAATCAGACTGGTTAGCGTCGGTGCTAGCGACATCCTCAGAGCTGTTAAGCTGCTTGTCCTGGGTCAGCTTCTGGTGCAGCTCCTCTATCCTGTCTCTAGCCTGATTGTAGACAGCAGTAGCAGCTTGGATGCCCGTTGTGAGGTACTGGAACAGAGCGTGGCATCCCATCAGGCCTTTCAGCCTAGGCTTCTCTCCAAGCAGGTCCTCCTTACCTGCTGGTGGAATGATGAGATGAAGGAAGGTCAGATTAATTAGAGATAAGACCATTTTCCCAGGAGACAGTCAGACCTGTTATAGTCGGGAAAATCATAAGTGTTACAGCTAATGGAACTCACCCCTGTGATTTTCTTACTGTGACATGTCTTAACAGCTGTAACCCATGTATTAAAACACTGGCTAATCAAAAGTTGCTAAATATGCCCTAAAAGTGTAAAGGAAAAATTGTCAGCAGTAATGTTGAGTGACCAGGAGCAAATGGGAGTGCAAAACCACAGATGTTGGCCTTTTTAAAGTCACAGGTAGCATCTCTGTGGCGATAATGCACGGTAAATGTTGATGGAGTAAACCTTTTTTGTTGGTCTGGTAGTTTTGTTCGAGTGCTGACAAGCCGGCTGTCAGCACCTGTTCATACGATTTCCTGGCTTTCAGGATGGAGACCGGAGAGATGGCCTGGTCGGAGGGGCTTCCCTCTGCTAGCCTGGTTAGCACACACACAGCTGGGGACGCAGTGAGGTCTACAAGTCCTCCCCCTCGCACTGTTGGCCCGTCCTCCATTTCCAGCTGCGCCCACAGCAGACACAGCTCACAGAGGGCGGGGCTCTGCAGCCCTTTGCCTCCCCCCATGGCCGTGGCCGTGGAGAAGACTTTGCGGGCCTCATCGATGTTGCCCAGCATCCACTCCAGATGAGCGTAGCCACGCCACAGCACCAGTGACGAGCGGTTGTCAGGTTCTTTGAGCAGTTGCTTGGCGACTCGCTTGCTGGTCTTGCCCTGAAATCGGAGACGCTTCTTGTTGCCGCCATGCAGGCACCGCAACACCTGACACATAAACACACAAATATGTAAATTAGACTTGATACTAAGTGGATCAAAATGTTTTTCTTCTCATTTTAATATAACTTTAAGTGCAATTAATCTGACTTCCACCTTGAGTTTCTCATACTGCATCCAGCTGAGTGACAGGGCGGCTCGCTGCTGGACAGGGAGGACAGGTTGGACCATCTTCAACACATTAGTGAGAAACATCTCGCCCAGCTTCCCAAGCCCCACCCACTTCCTTGTTCCCTGAAGAATGGTCATGTGACCAATAGAGTTGACCCCGGGGTCAGGAAGGTCGTAGGAGGTCAGAGGACGCCTGAGCTCGTTACCTAGAGAGTGACATAGAGACAGCTTTGTGTCAATGTGTTTCTTTCCAGTTGATTGTTATAGAAAAAACTATAAAATAAAAAAAACACTAAAATAACTGAAAAAAATAAATCTGAATGTCATTGCAATGAATACACTTCAGAATATTCTGTAAAGCCCTGATAGCTAGTTTGTATTTTGGTGACTGACAGTGTCATCTTTACCCTGAGTGAGCAGAGAGAGGTTCTCCAGCAGCAGGCCCGGCTGACAGGGGGCAGCAGAGAGCACAGGGTCTACAGGTAGCCCGAGAAACGACAGGAAACGGAGGAGAAGGCGGAGCTGGAGCTCTGGTGAAGACAGGCGAATGAGTGATGGACCGATGTCATCAAACAACACCTACAGACGGAGAAAAGGGAGGGATGGACAAGTCAAACAAAATGGTCACACCTATAATGGCTTTGCTTTAACATTTAGTAGAAGAGTTCCAATCATGAGGAAATGTGTACCTGTCTGTCAGGGTCCTCACAGTCCTCCTCTGATTGACCCTTGGCTTTGTCCGGCCTCCAAGGCAGCCAATGAGCTGCTTCCCGACACGTCTCCACCTCCAACCAGACTGTCCATCTGGGCTGGCTGCGATCCTTCACCTCCTCCTCATCCTCATCCTCCTCCTCTTCTTCCTCTGTGGACAGCACACATACATAGGAGAAGATGACTCATGATTTATCAAGGATTTAGATCCGAAGTAAACAAAGTAAAGAATGTCTGTGTGTTTTACCCGCATTGGGCTGCAGCCACCCCCCCTTCTCCTGTTGGAGCATCCAGGCCTTCCAACCTCGGGCCCCCAACTCTCCAACTCTCTCCTCCCCGCTGTCCCAGAATGGCTCAAAGAACTCCACCTGCACATACACAGGAAAACATCAATTAAGTGGAAGGCACTATTTCGCTTTTATTAACATTACTGGAGACCTTGTGTGTGTTCTTTTCATTTTTATAACATAAATTAAAAAAGTGCGGAGTCTCTATAAAGGCGGATCAGGCAGAGCCAATCAGATGACGCATTAACAAATTGGCAGAAATATGTCAAATGGTCTACTTTTATACGTTTGTGTGTGTGTGTGTGTGAGTGTGAGTGTGTGTGTGTGTGTGTGTGTGTGTGTGTGTGTGTGTGTGTGTGTACCTGCTGCTTGGTGGACAGTCCTCGTACACTGTCAGGTTTGTAGAAGGTGAAATCAATCATGGCCTGTAACAGAGAAATGGCCTTCTCTGAGTGACCAGACTGACGCAGGAAATGACACTGCTGGGTGAAGATATCTGGACAAACAGGAAACACAACCAGGAGCAACCAATGAGCATATAAAAAACAAATAAGAATATAGAAAATGTGTTACTGACGGATGCAGGTGATCAGGGGCGGCGGGTACTGTAGGCCAGGGAAGGCTAAGCCTTCTCAAATATGTTTTTCACTGCATCCTGGTAAAATAAAAATATAATGTATAATTTTTGTGTCTTTGACATTAACGCTGCTATGCAGCCACCTGTGCCCTGTACTACTACGAAGCCAATTCAACACACCCTGGATATGTTTGAGTTATCTTAACTAACCCTAACAAACGAGATCTTGCTAAGCGGTTCTACGACACTGGTTATCAACTCAGTAAATCAACTCAGGGTTTCTCTCTCCAGCTGAGAGCGAGTTCAAGGGGCGGGGCTAGCTACATTTGACCAATCACAAACATGGACAAGCGTACTGACAGCGCAGCGTCATACTTCCTGAATGAAAATGTAACTATAATATTAGACAAATATGAAGAAGTTCAACTTTAAATAAACTTTATCCAGGATAAAAGCCACATAGCTGCACCTGCAAGGTGAATACAGAACAGCTGGTAAAAAATAAATAAACTACCGAGTGTTTGAATGCGTACATTAACAGGTTTATGATATCACTGCCTCATCTAAGACATGAGTGGATCTGACTTTAATTACATTTGAGTTGAGTTTTTCGTCAACCTAATGTGTTGCTTAAAATAACACTTCTGCATACAGTATGTGACAATGTTCGTGTTGCACGGCCAGATACGGCTCGAGAAGCTGACTCAGATAAGGAAATATATTATATATTATGATATTATATGATCGATGATGTGATTGATGATGACGTGATATGAATGATAAATGCGACACGTCGGTGTCTTCTCTGCATATGGCAGTTTTTCTGCATTTCCTTTATCCTGTAATATGACTTGATAGATTTAAACTCCGCACACTGAGCTCTGATTGGTCAGCAGGCGGTGCTTTCACTGAGTTGATCTCTTATCTATAGACGCCGGAGGCGGGCAGCGTCAGGTTAAAAAAGTTATTTAGTCTTCCCAAACCTGAGCCTCACGCGCCGCCTATGCAGGTGATCTAAACTGGGCTAAGCAGGGTGAATTTTGTACTTCCCATAGTAGAAACTCGATATTTAAAATAAAAATAAAAATCTCAGTTACCCAACATATCCTCCTCGAGCCCTGGCAGGGCCGGGTGGGACACCATGCTACCGTCATGCACCGCACTGAGCGTGCTAAGACACTTCCCGTAAGCAGAGTTCACCTTCGACACGGAGAAGATGCTGAAGTAGCTCTGGGTAAACAGCAGATACTCCCTCCACAAGGGGGCACTGTTTGGATGGAGAAACACCTGAAATTAAAAAAAAGGTAAAACGAGTTAGACCAAGTGGCAGCCATGATAAGAGCCGTTCCAACTAAATGCTAATAAAGATGTTTGAATTGGGTTTCTTTATATAGCAGAAAATAAGCTCTGTGGCCAACACATATTCATGATATACCTACACTTTTTTGTTCAGCAGGATAATCTCCAAATATGAACACCACTTTGTGATTTTTGAAGCGTGAATGCAATCTCTAGAAGTAAGAAGCTAATATTAGATTATAAAATAACTAGATCGTGGCCGCATGGCTGAACATCACCACCACAAATGTATCAGTTTTGTTACGTTTAGTAGTCTCTTTTAGTCACTAAAATGATACATAGGTTTCAGACATTCACGGGTGGGGAAATTACTGAGGAATTTTATGTTGTACAGCATTTTTTTGAAAATATCTTCAGCCGGTGTTAACCACAGAACTAATATCAGGCTTCTAACCACCAACATGTTCAAAAAACCTTTGACTTGGAGACTAGGTAACCCGAAGTGGTGAAATGCTTAGTTATTTCCGGGTTTTAGGAGTTATTTATGCACCACTCTATTCTCCTTAACATCTTGTTTTGACCGTATGACCTTTCCATTTAGGTAAATGTAAAATTGTTTACTATAAATCTGCAGCCTAAGTTTTGGTACACAGACATGACAAAATACAGCCTTTGATTGAAAAAAGGCAGTATAAAACTGAATGGAACCAAAGAGGAAAAAATACAGAACTGCGAATTATCAACTCTATCTAGGGCAAATAAATAAACGACAGCAATGCTTCCTTTCTATTCTCCTTTAGCATAGAGCACACTTGACTACCCTTTGCCAAAGTACACGAGATAACTCCAATAATTATGTCCAACACTTCCTTGCTGCTGCAGCAGCTTTCAAAGTGCACTGGGATTCTCTTAGCACTGTGATCATTTTCCCCTTACAAATAGAGTGGTGCAGTGATTAGATATTTTTGTTGGCCGACCCGGAAGTTGGCGACTCCCTTGTTAAAAAGTTATTTTTGCCATTGGATTTCTCCGTGCCAGCACACATTCATGATACCTACATGTTTTTGTTAAGCGGGATAATCAAGGGAAAGGCGTTAACAATAAATCTGCAGCCTGCGTTTTGGCCCACATTTGCTTCTAAAAAGGCCTTTTAAAGCTGAATGGAACCAAAGACAAAATAAATACTGCCAATTATCAATTCTATTTAGGGCAACAAAAAGAACTACAGCTGTAGTTCAACACCAAAACCCTGAGAAGGTTTTCTGGACTTTAAAGATGTATTTTTAAGGCTGTACACTGACCAGCTTCTTCCATTCTTTGGCCAGAGCAGAGGGCTCCCAGAGCTCTTGGCAGATCCGGAGCCTCTCCAGCTGCAGAGCGATGCAGCTGTGGTTGGTCGATACAGCGCGCTCTGCGATGCTCAGCTTTTTCTCCAGCAGCGCTCTGTAGGAGGACTTCCGATGTTCCACCGCTTCACTGCCCTGCTGCTCCGCCTCTCCTCCAAACGCTGCTGCACTCAGCTCATCCTGGGGAGGGAGAACAGGCGGTACAGAATGAAGAACTAAATTATTGAAAAGCCATAAACAATAAGGGACAACGAGGCGTTCATGAACGGAACAATAAAGGCCAACACGAATAGGAGGGATGTTGTTTAATCATCCTTAGCAATGGTCATTATTTTGCTTAGTAGCGGTGAGTCAAGTATTATTAAATGGCTTAGTTGAATACTCGATTCTGATTGGTCAATTCGGACATTTCAGATGTTATTAATACTCGATAACACACCGCTGATTAGCATAACATCCCCGTTGCTAAGGAGGATCAAAGAACAGAAGGAAAGAGGTTAAAAGACAGATACATCTTCAGAAGAAGGCAGACAGGAAGTAAACAGCAACAGGAAAGTGTGAACTGACTTGGACAGTTACAGTAAAACTCAATCAGTTCTGCCGTTCAATTTAAGTTGCGTTGTTGTTGCTGCAGTTCCAGCTGTTGGTGTGCCGTGGTACAGAGTTTCGTTTTTTGGGCGAAAGCAATACGATTATTTTCAAGTCAATAAAATAATTTCATTCATATTGGGAGTCAAGTCGTTCATTTATTATGTGGCCGTGTAATAAGCGGGATAATGTGTATTATCCCGTTTATTGTCATTATTCAACTAAGCAGTGTAATAAGACAAGGTTAGATTTTGTGAGAACTATATAGACAACAATTTCTTATCAAATATGATATCCCACATATTTTGGACATATCTGGAGTCTCACTTGTTTGAAGCTAATAACTCTTTAGGATCTTTCAATCTATACCATGTAAAGCCCAGTCTTCCTACCTGGTATCGTATGAACTGTATCCAGAGCTGCGTGTCTCCTGGCTGCTCTCTGAGCCGCCTGTTGAACTCTTCGGTCCTCCCGGCCAGCGCTGCATTCTGCGCATTCTGCCCGGTCTGCACCTCCTGCTCCTGCTGCCCCTTCCCCTGCAGCCAGAGGGCCGTGGAGGCGTCATACACACCCAGAGGATTCACTGAGGATGTCTGCACTCTGTCCCCTGGATCCAAACATTACATTTCTTATTGAAACAACAGCTACGGTCGCTTCCCTTTTACAGTCTGTTGTAGCTACTTCTCTTACCTGTCTTTCCTCCTTTGCTCTCCTCATCGCCGCCCAGCGGGAGAAAGGAGGAGGTGCTGATGGCATTGCCGTCCTTAGGTATTGTGGGTAATGTAGGAACAAGGGGCTCGGACCTCAGCAGCTGGCGACTGACTGTAGAGAAGTATCTGTCTGCTGCTTTCTTCTTGTCCCGGCCTTTCTGTTTCTTATTTGACTCTGGCACCTCCCAGCTGACTCCCTGTTTGCGGGGGTCCAGACCCAAGGACGAGAGGCCCTTCCTCCTATACCTAGAGCACATAAAGAGGTTCTGAAATCTCACTGTGACAAAATTAATTGTATCAAGTAAGCATCTGTTTTGCTAGTGTAGCCTTTAAACCTACTTCATGTATTAATATGTTTCTGTCATTAAGAGTCTCTCAATTAAACAGCAACAAAGGGATGGAGTTTGTAGGTGTCATAAAGTGGGGTCAAGGATTCCTTCATTTCATTTTTAATTTTCAAGCTTTTTACCAGGAGCTGAATTATCAAACATATACTTTGATTCAAATTATGGATTTCTCCAGGTTTGAAAGCTACAGTATTTGAAATATTTGGGCTAATGCAAGAACATAGCTAAACAAATAACTTGATGTGTGTGGACATTATAATGGGGAAATGCTACATTATATACCTGTAAAGTTCTTGATTTTAAATAATCGTAAGATCCCACTGAGCAGAGTTTGACTTTAAAGGAGACACTTCATTTTTGTCCGATGAAAAATCAAGAAGGAAGTGTGTGTGTTTGAATGTGTGTGTTACCTGGTTATGTCTCCTCTGTACAGTGACTTGTAGGTCCAGTTGGCTTGGTCTGCTTTACGGTCCACACAGAACGGCTGCTCTGTGGGCGACTTGAGGTCATCCAGCCAGGAGAAACAACTTGCTAACGGAGCAGCCTGGGGACTGTACGGATACACGCATCAGAAACACAGAGCAGGGAGGTAAACCACGGAGAGAGATCAACAGAGCCAGAGGTTCTTTGACTTAGCTGGCTCGACTAAACTAAAACTCCTGATCAGAGATACTACGAAGCTGGTTATCAACACTGTCTTTGTGAACCCAGGCTTTCCTCTTCAGACTCACACAATACAGGGCATTCACATTTGACTTGTGAACACTGTTCCTTTTGGGATACGGGTTAATAACATTTGTTAATAGAATATATATAAGTGAAATTAAATGTATTTGTAGGAGCCAGGAATGTCAGAGATATCTGTTGTATGATTTAATAAGGTTTTTTTTTATATTTTGGGATTGGTCTTTTTTATAATATTATAACTTAAAGGTGGGGTAGGTACTTTTGGAGAAACCAGCTCGAGTGCGCTAGAATTTGAAAATACTTCCTTACAGAGCCGCTCCTCCAACACACACAAACGCGCACATGACCAATAAGGGCACAAGATACATTTGTGCACAGATGGAAGGCTGACAGGCAGGTAGTCCATCCAGTTATTTTAGCCGGGCCGGCTCAGATGATTGGTCGTGCTTTTTACAGTACTACGGCTTCCACAGATTTTTATGGATTTTGTGTCAAAGCACTGAAGATATTCATTGCTATCGGGATGTTAAGAGCATTCCATGGAATATAACAAAAAGTGTATCTTGAGCCGGTTTCTCAAACTTACCTACCCCACCTTTAATATTCCTGGATCAATTATTGGCTGGATCAGTTGGGTCACATGGGTATGGGCAGCACTCATATTTAATATAATTACCTGTTGACCTGTGTGAGGTGTGTGTGGAAGACAGGGTGAGAGGGGCACTGTATTTTTTTGTTCACAGCTACTTTGTGATAGCTGGATTATTCTGATTATTTGTTTTTGCACGTTATATTAAATTGTTAATTTTCATTAAATTAAGATTGTGTTCACTGCATTTTTGGATCCCAGCATATATATTTGATAGCGCATCTGACAATAGGCAACCAGGCCCGACCTCAGCCTCTCAGCAACTTTGTTTGTTCCTGAAGTGGCTACATTTGTATTGCATTTTGATCTGTTATACATGAATAGACTAATCAACTTTTGAATCGGTTTTGGATTAGCTGCAATATGCCAGCAATTTAAACGGACCTTAGCAAAAAAGGGGACTGGAGACATAAAAACATGTGGGGAAATGATGGTTTTAAGGAATTATACTGCATTCCACTCGCAAGTAAGTTTTATACTGATGAATAATACCTTGTACTGATGTTACGCATCACTGGTATAGGTTGCCACGGAGAAGAAAAAAATAGTGCATGTCATACAGTATGCGCTAGTGTAACAGCACAGCTTTGATCAGTGGCATAAATGTAACGCTGGAACTCAAAATTGTACATAATAACTTATTACCTGAGCTGATAACCTTTACCGCTCATAGATTGACTATAAAGTTGCGCTATTTTAAAGGAACTAGTTAGAACAGCTAGTTAGAACAGCTAGTTAGAACAGCTAGTTAGAACAGCTGGTTGAACAGCGGTATTCTGCGATTTTAGGCTTAAACTCTAAACATAACCTGGTCCGGAGCAGGTTAGTTCTGCAGTGTAGGTTGCCATGGTTATTTAGCCAGGTTAAAAGAGAGCCACAGAAAACTGGCTCGTAGTACACTCGTCAGAAGTAAGACAGTGCAAATGTACAAGAAGTGTGAGCATGTGTAAAATGTATGCATACCTCTCTGCCTCTTGCTCTCTTTTGAGGTCACTGGGGAAAATTATTTCAGTCTCATTGCCGCTGCTGTCCGAATGTCTCTCGCTCTTCTTTTTGTATTTTTTGTGTTTTTTCTTCTTCTTTTCACTCTTCTTTTTCTTCTTTTTCGGTGCCACATGACCCTCCTCCTCCTCCTCCTCCTCCTCAGAGCTCACATATCTCCCCACACTGAGGATTATAAGGTGCACTTAATGTTAAGACAGTCGGAGAACAAAGAAAAGTATAAGAGAACAATTTAATTTCACAGGTCTATCTATCTATTTATCTATAAACACCTGACGTTAGATTTATGTGACTAAATGATACAGTACTTCTGATACTTGTTATGGGAGAGCAATAACATAAATATTTAGTAGGTTAATTTCTGAAAAACAGAGTACTCACGTTAAATAATATTGAAAAACACAAGGAAAAGAATAAGTCAGATCAGTAAAAGGGAATGAGAGCATGGAGCATATGTCAAACACTTGGCACCGTGGCTTTGTCATGTACAAATAGTTTAAAGACCAGGATTAGGCTTGCGACACTGCAGCTACCCAAAGGGAGAGGAGGATTGGCAGTGCCGAGTTTACAGGATTATTACTATGCAGCACAAATCAGAACCGTGGCATGTTGGTGTAATATGGAATATGTAGCCAAATGGAAGGACATTGAAACAAATGGGGAAAACTACCAGATTCAAAAACTACTAGGGGATAAAGAATGACTTAGGACACAGGAAAACGTATTAGACCCAATTACAAAATGCACTTTAAACACTTGGAACACGGTAATAAAGAGATACAAAATAGGAAAACAGACAAAGATTTTGACATGGATAACAAATGATAATAAATTCCAGCCGGGAAAAGAAGATACAGGTTTGAAGCGATGGCCCCGAGGGGGCATCGCAGCAATATGTAGGATGGTGGAAAAAGGGGAAATGCAGAGTTTTCAATATCTAAGAGATACGTTTGATCTGGAAAGGGGTAACCATTTTAGATACTTACAGGTGAGAGACTATTATATAAAAGAAATACAAATGGATAAAAACACTAAACAAAATGGGGTAATTAAGGTAATGATAGAAGCATACAGTATGAAGGGAAGAAAGGCAGGGGGATTTCAGCTCTATATCAGGCTCTGTTGGAGAGTAGGGGGAATTCAACTCTATATAGAAAAGAAAAGTGGAGAAAGAACTCGGGATTGATATGACAGAGGAAGAATGGTATAATGTATGAAGAGTGCAGCATTCAACGACTGGGTACGACAAGGTTATGGAGGGAATTTGGCTGGAAGAACATAATCAGATACTTCATAACCCCAAAGATGAAAGGGAGGTATGCCCCGGAACAGAACGCATTTTGGAGGCAATGCAAAAAATGAGTTTAAAGGGAAAAGCTTGCAGTTTTGACAGTTTCAAAGTCCAGTATTTTGTCTGAAAGAAAATAAGTCCCCGCTTCATATCTGTACCTTGATTCCTTTTCGTTCAGCCTCTCACTCGTCTTCTCAAAAAAACGACTGTGAAGAGAGAGGGCCTCTTCAGTCTGGAAACTCTTATTTTTCAGCCAGTCTAATTCTAAAAGGGAGAGAGAGAGTGGATTAAAAAAATATTCATAATCAGTAAACATGAGGAGGATTTAGAGGTTGTGACCAAGAGTATCAATCACTGAGTGTGTTTACATGGCAGTTTAAAAACAGTTTTGAATCCAATGCGAAACAGCTCAAATTAACAAAGGAGATACACTTCTGTTGTCTTGTTTTACTGCTGATTAAAAAAGATAAATCCAGATGATGGGTAAGTACACCAAAGTCTTGAAGCCAGAAACCTATCTGAGACAACACAGGCAGTACATATATGACAGATTTACAGCCTGTGGATGAGCCATGATGTATTTTATCTGTGTTAATGTTGAGCTTCAGATGTTTGCACCCTATGTGATTATGTAGCTTGTCACATCTTACCAGGTTACAAGATTGTAAATAACACTTCCTTTTGCAGCCTTTAGAGTTGTTTAGGGGGGGTTTTACCTTATCCTAAAAGAGGGTCTAAGGACATATTGTAAAGCCCCAAGTGATATTGGTTAGTAAGTATATATAAAATTGATTTGAATGGACAATCCTGAACTGCCAGAGGATCAGGATCCTGGATAGTACTGGAACATTTCGACATGGACCTGAATATCCAGGTTCCTTTCAATGTAGAGGTCATGTCACCCGCAAGACTATAACAAACGGGATTATAAAGTGTAAACACACTGTTTCTTGATAGAGGTTAACATCCGCCCTTTAGGTTCGGTTATTAGCAGAAACACACGCCTTGTATAGGATTACTGGCCATATTCAGTTCACTTTGTCTTATAGATTCGTTATAATGTGGACTTGCTAACGCACAACACAACAATAACGTCTAATTGTCTTTGCTTATTTGAATGTTGCACTTGCATCATATACAGTGTAAACACATATTCAGACAGTATACTAACTTCTAGAAGTAACCGTAGAGGAATGTAAACTGCTTGACAGAGCTAAGCTAGCTCCGTCATTCAGACGTTAGGACAGCTAATGTCAGCTAGCTCGTGCTAACGGGTTCCTCTCTCAACATAATGACAACAGAGTATTAGAACCATTATTAATTCATTTAAATATGAAGTGCTAACCCTTGGACGAATCTTCAACTTTGTTTGGCTCTACTTCTGCAAAAGCTGGAAAAAGAGCCATGATGATGTTGCATGTAAACAGTCGCACGACTATGACGTCATTTGACGATTACAAAAACACATTTACAAATGAACGGACTCAATTTTATCTGTAAATTCAAACTTCTACTAGAAAATGTGACGTTTAAGAAAAATGCAATTATGCCAACAGTATGGGGGGACTGCTATGGAAACAGAGCAGCACCTCCTCACACAATGCCAACAATTTGAACATCGGAAACAAATCTTCCCAAAACTCAATAGTAAGCATCCCCAAATATTTAAAAAAGAAAATGAAAAACTTAAAATATTACCCGGGGAAATAAAGAAAGCTGCAGGACAGTTTGTCTCTGCCTGCCACAGAATGAGCGACTGACATCTCACGCCAGGCCTCACATCTCACGTCTTTTTTAATGGTTATTATCATTTTATTTCTAATGTATTATATGAATTGAATGAATGTTCCTTCCTTGGGTTCCTGAAACGTATGTTTGTGTATGGATGTTGCAACGATGCAGAGCTTTAGCAATATTGTATGTAAATGATTATCCTAATAAAGCTATTGAATTGAATTAAATTAATATGTGTCTCCGAGTGTAGAGATTTTGTAGGTGCAGGCCGGGGGGATACGCTCGATCAGTAATCCATCCCTGAGTTAGATAACCTATGATTGGCTTAATACCTATGCTTAATATACACATACAAAACTACAAGATTTGTATTGCATCATTGTAGAAAAAGGTCATAGGTACGTACATAGATGTTGTGGCCCACATGATCTATGCACGTACCTATGACCTTTTTTTACAATGATACAATACAAATCGTGTGGGATTGGGTTTTCATTGAGATTACATTGATTGATCACTGTGCACACAAAGGGTGTGTCTGCAGAAACGCTGCTCCGCTTGATGTAGTACAAGCTTTGATACTTTGCTGTGGTTTTTTCAAAAACGACACCTGTGACAACATTGGGTCAAGGAGACATTTATATTATTGAAGACAAATAGAGTTAAGAAATATGTATATATCTTTTTTTATTGTTAAATGTGTTTTTCTTATTGTTATAGGAAGTAGAGCATTATGTTCCACACTCCAATACAGTAGGTGGCGGTAATGCAACTTTAACGCTGATCACCCGCCATAAAAGCCGTGAAAAGACGAAGCAGAAGCAGAAGAAAAAGAACGCTGTTCCTGTCACACCTTATTCTCCGCTTCGTTCGCAGCTGAATCACTGCAGTCCAACAACTTAGCCTTTTTCGGTCTTTGTTCACCAAAATGAGGGAAATCGTGCACCTTCAGGCTGGCCAGTGTGGAAACCAAATTGGATCCAAGGTAAAAGCTCAGATTAAACATTAAATGATTTCCTCCTTTATAAAGTGCGTGGATGTGTAATTTAGTTTGGGCGGGCCGGTTAGCCTACTTAGCAACAATGCTAATGATAGCTACCTATTCGTTAAGATAAGTCATACAGTTATCAGATGATTTGACCCTTGTTGTGTTTTATTCTCTTCTAGTTTTGGGAAGTCATTAGCGACGAGCATGGCATCGACCCAACCGGGTCATACCATGGGGACAGCGACCTGCAGCTGGATCGCATCAACGTGTATTACAACGAGGCTTCAGGTTAGCTTTGCTTTGCCTTGCCAAATTCTCAACTCTGCGCCACTCCTCTATGCGGAAGGATTGTTAATCGGCCTACCGGAGCCACCTAGCGGCGGATCCCTCCGCTGGTAGCCGCAGGGAACTACAATCTGCCATGTCACTTCCTAGTTGCTGTCGCAGCAGAAAAAAGTCAAAAATAATGATACGGTCTCAAACAAATACTAGGTTTTCACTTATTGTAACATTTTGTCGGGATAATTAAGTGAATAACCTTGTTTCTTTTTTTACATATTAATTTCATTTTCATGAAACGATACGCTGTTATAGGGTGTGACCGTGTGCTGTTAAACACCGGACTCTGTTATCACGTCATGCATACATATCTTTTTTCAAAATGCTTTTTTGCTGTGTTTGGTCATACTTCAAAAGGGTATTTTCTTGAGGAATTATTTCAGCAATGTGTGCAAATGGCTTCAGATAATAAAGCTCGTTGTGTTTGGATCACCAGGCGGAAAGTATGTCCCCCGGGCAGTGCTGGTGGACTTGGAGCCCGGCACCATGGACTCAGTGAGGTCCGGTCCCTTTGGCCAGATTTTTAGACCAGACAACTTTGTCTTTGGTAAGGATGTAAAACAATTCTTGTTTTAACTTGGGTTGATAAAGTTGTACACTTTTGTTACATAGGGATTTTGTTGACAGTATCAGTAGAACTATTGTTCCTTTCTTGTGTTAGTGCCTTTTTGTATGCACTGCTCATTGAAATTTAAATGTGTTTGCAATTATAATCAGTCATTATTCTAATAAATCCAGGACGTGTTGCCACATGTTATAGACTTGTGTGTTTGCATGTGACACAGGCCAGAGCGGAGCTGGTAATAACTGGGCTAAAGGTCACTACACTGAGGGAGCCGAGCTGGTGGACTCGGTCCTGGATGTGGTGAGGAAGGAGGCGGAGGGCTGCGACTGCCTGCAGGGCTTCCAGCTCACACACTCCCTGGGTGGAGGGACCGGCTCGGGCATGGGCACGCTGCTCATCAGCAAAATCAGAGAGGAGTATCCAGACCGCATCATGAACACTTTCAGCGTGGTGCCTTCGCCTAAGGTGCTTATAATACACCTATATACATTAACTATTTTTCTCCTTACTTCTGCTTTAATGCAACTCCTTCTCCCTCCCCCGACCTCAGGTTTCAGACACAGTGGTTGAGCCATACAACGCCACCCTCTCGGTCCACCAGCTGGTGGAGAACACAGATGAGACCTTCTGCATTGATAATGAGGCGCTGTATGACATCTGTTTCCGCACGCTGAAGCTCACCACCCCCACCTATGGAGACCTCAACCACCTTGTCTCAGCCACCATGAGCGGGGTGACCACATGTCTGCGCTTCCCCGGCCAGCTCAATGCTGATCTGAGGAAACTGGCTGTCAACATGGTGCCCTTCCCCAGACTGCACTTCTTCATTCCGGGCTTTGCCCCGCTGACCAGTCGTGGCGGCCAGCAGTACAGGTAAAGAGACTGTCAGACCCTCAAGTTTGAATAGAAGGAATTGTATTGCCTTTGTACTCTGGGTAAAATGATATTTTGAGATGCTTATAGTACTATTAATTTATTACAGATTATTTTAATTAATCCTAATCCATATGTTAATTGATTGATGCATTTAAAATATATTTGATGGTCGTTCTTCCTGCAGGTCGTTGACTGTTCCTGAGCTCACCCAGCAGATGTTCGACTCCAAGAACATGATGGCAGCCTGTGACCCGCGCCACGGCCGCTACCTCACGGTAGCCGCCATCTTCAGAGGCCGCATGTCCATGAAGGAAGTGGACGAGCAGATGTTGAATGCACAGAACAAAAACAGCAGCTACTTCGTTGAGTGGATCCCAAACAACGTGAAGACTGCCGTCTGCGACATTCCTCCCCGTGGCCTCAAGATGGCCGCCACCTTCATCGGCAACAGCACGGCCATTCAGGAGCTGTTCAAGCGCATCTCAGAGCAATTCACTGCCATGTTCCGCCGCAAGGCCTTCCTCCACTGGTGAGTGAAATAATTATGATGAGACCGGGAGAAGTTACTCTACCTGTGCTAGACCTTTTTATATGTAGGGAACAATTTAGTTGAATGCTTTCTTTATCTCTATTCCTTGTTTCAGGTACACTGGCGAGGGCATGGATGAGATGGAGTTCACAGAGGCTGAGAGCAACATGAACGACCTGGTGTCTGAGTACCAGCAGTACCAGGACGCCACTGCTGAGGAGGAGGGCGAGTTTGAAGAGGAGGGCGAATATGAAGATGGAGCCTAGATGCCCATAACAACCTTTCTCTCCCAATGCAACAGTTAATTAAAGAAGTCATATTATGCTTAGTTCAAGGGACCGATTTGCATTTTGTGCCTCTTCTGTGACATGTTTACATGGCTTAATGTTCAAAACGTGCTTTATTTTTCTCATTCTGCTGCTGTATTCATTTGTGATAATGTAACAGTGACCAGACCAGGGGACTAATCACTGAATGTGACAATTACTGTCTGATGTGCAGTGTTATTCTTTTGCCAAAAAAAAATCATAGTTTACACTAAAAGCTACACATAGTGTCAGGAACTTGTCTCTGTTATAATATTCCTGATGTGCTTGTAGTGGTAAATTGGGATCAAATGTGATTTTAATAAAGATGTATTATTTGGTTCCAAATGGTGTTACTTTTGGCTCAACTGAACTATGACCAATGATTTATTTACTGAACTTATGAAGTAGTCTCATTTGTTAGCTTGAATTGAAGCCAATTGCTGCCAATAAGATTGAGAAAAGGGTACTCCGTAATTATCTCAAAAATTATGATTTTTGAACAACATTAAAGATTCAGATCGAACACTCATTTACTAAGTACTTTCAATACTTGTAATTAAAAAGATTAAATCACTTTTTTTTTTAAGCACCCTTTTAAACTGTATCAAATTGAAGTACACACATTATCACATGCTTGAACCTCCAAAGTAGGTTATCTAGTATTTTGTCTAAAACAAAGAAACAAGCTTATACTTTTGACCCATACATTAATTCCTTTCTGTTTAGCCTCTTGTCTTATCTGAAAAACAACTTTGAAGACAGAGGGCATCTTCTGTCTGAAAACTAATTTCTTATATTTCAGCCAGTCTAATTCTTCAAGTGTAAATATAGTACACAAATTACATGTATACAAGCTTACATTACTGGCCAAATGAAACCTTGTGCATCAGATAAAATGCTATTAGGCCCTCTTTCACCCTCTTGTGACTAAATAGATTATTAATTCCCCTTCCTCCGTACTGACCTAGCGTGAGGGATTAGTAGAATATCCAACTAATGGTGCTGATTTTGAGACAATGGGCCTCTGCCCTGTGTACAGACATGCAGAAGGCCCCACAATCTCCTACATAGCAGCAGCGCCATAGCAGCATTGCACACTGAGCTGTTAATCCTCCGGTATTGTTTATTTCTGGTTGATATGTAGGCCTACCGTACTACCTCTGAAATGTAGCCTGCTAGTCACCTAATAAACGCACAAAACAATTTTGTATCTATTGTCATAGATACAAATTGTTAAGGTATATAAAGGAATTATGTTTAATATTCATATTTTCATGGGTCTTTGTGTTGCCTCAATGTAGACTATCTTATCTATTCTTTATTTGAGCAGCAGGAAGGCTTGTGTACTAGAGAAGAAAATAAAATGAATACTAAAATGTAACATAGGTTGTTTTTTAATTCAAACTACTAAATTAAGAATTATACATGCAAAGTACCTCTACTGAAACGCTGTTGTGTGGTGTTACCAAGACAACCTAGCCCCCTTACCAGTCAAAACTCTAAACCAAGTTTTTCGACCAATAAGATGACTGCTGAGCTTTGAGTGACATGAATTTGGACCTATCGCGTTAATCGGCCAACAGTAGATTGATACACTCCCATCCTCTCCAGTTAGTTGGTAGCTGGATCACTACAGAGTAACAACTTTATCTTATTCAGGCGTTTGAGCGTTTTTAATTCAACCAACATGAGGGAAATCGTGCACCTACAGGCAGGCCAGTGTGGAAATCAAATTGGAGCTAAAGTAAGAGTAGTTTATATTTAAAAGTGAATTCTTAAGTCATTCATAAAGTGCGTGGATGTTTACATTTCTTTGGGTGGGCTGATTAGCCCAGTTAACAACAATTATAATGATAGCTACCTACTCGTTAAGCTAACTCATGCTAGTTATCAGTTATTTTGACCGTTGTTGTGTTCAATTCTCTTCTAGTTTTGGGAAGTGATTAGCGATGAACATGGCATCGACCCGTCCGGGACATACCATGGGGACAGCGACCTGCAGTTGGAGCGAATTAACGTGTATTTCAACGAGGCTTCAGGTTAGCTTCTCTTTGGCCGCGAGCTACAGTTGGGTAATCTAGTTAAATAAAGATGTAACTAAGGTAACTCTATACAACGCGGAAGGATTGTTAATCGGCCTAACGGAGCCACCTAGCGGCGGATCCCTCCGCTGGAAGCGTCTGGAACTACAATGGGGCGATGCTCGGCTCTCCTTCCTAATTACTGTCGCAGTTTCCAGGATACGGCAAAAGTCAACAAAACCTCCAGATAATAATACTGTCTCAAACAACAATAGCGCTTTAACTTCTTATAATATTCTGTGGAGATATATTAGAGAGCAACCTTGTTTATTTAGAATTGTACTTAATTTAATCAATTAGACCTATATTTTCAAGAAACTATAAGCTTTTAATGTAATCGATTACTGTACACTTGACTGTATTAACATGCAACAAAAATAATTGTAAAAAATAATTCAGTTAACAATATGCTTTTTGCTGTGTTTGGTCATTAGTCAAAAGGCAAAATATGTTATTAAACTTAATTAAAAGAGGAATAAAGAAAACTGGGTGTAGCTTTAGTAATAGTACAATGCTTTGGAAAAAAAAAAACTTAATTTAGAAAAATGTATTGTCTTGTGTTCGGATCACCAGGTGGAAAGTATGTCCCCCGGGCAGTGCTGGTGGACTTGGAGCCTGGCACCATGGACTCAGTGAGGTCCGGTCCCTTTGGCCAGATCTTTAGACCAGACAACTTTGTCTTTGGTGAGATTATGAACATTTATTTTGTTTTTATCCTGGGTTGATAAAGTTGCCATACTGTGATTAATGATAATTGAACAATTTAATTGAAAAAGAGTTCACAGAGATTAACAATAGAAAACCCCCATTTTAAATGTAACTATCGTTCTTTTTAATTGCAACACAAAACAATTCCATGACAAAAAATCACATAATGTTTTTAACTCAACAAGCATTTTTCTTGTGTTTTAGCAGTATATCTATGTATAGCAGTATGCTTTAATGTGTTTATACTTATCTTGATTAATGATTCATATAATATACGGAAAATATACGCTATGATAGCCATATATATATATATATATATATATATATATATATATATATATATATGGCTATCATAGCGTATATTTTCCGTATATTATGCGGCCCTTATCTAGTTTCACTCATAACTCTTTAAATTAGTACCTGCAAAAGTATAAGGACTTCCTTTATAATGTAGACCCAGGATGTGTTGATACCACAGCTTTGATAGAGTTGTGTGTTTGCATGTGACACAGGCCAGAGCGGAGCTGGTAATAACTGGGCTAAAGGTCACTACACTGAGGGAGCCGAGCTGGTGGACTCGGTCCTGGATGTGGTGAGGAAGGAGGCGGAGAGCTGTGACTGCCTGCAGGGCTTCCAGCTCACACACTCCCTGGGTGGAGGAACCGGCTCGGGCATGGGCACGCTGCTCATCAGCAAAATCCGAGAGGAGTATCCAGACCGCATCATGACCACTTTCAGTGTGGTGCCTTCGCCTAAGGTGCTTATAATACACCAAAATACTCCAACATTAACTATTTACCTCATCTTGCTTCTGCTTTAATGCTGCTCCCTCTTCCTCCCCCGACCTCAGGTTTCAGACACAGTGGTGGAGCCGTACAACGCCACCCTCTCGGTCCACCAGCTGGTGGAGAACACAGATGAGACCTTCTGCATTGATAATGAAGCGCTGTATGACATCTGCTTTCGCACACTGAAGCTCACCACGCCCACCTACGGAGACCTCAACCACCTCGTTTCAGCCACCATGAGCGGGGTGACCACCTGTCTGCGCTTCCCCGGCCAGCTCAATGCTGATCTGAGGAAACTGGCCGTCAACATGGTGCCCTTCCCCAGACTGCACTTCTTCATGCCCGGCTTCGCCCCCCTGACCAGCCGAGGCAGCCAGCAGTACAGGTAGAGAGACTGTCAGACCCTAAAGCTGTATTTTTACTGTCATTATACAGAGTTACAATAACATTTTGCAAGGGTTCTCTTGCTGTAGTAAATAAAAACCAAAATATTGAATAGCTGTAATAATCATATATCCTTCATTGGTCCCGCTGTGGGGGGCTTTTACAACAGTAAAGGGACAGTGCAAAATTAAATGCCTAGTATAAAATAAAGAAGCAAGCTCCAGCTTAAAAAAATCAAATATGTACACAACCATTGTAGAAAAATACCAGAATTATAAAAGTAAGTAAGTGAGCGAGCAGACTGTAATAAGTAAGGGATCATGTGCAGCGAGGCGGTCATTATGGGGAAAAGAACACCCGACAGGCTTGTCAGGAGCCCGACACGATTCACGAAGCGGTCAATATTAATTGAAATGCTATAGTAGGCTATTATAGATTTAAAATGACATGCATCCGCGAAGAAAAATATTCCGTTGTTACTGTTTGAACTACGTAGCAACGGCAGGAACTGCTTCGATAGCGTTTTTGCGGACCTTTTTGATTACAGATTTGAAAACATTGTTGCTTGCTTTAAAAGTAGCACAATTCATTATGTCAAACCTTGGAAAGTATCTAGATATCCCTGCCCTAATGCCAAAGTAACTGGCATTTGAATATGTTTTGCCGTTTGATGTCTATGTCTGGACCGTTGCGTAAAAAGGAGGGTTTCTGCCCTGTTACTTCTCCGCTGTTTTCTTGTCCCAGTTTGAGCCCAACTGTATACAGTTAAATCGACCGGACTTCTTTCTGCAGATGTGAGCGTCCTTAACAACGGTCAATAAGTCCTTGACAGCGGTCTGTCTGTACTGGATTAACAACGTGTCAGGTGTTCTGAATTGACCAATCAGAATCGAGTATTCAACTAAGCTATCTAATAACATTAGTTAATATAATAAGAACCATTCATAAAAACAGTAGTAGCATTATAATAACAAATGTCACGTGTGAAACTAAATTAACTAGGGCTGTCAACGAAACGCATTTAGAATCGCAATTTATCTGGAGACCATAACTAAATTAAAGATCTCCTATTATGCTATTTTTAGGCATATATTATGGGTCTCAGATATATAAAAATATATAAAAAACATGTCTATGATGTGTTTTACTCAAAATACCAAACAGATC